>NW_020664489.1:1635411-1834752 GCF_002925995.2 Terrapene triunguis | reverse complement strand
GCGGCCAAAACCCTGGAGCCGGCCCTGAAATCACTAAGATCTGGGCTAAGTGTGGAAACCTGAAAATGTGGCATAGCAGAAGTAGCAGCGAGCAGCAGAAATAACAGCTTCAGAGATAACAGTGGCAGATGTGGCCAGCTGCAGCAGAGGTAACAGTGGCAGAGGTAACAGCAGCATTGAGTCAGCTGCAGAGGTGGTGGCTGCAGTGGAGGCATTGCTTGACATGCACACATCCCCTTTTTAGGAAGGGGGGAACCAGTGTGAATGCATCTCTGAACTCTAGGTCTTTGCTGACTAAGGCCAACCTCCTGTGAGTGGGGTACAGCAGAGGGACAGGGGAGTGGCATGTTAAAGGCACATTTGGTTGAACTTTCACACCACAAGATGGGTAACGGAAGCAAAGGACACTGCCCAGCATACTGTGGGGTGGATGTTTGCTTATGGTCACATGCTTTTGCATGGGGTTGTGGTGTTTTCCCAGATTAATGCTGGGCTTCTTCACCCTTTTTAATAAAAGTTTTTATTATACACAGACTTAATGCTTGTGAGTGGAGAAGTGTTGCCTCTTAAAGACGCCCAGGGGTGGTGTTTAGTTTTCCCAGGCTACTGGGTGGGGGCTTGAGCTGGTTCTGTTTTGTATTGTTAAGAGGAACCCCTAGATATTGAACCTGGCCCTGGTTGCTCCTGACTCCACCAGCCAGAAGGATTACAGACATTTTTGAAATTATTGGTCTTAACCTCTCTGCTCACGTCTCCTGTCTGCAAAATGTGGATAATAAAACTTATTTTAAAACACAGTGGTGTTCTGAATATTAATTAGTTACTGTTTGCAATATGTTTTGAAGATAAGTACCAAGTATTATTCCAGTGATGTGGCTATACTTTTATTGTAGCCCTTCTAACTTCTCTGTATGTACGTATCCTAGCTGGTGAAAAAGGACAGCAAGGGAGCATCCCACCAGCATCCCTCTCTGTCCTCAGTGGACCTCCACTGGGATATCTGGAGTCCCAGCAGCTCCCTCACATTCAGCAGCAGTAACAGTCTTCTGGGGGTACCATTGGACAGGTCCTCTTCAGTAGTATTACTAGCAGCAGGGACAGTTGCTAACAGCCAGATAACTTAGTCAACACTCTTCATAGAATCATAGAATATCAGGGTTGGAAGGGACCTCAGGAGGTCATCTAGTCCAACCCCCTGCTCAAAGCAGGACCAATTCCCAACTAAATCATCCCAGCCAGGGCTTTGTCAAGCCGGGCCTTAAAAACCTCCAAGGAAGGAGACTCCACCACCTCCCTAGGTAACGCATTCCAGTGCTTCACCACCCTCCTAGTGAAATAGTGTTTCCTAATATCCAACCTAGACCTCCCCCACTGCAACTTGAGACCATTGCTCCTTGTTCTGTCATCTGCCACCATTGAGAACAGCCGAGTTCCATCCTCTTTGGAACCCCCCTTCAGGTAGTTGTAGGCTGCTATCAAATCCCCCCTCATTCTTCTCTTCTGGAGACTAAACAATCCCAGTTCCCTCAGCCTCTCCTCATAAGTCATGCACTCCAGACCCCTAATCATTTTTTGTTGCCCTCCGCTGGACTCTTTCCAATTTTTCCACATCCTTCTTGTAGTGTGGGGCCCAAAACTGGACACAGTACTCCAGATGAGGCCTCACCTCTCTTCATCCTCCTGTTGCCTTTAAACTCTACACACTTACTACACCACTCTCTTGGCATTAGGCACCGTTACACTTACCCCTGACTGGTCATCTGTGTTTCCACTGCCACTGTTTGATTATCTCACCATTTGATTCACTTCAGATGGTGTCAATTCATTTCATCCAGGCAATCTGCACTTGTCTTTTTCCTTCTGACTTTCACACACCATCCTCCTCTTCTGCTCCCCTCTCCCCAGCCCTTAACTGCACTTCAGCATCAACCCATTTCTCAATCTCTCCCCTCTCCTATGCTCCCATCTCATCCACCCCATTACCTAAGTTCACACTTTCGGGAATACAAAACAAAAAGTTAAAGGCATTCACAACAAACACATTACTGAAAAAAGGCGGCGAAGCTATTGATATTCAAATATAACAAATCTATGCACTCACTTAAAAGTCTTGGTTTTGTCACACTTCTCCATCCTTCTCTCACTCCCTCCATTTCCTAAACACAGTTACTGCTGTGAAGTGACTTGGTGCCCCTGGGCAGCCACAATGAAGAATTGAAGCAGAAAAACTGACATGAGGTTTGTTGTTGACACAAAAAGCAGCCAGAGGAAGCCATTTGCAGCGTCCAACAAGTTTTATTGGTCCTACAAAACCCAGGAACTATGCTACCTATTCTTGTGCGCCATCTACTGGTATACTATCTATAATTAACCCGTTCCATATATACCAACACAACACATTCCTATAAGGTCTCGCATCATGTTTAAATTAAACATAGGCTTGTGTGCTGCACCTAGGGTACGTCTATACTTACTTCCTGGTCCAGATGTAAGCGATAGATCTTCTGGGATCGATTTATCGCGTCTTGTCTAGACGCGATAAATCGATCCCGGATCAATCCCGGAAGTGCTTGCCGTCGACGCCGGTACTCCAGCTCAGCAAGAGGAGTATGCGGCATCGACGGGTGAGCCTGCCTGCAGCGTCTGGACCCACGGTAAGTTCGGACTAAGGTACTTCGAATTCAGCTACGTTATTAACGTAGCTGAATTTGCGTACCTTAGTCCGAAGTGGGGGGTTAGTGTGGACCGGGCCCTAGATCCACCTGAAACCACACTGAGCAATGTAGGATCTGTGTGGGCCTGAGTGCCCATCTGCACAGATCTGACTGCAGGGGGTTGAGCCCAGAGATTTGTAAGCTTTCCCAAGCGGGTTCCAAGTCTCATTTGTCATTTAAAATGCCATGCACTTTATGGCACCGTATGAAGAACAGAACAATGATTAATGCTTGTTTCTTACACTTGGTCTACACTTACCCCCCAAGTCGAAGTAAGGTACGCAAATTCAGCTACGTGAATAACGTAGCTGAATTCGACATACCTTACTTCGAACTTACCGCGGTTCAGACGCGGTCCACACGCGGCAGGCAGGCTCCCCGTCGACTCCGCGGTACTCCTCTCGTTGAGCTGGAGTACCGCAGTCGACGGCGAGCACTTCCTGGTTCGATTTATCGCGTCCAGACCAGACGTGATAAATCGAACCAGGAAGTTTGATTTCCAGCCGCCGAACTAGTGGCTAAGTATAGACCAGCCCTTATAGGAATATACTTATTTCCATAAAAAATAAATGTGTCTTAGCCATGACTTCCCTAATTTTATTTATTAAAATTTAAACATAAAATAAAATCTAATGTCTAACTCTGCTACATTATGTCAGAATAAATCAAAGAGATCACTATGATATTTGCCTTGCCTATCATTCTGTTGGACTGCACATTGTTGGAGAGTGATATTTAAAAAAAATGTTCCAGTAATCAATTATCTATGTTATAATTAGAATTCCAATAATTCAAATCATGGAAACTATTTATTCTGTAAGGGTTTTTTCCCCCTTTACTCATGCAGTTCATTCAGAATGGTTTTCCCATGACACAGTCACTGAAGTGGCCACACATTTCAAATAGAAATTATTACAACATAATTATTAATTATATAAATTACAGCATTATTTCTAACTTTGGAGCTGCCGTGCAGGAAATAAGCTATTAATAAAACTATGCAGTATACAGAGTGCAATTTATGCGTATTAACACCATATGTTATTCCAACTAGTAGGCTCATTGCACCGTCTGGTGCAGGAAAACAGGGTTAATACACCTGGAATCAGATCACAGTCTGTATCTATCTATGGTATTAATGTGGCCCCCATCACCTTAGTGTCTGAGTGCTGTAGCCACATAACACACCTCTGAGGTAGGGAAGTGCTATTATCTCCATTTTACAGATGGCAAACTGAGAGGCTAAGTGACTAGTCCAGGAGCATACAGGATGCTGTGGCAGAGCAAGAAATGAACCGAGGTCCCCCGCAACCCAGGCTAGTACCCTGACCACTGACCCATACCTCCTCACCTCTTTTACCCTGTCTGCTAGGAGCCAGAGATATTCTGGTCTGGCTCACCTGCTGCTTGCCTTTTCTGACCCCCGTGCTGTCACAGTGCCCTCCACAGAAGTGGATTTTTCCTTTAAAAGCAAATTTATTATTGGTTAAGTAATTCTGAGGAAATAAATTTGGGGTGTGCAATGAACAGTTAAATCATATGTATGGAGGACTAAGCAAAACTGAGTTACTGTGGTGACGACTGCCATATAATGAATACGTAGGCAGATCGATAGACCCATGGCTCCATGTTGTCCCAGCATTTATACACAATGTTGCACAAAATGTATCAATTTCATCTCTTAAGAGTTACAGCTCCCTTTCCAGTGGTTTCAGTTCACACAGTTTTATGGTTTTGTTTTGAATTTCTGTACATACAGTCCCAAAACTTCAGGCAAAGCCAGTGAGATTTGTAAGATCTATCACAAAACCTGGATTTTTTTGGTGGTTTCAGCAGCAATTGCATTGCATTGCTATGTTTCAGGACCGCCCAGAGGGAGGGGCAATTTGCCCCGGGCCCCGCAGGGCCCCCCACGAGAATATAGTATTCTATAGTATTGCAACTTTTTGTTATGGAAGGGGCCCCCAAAATTGCTTTGCCCTAGGCCCCCTGAATCCTCTGGGTGGCCCTGCTATGTTTTCATTGTTTGGGTGGAACATTTTGCCAAATCCCCTACTTTTGCTGTTTTTGAAACCCAAAGGCAGAAGATTCAATGAAAGATTCAAACAAACATTGTCCAATTTGCCTGGTAGGCCCAAAAATCTAAAACCAGTTTTGCTATTCAAGTTATGTACAGCTCTACTTGTGAGCTAAGTCATTCCTTCTTTAAATCATGAAAATAGTTTTACACACCCTTCTAAGATGGGTCTGAACCAAACTCAAGGAACTATTCACCTTGATCCAGTACGTCATGTGAACTGTGTGTATCACTCTTCGCTCTATAATAATAAATATTAAATACTAATACCCAGCTCTTATATAGCACTTTTCATCAGTAGATCTCAAAATGCTTTACAAAGGAGGTAAGTATCATAATGGCCTGACCAAACACTTCCACATTTACAAGAAATTTGGCTTCAGTTCCAAACTTCATGTCTCAGGCCCACTGCTAATTCCTTCCTTTCTCTGTTTGCAGTCTCTTTGTACCATGGAGCAACACATGTCAGTGTTCCATTAGATATGCAAAATGAGCTTCATCGGTAGTCCAGAGCTTTTTTCTTAGTTTCATAGGATTCCTGTACTCACAGTTTCATGTACAGTAGGTGTACCTGCTTTTCCTGGGGAGAACTTACAGCAACAAGAAAATGTTATCCATATAGAGCAGCCACCATTTTTTTTTAAAAAGGTTTCAATGAAACTACAGAACATAGTAGGATATTACCTTACAAGCCCTTCAGTGAGTTTGTTCAAACCATGGCCTGGGCTACTCTGAAGCTAGAATTTGTGATCAAAGATTCAGACAATGTCAGTTCCTGTTTGCACTGGAGCTGCTCTGCAGCAAGCTCTTCTCTCTTTTTTTTACATTTCAGAGGCTGCTAACATTCATGGGAAATGTACTGTGAAGGTGAGTTATCAATCTACCAAGTGATAAAGGTTAGGGAAAACTTGAGAGGATCCAGTCGAGAGACCTTGTGTTGAAGGCACTCTAATTGTTTTCCATATGCTCTTTATTTTCACCTCTCTGATGTCATTATCTTTTCCCACTTCAGTAAGTTTTGCCTTCTAACTAAAGCTATAAGATCAAAGTACCTTACCTTCTTCTACAGCTAGCAGACGTGGTGAGTAAATCACCAGAGTATACTTTTAGATAAATGAGAAGAACACCCAATTTACGTACTTAGTATTGCAAATATTGGTTTTGCCAGAGATTCCTACTCCCCCAATATGTGACACCTATGGCTGTGTCTTAATTTTGTGGAATTTTTGCATTAATTTCTGGGACAATTTCTTTATTTCTCTTATAACAGCTACAATAGGGTAATAATTGCAATTATAACTTTGTATAAATAGCATCCAAAAAGACCATGTTACAGAATGTTAAGGTTGCAAAGACAAGCACTCAAAAGTTTCAGAGTAGCAGCGTGTTAGTCTGTATCCACAAAAAGAACAGGAGTACTTGTGGCACCTTAGAGACTAACAAATTTATTTGAGCATAAGCTTTCGTGGGTTATGGCCCACTTCTTTGGATGCATCCGATGAAGTGGGCTGTAACCCACGAAAGCTTATGCTCAAATAAATTTGTTAGTCTCTAAGGTGCCACAAGTACTCACTCAAAAGTTGACATTCTAGAATTAGGGTTGTCTGTGCAGCCATAATTCAGCCCCCTTGTGTGTGTATACATTATGATACAGTCTTTAATTACATGATCACTTGCATCTGAAGAAGTGAGGTCCTTACCCACGAAAGCTTATGCTCCCAATACTTCTGTTAGTCTTAAAGGTGCCACAGGACCCTCTGTTGCTTTTTACAGACTCAGACTAACACGGCTACCCCTCTGATACATGATCACATATTATTTTTTCCCACAGGACACTTGCCTCATTCAGTGCACAGGCAGGACTGTGCTCTGGAATGAATCAACATTGTGTACTGGATAAGGTTGTTGACTGTAGTGCCCTTGCCTCATTTGTTGCAGAAAGTTATAAGAAAATAGGGTCTTAAAACAGAAAGTGTCAGGCAAGCTCAACTATGGGCATCATTCTCTGTGCCCATAGTTACATACACACATAATTTCTAGTATATGCAAAAAATTAAAATACAAAAACAATCTTAAGGTTGTAAAGTCAGGTACTCAAGTTAACAAAATACCAATTTAAGGCTGCCCCCAAAACTTTAATTCCACGTGCTTGTGGGTATACATTATGATACATTATGTAATTATATGGCCAAATACAATTTTTTCAACAGAATTCTATTCCTTCCCAGTAATATATATTCCTATAACCCATTTAACCATTTTGTTGAACTTTAAATTTTTGGTTACAGTCCAGATCTCTCAGAGTTGCCTACACTCAATATTTAACTTAAAAAAAAAATACCCACACGTGACATCTCCTTGAAAGAGAGACTAAGAAGAATTGGACATGATAGTCACAATATGGTTGTCACCTCTTGATTAAAATAATATCAAACATGGTAAAGCCTGTAAACTGCCAAATGAGGGCATGCTAAAGAAAGAAAATGATATATAGGCTACAGCTTTATTAAGACAAAGTCTGATTAAATAGGAGTATGAATGAGCAGTCCCCACAGCAAGGGAAAAAACACAAATTAAATACAAATTTGTAACAAGCTTGGTGATGCTAAGGTTTCCTGCATGTTCCTAAGACTACATTAGCCTCTCGCTTTCTGAGTTTTGGCCATCTGACTCAGACCAGGATTAAGAAATGGCTGCGCCAACCCTACAGGAGTGAAGCATCAGACCAGTCTTCAAAGGTATCTTACTGTGGTTTACACTCAAATCCTGTGACACAGCATAATCCCAGATCTCTCAGGCCACAAGGCTGGGAGATAGCACTCATCCCCTCAGTGGAATCCTCTCTTAGAATTTGAGCCTTATGCAAAGACTACAACACTCCACTGCTTTAGACTGTTAGAGGGGGAAAAAGAGTCGGTGACAAGCCATTTTAACAGTACCTGCAAAAGTTCAAAGATTTCACTACACTTTATAGTAAAACTAAAAATGAGGCCAGTTAGAGCAAAAAGAAAGGAATGTAGCTTACAAACAAGCAAAAAGAACAGGTGGAGAACAATCATGTCTCACTAAACACCACTTCAGTGAATGGGTTGAGGGGGCAAGAGGCCCAGACTGGTCCAGATTCATTGGGTGTTTTCAGCAGATTTTGCCACCTCACTATTCATCTCACATTCATAGACAGCTAAGTGAATGTGAGCTTCCAATGTAATGATATGACTAACAGGACTAATGTGATCCTTAACTACATAAACAGGAGATCAGAGGACAGGAAATAGAGAGGTGATATTATCTCTATATGAGACATTGGTGAGACCACTCATTGGCTGCTGGGTCCACTTTTGGTGTCCACATTTTAAAAAGTAATGTTGAAAAATTTCAGAGAGTTCAGAGAAGAGCCACACAAATGATTTGAGTCCTGTAAAACGTGCCTGACAATGAGAAATTAGAAGTGCTAACTCTATTTAACTTATTGAAGAGAAAATTAAGAAGCATGTTAGTGATAATCTATCGGTATCTACACAGGGAGAAGATATTTGATATTTCAGGCTCTTTAACATAGCAGATAAGGCCTTAACAAGATCCAACAGCTGGGCGTTAGAAGAATTCTAACTGGGAATAAGGTGCAAACTTTTAGCAGGGAAGGGAAAATTAATCATTGGCTATTTTACCAAAAATGTGGTAGATTGTCCATCACTTGAAATCTTGAAATTAAGATTGGATATATTTCTGAAAGTTATGCTTTAGCTCAAACACAAGTTGTTGGGTTTCATGCAGGTCTTACTGGGTGAAATTTTATGGCCTGTATTATACAGGTCAGATTAGATTATTATAATGGTCCCCTTCTGGCCTTAAAACCGATGAATCTTATCTTTTGGATTATTAATATGTATATATTGAAAAACAACTACCCTAGTTTTGATCTTTTTGAAAGTCTAAATAAACCATAAGACTATAATGTGAAATAGTTTAACAATTTATTTAGATAGTTCTGAGGTTTTTTCTATCACAAAAATATTACTACATTATTTTGGTCTGTTTAAAAAATATAGCCAGGTGAGTTATAGCTATGGTGTAGTAGCAGCACAACACACCACTGCACAGGAAAATAAGGCCCTGACTCCACAAAAGGTCTGCGCATCTGCCTAACATTGCTAACTTGAGCATTCCATGGGACATCAATTAGAGTACATACCATAGCAACATAATGCACATGAGCAAATATCTGTAGGACTTGGGCCTAAATTAGTGAAGTAACCTGACTCCCACAATTCTCCTTTGCTAGAGAGAAAGCTAATAGATTGTGAATAGGGTAGGAAGAGGAGTATTGGTAAAGGGGGGAATGGGAGCTCTTTCAGGTTCCAGGTTGGTTTCATAAAAACTCCAGGGAAGGGTGGGGACAGGGAAATAAAACACATGAATATCTGAACCACTTTCCCTTCCAAAAAATACAGAAGGAGGAAACGTCAGAGATGAATATTTATGAAATTTTCTCTTTTGGTCATTATTTACAAAGTCTTTCAGTGTGAGCAAAGGCAACCAATTTATACATTTTGAGTAAATACCTAACTTTTACTAGCCACAGAGTAAGACAATTATTTTATATAAGTATGTAACAAGGTATCCATTAAATACTACAATGCTCTTGGTTGGATTTGTGAAGCATTTACCACAATGCAGGACAAATTGCCAATTTCATTTTACATATGTATATTTCTTAAAACTCTCTGCACCTACAATTCTAAATGTGTAATTTTTTAAGGTTAAATCGGAAATAAACAAGATGTGGAATCCTAGTTTTAGATAGAATATCAGAAACAGTCATTCATCTTTTAAATCAACAGTACCTCTGTGTAATTGTTTTGTAGTTTGGATCCAAAGAAGAATATGGATATTGGATTGTATATATCACAAAAGCAGTGCCAAATGAACATGGCACACAATACTAACGAAATATTAGCTTGGTACATTCAACACACCAAAGTCTGTACTGTAAATAATAATAATTTTTTGTCCATATTTTATATAGGAAGACACAACAGCTCGTTTAAGTTGATTTGGAAGTGAAGTTAGGAAAGGTTACTTTTCTGCTTCTATAGCAAAGGGGTAGAAGCACATAATTTTCTTGTGATTATTCTGGTGAAGGGATTTGCATACAATTACTGAGACAATTTCAGTTCCTAGCAGGAACAAACACAGGAGGAAGTAAGTGCTCGCCATATGATTAGACTAATTTATTATGTCCCACTGAGGCAAGCTATATTCAAAGTAATCATAAACTTATGTTCAAGCCTTTGGTAGAGTGAATATATTTAATTGTCCCATATTAACTTTCAGCTGTAGGAACTGACATTTAGGAGAAAATATGGAAATGTGCATAACAGCTGAAGAATACACAACAGGTGAAGGCAAAGATAACAGGTGAAGAATATAGACATTAAGAACTGGGATTAGTGTGAATGAAAGGAGACCAAGATGGAGATCACAGTAAGATGTGGGGAATAATTTTCACCAAGCTATTCCTGATACCAATGGATTGTTGATTTTCACTCTGCTAAGTTTTAACTGACCTCAGTCTTAAATGTTTGGAAAAGACTCCACTGTTCAATCAATAACTGATCCAAAGATGATGTGGACATGGTGTTTCATTGTATTATGATCCTTACACAGACAGCACAGGCCATTTTGCATGGAAATGGTTTTCTCTCTACCTCCCCATACCACTCACTTTTCTCTGCCATGCCCTTATACTCCCTGCCATTTTCTTTTATCTCCTCCACTTCATCCCTTCTCTTTGTACCCTCCCAACTGGCCTTTCCAATTCTCTACCACCCACACATAGCTTTCCCTCTCCTGTCTATTCCCCCATGACCTATGCTACTCTTTCTATAGCATTTGTTCCCCCCCCCGAAATACTTTTTTTTAACAGCTGGCATTCTCTCTAGTGCTGCTGCCTGTCTCCACACTAACCATACACATAGGAGAACTAGAGAGAATACCAGCTGTTGAAATAAACCAGAGGAAGTACATCAAACCTTCTAGCAATGGAATTTATTTCTGAAAAAAAAAATCCAAGAACTGTGGGGGCAACACTCCCTCCCATGACCCAAGTGAGGGGAGAAGAAAAGTACCGCAAAATACTAGTCACCAATTCCCTCAGTAACACTCATGCTCAGCTCTGAGGCCTCTGTGTAGCATGCTGGACTCTTCCTTCCTGACATGGACCCAGTAAAGTGGTAGGGCTGAGGCTTCAGGCATCTCCTTTAACACACATGTCCAGGGAATCTGGGAGCTGGCTAGCAGAGATGACACAAGAGCCCAGATGAAAAGCACTGACTCTAACAGGGTGTGAATTCTCCCATGTAAGGGAAATCTGAGGTGGAGAGTCAATGACTACTCAACAACTGTAAAAGCCCTTTATAATGCTTACAGCAGAATTCTGTACAATTTTTGGTACAAATAAAAGTTCACAGGATGTATTGTGGTCTCAGTAGCACCAATACAAAACCAAAGTAATGCCACTGAAATTATTGGAGTTACTCCAGATTTGCCCTGGTGTAAGAGATTAAAATCTGTCTCAGTCAATAATTTATCATTTGTTAGGATGCCATTTAATTCCCCCTTGAATGACCCATGCTCCCCTACCCCCAATGAACTTGTGTCAGGAACAGCATTCTGTATAATTATTGCTTAAAAATTGCTATGAAAAATTGCTTCCTAATGATATTTTTCATTTCTATTTTGGCTTCTGCTCTCTTTGCCCTTTTCAGTGTGAGGGGTGAGAAATTATTTTATCAAAGAATAGCTTGAACACTATAAATTACCTCTCCTGGCCATTTTTCTCAAGAGAAACAGTGTAGATTTGAATTTTCTAGGCTGCTTAACACTGAGAGGCAAACGTTATTCCAAAAAGGTTACATGGGCACCAATCAATCCTTCAGGGCAGATTCTCTGTGAGAGGTGCAAAGTAAGCAGACACCACCCCCAGGTCCCTGCCTGGGGATTCCCCAGGAGTGAGCTCCGTGTAATCTTGAAAGCGTCTTTTTCACCAACAGAGGTTAGTACAATAAAAGATATTGTCTCACCCACACCTTGCCTCTCTAATTCGCCCTGTAGCCATACAGCTGGCATATTAGCCACTCCCTGCAGGTCCTAATGCAGGGGGCCTGCTGGGAGTGGGGGGGATAGATACTGGCATGTACTATGCTCCAGCTGTCCCCAGCTGATATATAGGCCATTGCTGGTGTCAGTTAATAGCCCTTAAGCAATGGGGCAGGAAATGAGTATGAAGTAGAGTTGAGACAGGGTGTGGCCAGTGCATATATCCTTAATCATAATCCAGAGAACAAAATGGTGTGCCTAGAAACCTGTTTTAGGAATTGTAGTTATTCCTACTACCCTCTAGGAGTTGGTTCCTATTTGATAGTGCTAAAAGTGTGATTCTACTCTGGAAAGTGAGTATGTAGAAAGCACACCTTTTTACATAACAGATGAGAGCCAATATAGCTAATGAGAGGGAGTCAGAGGGATTCTATTTCTTCTTATGAATCATCAACATTGAATTGACTACTAAATTCTGATTACAGGGTTACTTGATTACTTGAGTTTGCAGGGCTGGCCAGTAGGGGGAAAAAACTCCAAATTGTTTTACTTTTAAACCTAGGACAGTTGATCGCGAAGACCCTGAGAGACAATTAATATGGAATCCTGCCATGCCATTTTTGCAGTCAGTTTTCAGAGTAGAACTGCGCTCAAAGAGCTGTATGTAGAAGAAATTGATAGGAGGGTGAGCCAGGTGCTCCAGCCACTGACACTGAAATGGCCCAAGGCTGACTAGAAAACTATCTTTCTCAGCCAGCTGCTCAATGCCTTGTGAGGTATGCTAGGCACAATGCACTTGCTGGCACACCAACCTACCGTACTGCACCTCTCAGCTTATTTCACATTACTGGTTTGTCAGTAACAAAGCACCATCCAATGCTCAGCAGCTATAACAGTGGCTAACCACTGCTCTTTCTTAGCCCTCAGATGCATTCCTGAATGCAATTCCTCATGCAAAATCCTCTTTGTAAATGGTTGAACATATACTGAATGCTAAGTAGTTGCACTTTGGCTCCCAGCTTTCTTTCTGGAGCCCATATGATGAAACCTTAGAATATTGAAAAACCAATGCCTTTTCCTTTTAACACAGGACAATGCTAATTATATTACCAAGGACAGAAATAATTCTTCTGAAAAAGTAAATAAACTAGTGAATTTTGGCCCAATGTTCAGTGCTAACAGAAATCAAATTACAGAGCACTGGGTGTATAAGACCAGAATCTATAACCTGTAACACATTTGAAATGTTCAATATATTCTTTTCTTTACTTTAGCACTAAAAGCGAGTAAGTAAGTAAGGAATTTATTATCTATTATACCGTATACATATAACAGAATAACTGAAGACCACACGAACACAAGGGATGGTGGGACAAAGATATAGATCAATGAGATAACAAAACAAATGAAACTTGAGGGAACACTATGTTTATTTGAGATGTTTTGTGAGCGTGAACTTCAGGTGCAATCATCTGAGTTATGATTCCAAATTTGTCTCTGGTGTCACACCCAAATGACTTCAGCTGAGTTACCTCAGGCATGAATTTCACCCATGTCCTGTCTCATCATTTGAGCTGCCATGTTGTGACTCCAGTAAAGACATTCATGGCAGTATAAGAAGAGATTCCTCCTTAGTTTAATTTAATACAGTAGATTGTACTGTATTCATTAGTGGAAAATGTTCTACAAAAATCTATCTGTACATTTAGCATATTATTGATGATGGCATCTTGACGTGTATATCATTAAATGAACACATAAAAACCTCTCAGTTTCTTAGTTTAAGAACATATTCTGTCAAGAAAAAAGGGGCTGTAATTACTTGATAAAATGTTTCTTTTAGGTTTTATCTCTATTTGAAAATAATGTTAATATTCACTATTCAACTTTCATCTCTATGGTAATTTAAATGAATAAGTCAATTTTTAGCAGAATAGTCTTCTGGAGAGTGTTAATTCATTTTCATGATCAAAAAGGTTAGTTTGAGCCTGAGACAACTATCAAGAAATATGAAATGTATGAAATATGTCTGTACAAAATGTCTTGTGATAGAGAGCTTGGTTAAAATTTTATAGTCCTACTAAGCAGTAATTGTTATTTATATATACATAATTACAGTAGTGTCCAGAGGCCACTGTGCCAGGTGCTGTCCAAACACATCCAAAGACACAGCCCTCTCCCAGAAGACCTCGCAATCCTGCTGTATCCAAAAAGAAGGGTCAGAAACAATTGTCAAGGGATAATGCCATATTTTAAAAGCATTTTTTCCATATTTATGTATTATCTTAAAAATAAAACAAGAATTTGTTTTTAAAATATGGCTATAGATATATTCAAGTAGAATTAGTCATTCAAAAATGGAGGTTCAAAAGAAGACGGTAAAGGAATAAAAAGAAATTTTTACAGCACAACTGGGTCACTAATTAACTTGACATGGTGCTTTGTCATTTCTTTTGCAGTAGTGGAGATGGGAAAGTGCATAGAACACATTCTAGATAGTGATATTCATTGAAGAGTAAGAGAAAAATACTATAAATACTGCTTTGGTTAGTATTAGTTGTGAATTATAGGACAAGTCCTGTTTGCGATACTCTTCAAAGTACTCCCATTGACTTCAATGTGAGCAGGATTTGGTCCCATATTTGAACTGTGACAAAATTAACATTTAGGAAAGAGCATTTAATTCAAAGACTCCTTAATGCACTGATTGGATTTGAATTTTTAAAAAACTATTGCTGTGCTGCTAGAAAAAGTAATTGACAGTGGCATACAGGCTCTGATTCCACACTTAAGTATATGTGTCACTGGCTTCAGCCTGACTACTCACATGCTTGTGCTAAGGAGTTTTGCTGAATCAGAGCCATAATGTCAAAAAAGTTATACTATGGGTATTTATTGGTGTCCACTGCAGGGCCACTGTTTAAACCCAAGGGGGGATGATTTTCACTAGAAAATAAAAATTCCAGTCTCTCTCTGTTAATGTATCCCTGTATTTCTGCACTAGATGCTCTGTGACTTTGCTTATCCCATTTTAAAAATGTCTGTTTAGCTTTCCAAGACAGAGCTCCAGCAGAAAGGCAGTAGTGGCCACCATCTCCAAGTCTTGGTTAACAGTAAGTGAAAGACAAACTCCAGTTTTCCAGTTTCTGTTCCTTCCTGTTCTTTGCTCATCTCTGGCCATGGGTTATTACTATACTCACAGTGCATGTGTTGGAGTTTCATGAGAATGCAAGCTTACTAAATGATCACAAGGTATGCGATCTATTAGCAGCACGATGATACATTGCCTGCCACTATATTTTCTATTGATCCCAATTGTTCAGTTCATCAGCTGTTTTATACCACAGGATATAGAACGTTACCTATATTGTGATTTTAGATCATCTTTACTAAGTGGAGTGAAATGCAAATTTACTATCCAGGCACAATGTAGTTTCTGTTTCCCACAAAGTTCGAGCTACAAAAGAGCAGGGGGTAAGAAGATACATGTGCTTTCTGAGATCTGCTTCTAACATTTATATAGTCAGACCAAAAGCAAGTAGGTGTTGGTGACGATGCTTCTGGACATCTCAATTTTGAGGATGACGTTGACAATCAGAGTTTGTGCTAATGACTCCATAGACCAATTGGGAAGAACAACCTTCACAGCACCGGCCACTGAGCCATTTGCCCACTTGTGTTGATTGAGTTGCACGTTGTTTCTGTGTCTGGTGCTGTGCTTCCAGGTGCCCCATGTGATTATTCTCAAGTTGTGGACACCCACTGTGACGTTGCACTCCATATGTTTATGGAAATATGCTTATGTGTGAATATAATGTAACTGAAATATGCTTTATGCAAAAGGTCTCTTGTAAGGTATCATTACAAAGCTTATATTCTACTGAGTGTGTTCATCCTATTTGTATGAATGTGTCATTCTTGTATCGGAAGCTAGAAATATGAAGTATTATTCTGAAGTCCTATTGTAATTATGCAAAGTGTGGGCCATTAATGGTGGCTTGGACTCTTGATGGTTCCCATTAACTAGGACAATTGGTTGTAAATGGCTCTGTTTACTTACACACCTTCCTGTGTTCCTGAGAGTCAGCCCATGAAGAATGGAGGCTTGGGGTCTCACAGGACATGTGACCATGTCACCTGGTACTGGAATCCATCTTAAACCTGGTGCTTTTCCATTTAGAAGGAGGGGTGGGAACCCAGAGAGACAAAGGATTCCCGCCTTGGGCCAAAACTATAAAAGGGGGTGGAGCAGAACAAGGGGGGTCCCAGTCATGTGAAATCCCCTGCTTTTCACCTAAGATGCCTGCTAGAACTAACAAGGTTTGTACCAGGGGAAATGATTGGGCCCAGACTAGGAAGGAGTCTATGAAAGAAGTTTATTGGAACATCTCTAAGGGTGAGATTTACCTGTATTCAGTTTCTTAATGTATTAGGCTTAGACTTGCATGTTTTGTTTTATTTTGCTTAGTAACTTACTTTGTTCTGTCTGTTATTACTTGAAACCACTTAAATCCTACTTTTTATACTTAATAAAATCACTTTTGTTTATTAATTAACCCAAAGTCAGCGATTAATACCTGGGGGAGTAAACAGCTATGCATATCTGTCTATGTTATAGAGGGTGAACAATTTATGAGCTTACCCCGTATAAGCTTTATACAGAGTAAAACAAATTTATTTGAGGTTTGGATCCCATTGGGAGTTGGGTGTCTGGGTGCTGGAAACAGGAGTACTTGCTGAGTTGTTTTCAGTGAAGTCTGCAGCTTTGGAGGTGTGGACCAGACCTGGGTCTGTGTTGCAGCAGGCTAGCATGTCTGGCTCAACAAGACAGGGTTCTGGAGTCCCAAGCTGGCAAAGAAAATGGGCTCAGAGGTCGTTTCAGCACATCAGGTGACAGTCCCAAGGGGATCTCTGTGACCGAACCCTTCACACCAACCCTTATGGTGTGGTGCCATGCAATATGATCAGTCACCAGTTGCTCAGAGGTCAAGTCAAAAATGTTAGTTTTGTGCAGATTTTTTTCAAAATATCTTCAAAGTGTTTCACCTGCCCTCCAGGCTTATGACGGCTAGAGCTTAAAGGCATTGGGAAGGGCAGTGAAGTATATGAGTTAAGGTTGGTGTGGATGTGGATATTGGACTGTGTGTGCAATTCCTTGTTTTTAATGATTGTGCTGATAACTTGTGTTGCTCCAGCACCAGATCAGAGAATAACTCACTTAATCCATCAGGGAGCTTTTAGGTATAACAAGGTGGCTTCTACACCTTAACTCTTCTGAAATTATGTTCACTCCAGTACTCACACAGAAGGCTGAAGACATTCAAATGAGTCTGCTGATCAGCAAGCCACTAACATTTGAAGTTGAAGGGAAATAACAAAGCTGCTCCACCTCCCCAATTCTCTCTCCACTCAATCTGGAGAGAGTTGAGGGATAGGAACTAACAAAGGGCCAGCTGGCTCATCCAGTCAGTCCTTAGTTATCCATGCCAAATTATCACACATTAAATAAGAGTAAGTTTAGTTTCCTCAGTGTTGGGCTAAGGGCTGTATATGCTGCAAATCCATTCCTGGTTAAAGCACAGTTATCTCCTAACCTGGACACAAACATGACAAATTGTACCAGAGACTGGAGTTTACCTGTAATGTGGAATGAGGCTAAAACCTTAGTCTGACTAAAGCTAATTTTTTTCCAGAAATATTTTTATTTCATTTTTAGATTTCCCAGCACTAACTTCCCCCTGCATATGATTCATATCCACTTTTACAAATTCTGGATGGTCACAACATTTCAGCTGTGATATACTGATGATATGCTTTGGAGGAGCATTGCATATATTTGCTATCATGCCTTAGAAGTGTCAAACTGCAGCTTTTTGTTTTCTAAATAAGCATTGTTTCAAAAAATGAATATTTCAAATATAACCGAACACTGTACCAAATACATATCTCAGATTTCTCATTAGAATTTCTGATATTTTGATGTTTAATTTTCGTATTACCAGTATGCTCATTTTATTTCCTGACAGGTAAGAATTATACAGGTAGGCGTATATAAACATATCCAGTAAGTAGAGCTAGCAAAATCTGTCATGGATGATCCTCAGTCACTTACAAGTCTAAGACACAGTCAATATTTTTGCATAAAAGGAAGTTTTAAAAGAACCTATTGCAGTCATAAACACTACAGAACATTTACCAAGGAGATGTTAGAATTCATTAAGGCGAACTTGCAGCAAAATGACATTTAAACAT
This sequence comes from Terrapene triunguis, assembly GCF_002925995.2. Lineage (NCBI taxonomy): Eukaryota > Metazoa > Chordata > Testudines > Emydidae > Terrapene > Terrapene triunguis. The sequence continues at coordinate 1,816,611 of NW_020664489.1, read as the reverse complement.
TCAGTTTGAATAGGCAACTTTCTTTGTTGGTACAGTAACTTGCTTCAGGCATGCTCCAGGCTCGCATGTCTACTGAAACCCCTGGGGAATTGAACTTGTGGTCTCATGCCACTCAACACTGGTAGCAAAAAAGGTCTTTATGCTGCAAGACAGTAATACTCAAATCTGAAACCACACTGTTCTTTAAATAACTCTTTGTATTTTATTGCACATTTCTCCCTAAAAGCCACATTTTCCATTGTGCTGCATCTTCAGCACTCCAAAAGCTTTATGTCCTGCAGAATGATTAAAATGCCAACATCTTTTACACACAGACAACTACAGATACTCTGCCCCCATGTATTTAAGATGCATAATTAAAATGTAGTAATATACCAAATATTCCTATATGCTGCCTGGTACCTTATGCTGACTTAAAACATCTTTCCATTTTCCAAAGACCTATTGTTGTTCTTGAATACATTTAAAAGAGATGAATTATGAAAACAGAATGAAATATTTTTATGATACTTAATCACCATGTGATCTCAAAACAGAACATTTTATCTGGGGTCTTTTTCTTGTAATTTGACTAACATTGAGGGCCTGATACACTTTTGCCTGATCTTGCAATTGATAGCCTGTGAGCAGTATGCTGCATCCACATGGAGCCCCACTGACATCGATGGAGTTCCACGTGGGCAGACTTTTCCTCAATCAGAGTTCCACTGAAGTCAATGGGGCTCCACACAGTCTTCCCACAAATATATTATCAATGGCAGAGTCCGGACTTAAGAGTGGAACCTTTCCCCATGAACAGTCCCAGTGAAACCTGCAAGTCCGAGGTCTCTCTTTTGATTGAGCTCAGTCAACCTCCACTTCGTTCACCACTGAATATAACAACTGGGATTCAAAGTGATGCAAGCAGGTAATGCACACTGCATCCCCCAACATCCTCATATGGAGCAAGTGGTTCTCCAGCTGAAAAACAAGTCACATGGCTAGGACACATTTCTTAAAGGGGCCTTTCCCTGCTTCTGCTGAATCAAACACCCACTTCTTTATCCCCATCCAAAACATGATGGTGAGAAGAGAGAAAGTCCACCTGACTCGGTTACTTGGGTATCAGGGATGGGAGAATGTAACCCCAGCAATGCAAGGTACTAAAACAAATGGAAAAAGAACTCCTGTAGAGTCTGCCCATCTCCTTACTCAAAAAGGTCTCATAGTGGAGTTACTCTACCTCTAGAGCGGAACAGAGAAATTCCCTTTAACCAGTGAAGTCAGAATAGCAAAGAGAAGGAAAGGCAGAATGGAAGTGGCAGTCTACTGATTTTCAGAATTTCACCTCTCCACACAAGAACCTGGAATCCAGTGGAATTCTCATCTTATAGCAGCCTGATCTTTCCTTTATCTAGATGGACCTGCAATACAGCCAGTAACACTGAAAAAAAAGTGGAATCATGAAGACTGTGTTGGATAAAGCTTACACTCGTGCTAGACTCCACCTGGAATATTCAGATTAAAACTTGCAAATGTAAAAAAAAAAGGAACAAAATTGATAAAAATAGATAACTGTAAAACATCAGCCATTAATATTTTGTATTATTATGTTATTAATACTAGTTTGCACCATTTTTATCCAAGGATCTTATTATTGTTAATATTAATTTGTCAAACACCAACAGTGTTTGACACAGAACAGTAAATGTGATGCAGTATCGTCCAAAGAAAGACAATATAGATACAATATACCAGGAAGCAGAAAACATCAAAATGATGTATAGGGTTAAATTCAGCCCTATCAGGGATCTATCAGAGCTGTAATGAGCTAGAACTAGGGGCAGTCCGGCTCTGGAAGACTGCAGCCATTATTCCAGCCCATAAAATGAAGAAGTTGCTGAGTAGGGGCTTCACCCTGGCTTCATGTTAGGAAATAGCTTCCATCCTTCAGCCCCCACCTAGATAAAGCCCAACGGCTTAGACTGTGTCTGTGCGGAGTGAATTTCACTCAATTTCCTTTCTTGCTGGATTATTGTTGAAAGACTTCACTGAAAAATTGTGTTTTGAGTAGAGATTGGAATGAAGAGAAGATGTGCAGTTAGAGGGTACTAACAGCAGTAATCATCTTTGTTATTGTCTCTTTCTGCAGCTGATGCAGCTGGAGCCTCACCTTCAATTTAGGGGGTGAAATTTGCATTTTGCCATTACTTTCAATGGGGCCTGCAACTTCCTCCTAGGATGTTTAACTCAGTGCCTGCAGTAAATAGGACTACAACAGATAGTTTCAAACACCCACATACAGAGCTTTAAAAATTGCAGCAACAGACTAAAGACCCAGGGGTCAATTAAAAGTTTTAATACAGTAATTAGTATCTGTGGCTGGCATGTCACCTTTGAGAGAAAAATGAATAATGCAGTTACTAAATGTTTGTCTAACCCATATTCCAAATCCAAAAAAAATCTTTATATTTCAGGATTATCACCATTTAAACCAGGGGTGGGCAAATTATGGCTCGCAGGCTGGATCCGGCCCGCAGGATTGCCCCCCGTGGCGCTGTGGGCCCTGCGCCGCTCTCAGAAGTGGCCAGCACCACGTCCCTTCCATTAGGAGTCTAGTTACAGGCTGCTGAGCTGAAGTCACTTTGGGCCAATGGTGCACCAGCACCGAAGCTCCTCTACTACTTGCTGAAATCACTAAGAGCTGAAATCACTGAGTGCTATGTTAAATGGGGGGGCAGGGGGGCTGAAGATATATTGCTGAGCGGCTGGTGGAGCGGAGCAGAGCAGTTTGCGGGATGGCTGGAGCGGCTCATGGGGCGGTATGTAATTGTCTCAGGTCACTGGGTGGGGGCTTGAGCCGGTTTTGCATTGTGTTATTGAAACGGAACCCCTAGATACTGAACCCGGCCCTTGTTGCTGCCAACTCAGACAGGCAGAAGGGTTACACCTTATTTGTATTTCCTCACCTTACTGATGTTGGAGTGTCTTTTTCCTATAGGTTAGTATATCAATTATCTCAACTTATTATCACATAGAACAATTCGTTACCATGGCCCTTTTGTGATTAGGTATCACATTTGTTATTTCTGTAGTAACTGGTTATTTTGGTTCTTTCCAAGTTCCAAGTTGTGGTGTACCTGTTAAGTTTAAAAGGGTATGAATTTAGGAAAGCCCCTATACCAGCCTGTTTAAACACATCCTCCATGTTAAAGATCACAGCCATATATGGACCTTATGTTTTAGATCATCACCATCTATCTAGGTGAAAGGTCCCAAACATATGTATGCTAACTTTGCCTTAGCTCACCATTCATGTGTTACAACCAAAATATACTATAATATAAACCTATAAACCTATTATAATAAAACAAATAAACCAACCCATAAGAAAATAAGAAACTTATAAGAAAAGATGTATAGGCAAGCAAGCAGGCTAGCCTTAGATGTATCTCATGTACCTGTTATGTACATCACTTCGTTGCCAGGACACTTCCGTGGTTGACTTATGTACCTGTGGTTAGAACTTTCCCTTAAACTCTATTTTCAGCTCCCCAAATACTTGGGGGTTTCGTTGGGCTGTTTATCCTTGCAAAGTTTCTCTGTTCAAAGTTCATAGGCCTCAAGCCTTATGTTAACTTGCTGAAGTTAATGTCTTACAGGATACAGGCCTGTAGGTTTCTTGCATTACTGCTGAATATAATGCAAACCAGTAAATATAATTAAGGCAAGCTAGCCCACTGGGCTACAATTGCAAAGCATTTATCTGTAGTAAGTTTGGGGGGGAAATCCAACAATTAAAACATGCTATGAAATACTTAAGCATCTTAACATGGCTGAGTCTCTGAGTCTCATGAGATAATCATATCCTATGGTACCTTGAAGCAAAAAGGGTAGTCAGGCAGACTCAGTACTCCGGAGGTGTGATTATCTCATGAGAACCACACTCTCCTCAGAGTTATCTTACTGCTGTTTGAAAAATCCCTAATATACAGGGAAAACTGAGCTTGAAGAGGAAGAAAAAGGAAATTCACAGCTTAAAGGCAGAACAGTGGCTTCAGATGAGCTGCATGATTCACACCCCCTAATTTTCCACACTTTAGAATATTTACTAACCAGTCAAATTAATGCTGAAAAAAATCCATTGATATAATACAATATTTTGAAAAATTAATGCCTACCTACATAGGAAATATTTCCAATTCCCACTCAGGCTTCCTTTTGTGTTTAGTAAAGCCCTAAAACTCCCCATTTGTACAAATATAAAAGAGGGAAATCCCACTCTTTTCTTTTGTAGACAGTGTTTAATTAGGAGCTAAACTGTTAAAATGTTTAAAGGGCAGGTATTTAAAAACATATTTACTATAGTCAATGTTCCTGATCTGCACTTGTTAAATCTAACATGTGGTTCATGTGCTAAGAATCAAATCCTGCAGGCCCTGGTTCAGGTCTGAGACTCAGCAGCATTCTGCTGCACTGCGGAGGGTGATGCAGAAGGGACACACTTTTTATGTGCAGGAGCCCACATCTTCAAGGGCTCTCTGTGTGTTCACACATTTGACAGTATCTGCTAGAGTCAGTGGATTCTTACCCTGCCATATGAATCTGCAGAATTCTGACCCAGATCATGTGAGTAGTAAGGTGGCCCTAACTTATGTCAATGAAATTGCTGGATGAGATAAGGATGGAAGGATCTTGGGGTTAACAGGGGCTTGATTAGGTTGCTCTCTAATTATTCATTTGGGAAAACATATTGGCTAGTGGTTTTGGTTAACACTTAGATTCTATCTTTTTTTAAAAAAAACCATCCATTTTGTCCTTTAACAAGTCTCTGCACATATTTTTAAACACCCGCCCCCTCTTTTGGATTTTGAATTTTTCATGCATTTAGCTGTAGTCCTTTATAATTTCCAGGGATGACCCTGCTTCGCAGGCACTGGTTTCGGGGTTCTGGGCCATATACTAAATCTTACTGGTTTCCTTCCCTCGGTAAGGAGTGCCTTGGGGAGATCATAGGAGTTTCAGTTACAACACTCTCCAATTAAAACACATTGGGAAGTTTTAGTTAACATTTAAATTTACAAACAGACACAGTTTCCTTTATGGATCTCTTTGCACATAGTTTAAAACATCTCCCTCTGGTTTTACTTTTTAGCTTTTTTCATGCAGCTTTTATTTATTTTAGCTGTTTATCATTTGAAGGGATGGAGCTACTTATCAGGCACTGATAGGGGTTTGAGGCCAAACATTAAATACTATTGGTATTTCTCCCTAGGTTACATGGGCCTCCCATCTGAGGGGATCAAGGGGCAAAAGGAGTTAGACCAGATCCCAGAAGGGCAAGGGTTTAATATTTCCAATGCATCATCATGTTCTGTGATGTCAAGGTAAGGGCAGGACTTCCGGAGATGTCATTATCCTTCTCTCATCCATCAATCTCTTTTGACATAGGCTAGGGGTGTCTCCTGTGAAACCCCAAATACTTGGCTTCCTATTCTCAGGTCTCAGCATAGCAAGGTTTCAATGGGACTATTCATATGCTTAAAGCTAGACATGTGCATAAGAACCTTGTTCACATGGGGCCTTGGCCCTTAGCCCATCTCCAACTTCCTTATGAGAATTGTGTACATATGTGCAATAGTCATTATGCCAAACAAAGTAACTGGAAAGTTTTATATTTTTTATGCCCAAAGGCTCTAGTTCAGATTAGAAACCAAATTAAATTTTGTGTTATCAGAACACAAATGTGTCTGAAAGGATTAACATCTCTCGTTAGCCTTCCTCGCCCATTACTTTTCTTAAAAATAGCCAAGCTGACTTGGTCTACATTTTGTATATCAGTTCTCAGAGTAAATCAAACCCTTGTGGGCAAATTTTAAACTTCAAAGATAGCATTATAACAGAAATGCTGTTATAGTACAGTGGTATGAACAACAACTAATAGTTGTATTTTGAAGCACTACAAATAAGGGAACTTGAACCACGCCAGTTTCCATTACTATTTGCTTTAAATTTACATCAGAAAACAACATATTATTTTGCAGCATGTCTTTGAGAATCCTCTAATCCCTGCATATGGGATAAAGCAAGTCATCTGAATACTCTGCTGACTTAGCTGGGAATTTTTCACATATAAAAAGCCCAATACTAGGGTAAGACATAAAATATCCCAAAATACATGATTTATATTCCATTTTCTCTTTTCCTTTTTTTTCATTTCAAGGCATTAAAAGTGGAATAAAATGATCAGTAGTCAACGTGGTACATTTCCATTCTGGCACTAGCTCATATAGTGGGCCTGACAAATTGGCTGTGATTTCAAGACTTTTTATAGCTCTCATTATCTTTTACTTCTATAAAACAGAGGGGGCTTTGAAAAAGCAGCACCAGTCCTCTTACATATCATACTCTAAATGTAGTATTAAATAGAAATATTTACAGCTAACCTGTATGACTAATGGGATGGGGCTAGAGCTGGGTGACATTTTTTCACCAAAAATGTGTTGTTTCTGTTGATCCAAAACAATTCACAAATTCATATTGATTTCACCAAATAGTTTTGATTGAATCCAAAAATTTAAACATTTCAGCAATGTCAAAACAAAATGTTTTGCCTTGACCTGACTCAATTTTTTTCAATTTCAGGCATTTTCAAAAGCCAAGGAATACTGACAAACACCAGGGGGATGGAGGGTAGAGGAAACACACCTCCCTTTTGACTTTTAGCCAAGTGGTTAGAGTACTCTCCTGTGATTTGGGAGAGACAGGTTCACTATTAAGATGTCAACTGCTACCTCTGATTGGCCAATGATGTCAGCCTCCATTGCCCACTTGTTACATTTTCAAAGAAGCTTCTTGCTTTCTCCCATGCTGCTCCCACACTTGGGAGGAGCTCCTCATAAGCATCTACAAAGCTACCTCATTATCCTTCTTCTGGACCTTCCTTAAAACTCTCCTTTGACATGATGCCTACAAAAAAGCTGACATCAGTGAAGCCACTGGTGCACTGAGACCACTGCCTATCATACTGATCAGAACTGTCTCATTGTTTCCTTGTACTCCCGCCTGTCTGTATCCATCTATTGTCTCTTGTCTTATACCCTCAGAGCATCCCAATGCCAGAAGGCGGGTGGCTCCCTGATATGGAACAATGAGTCTCAGCTGGCTTGAACAGCTCAGTGCAACCCATAGACTGTTGCCATGATATTTATTTAAAAGGTGTCTTTTAATATATCATTGGAAAATTAGTAACTCACTGATCATTAATGTTCTTGCCTGATGTATGCACGGTTAACATTTAAAGAATTATACATATGAACTGGAAATATGTTCTTAAAATTTGTTTAACAGGTAGGACTTTAGGCACCCTGCCCTAGACAAAGGAATGTGGTTCTGTCTGCTTGAATGTGTCTCCAAAGTAAATCGAGGAAGGCGAGCCAATGGAAGTATGTTTACATGAAAGGTAAACAAAGCCATCAAACTAGCGAGTGGGGAAGATAGCCGGTGAACTAGCATGATGGGAGAAGGAGACTGCAAAAATTAACATGGCATCAACTCCATGGTGGACAAAGCAAGCTGAGCTCTCAGGAGGATTTCCTGACTTTGAAAACAAAGATAAACTTTGAGAATATAAGCAGAGAAAGAGAGAGAGAGCTGTTTTGGCCTGACCTATTCCTTCACCTGAGGAAACAAACCAACAATTTGGACTCCGTGCTACATCTAAGGACTGGCCAGTTGCACTGGAAGAATGACTGTGGTGAGAAAACTATTCTGAACAAAAGACTCTCGTAGTTTAGAAGTGTATTTTCTACTTTTGTTTGTTTATAACCATTTCTATCCCAATACGTGTTCTTTGTTAATCAACGTAATCTTCTCTTCTTACAACCATCTCCGTCCAGTGGTTCAAACTGAAGAGTAAAATCCTCAGCCACACTAACAGGCTGGAGTTGTGTATTGTCTCTTAAAAGGAGATGTGAACTTGATCAGGTTTTGTGAGTGCTACAGGGAGAGGGGTGAGCACTGCAGGGGAGGCAGTTATGGGGAGACTGTTATGGGGAGGGCTGTTGGTGTCACCTTGCCAGTAGTAACTAGGCTGAGTGGAAGCCAGGGTGAGACCATGGTGCTATGAGCAGGCTGCTGGTGCCATGGCTCTGAGCCAAAGCTGCACAGCACAGAAGCACCTAGGGTTACAGGGCAGATGGTGATATACCCCCTACTGGTCTGGGTGAACCCCTCATGCGTCTCACTTAGATTGCAAGATTTTTAGGGCTGGGATTGCCTTTCATCACAATGGGATCCTGATCTGTGACATGATTCCTCAGCACTACCATCATACAAATAATAAATCATCATCATTGCTAAAAGGCAAATGATTCTGGAAAGTGTGGTGTAATTATGCTTGGTTGTTTTTTCTTTATCCAAGTATGAGGGAAAATGTATTAAGAAAATATCCAGATGACTTTATGAGCTCAGATCACTCAAAACTAGTTTAGATTTCAAACTTTAAACTTGTCAGGTTTATTATCCTTAATTAGGAATTTGCTTTACTAGGCTTGAAAACAATTGGTTAAAAGCAGTTACAACAGAATAAGAACAACATATTGCTCATACTTAGTACACTCTTTTCCTTACTGACTTGTTCATGTGCACTGAGCCCCCAATCCCACCTCTTGTATACAATATGAGTAACTTGGTTGGGTGCTGGGAAACTCAGCAGAACCAAGGGAGGGAGGAAACTTCCTTCTCCACAGGCCAGAGAACAGCAGCAGAACCCATTCCTGATCACTAGTCCATCCTAACCACTAGAGTAGGCCCCAGAGCCTTGCACCTACCCTAATGGAGGATCTTCATAATGGAGGTTCCTTTGCACCAGCATCCATCCCAAAGAGCTCCTGAATACAGCCTCCTGCCTCCCCTTTGCACAGCAGATCCAGGGAAGTTCCTCTATGTTGAGAGTCCTCTGCATTCACAGAGAAGTGGAGAAGATACAACTGAATGTAGGCAATCCAAATATATTCACACGGTATAACTGGAGAGCCACATGCAGATCCTTCATCCTTGGGACTTTCTTTGCAACTGACTCAGTATTTCTCTCCTTATCCCCCCGTGTAACTCCTGAACCCTCTCCCCTTGCCTCAAAGGAGTTATCAGTAAGCGGTAATGAAGACGTGATATCAATGGAGATCTGGAAACCTCTGTGGTCCTGTTATCTGAAATTTTGCAAGTGCCCTACACAGTTTTCAAAATACAAAACTTGAGGGCCTAGGACAGAGCAGAAAGCACAGGAACATAATTCAGAAGCAGCTCTGCAATTCTGAGACTGAGTTTACTCTGGCACCGGTCACACGAAATCCTTTGTTTCACTGATGATGTATTTAAACCTTTTAGTGTTTTTGTCATTTCAGCTTGCATAATTTAACCACCATCATCCACATAACTTTTAAGAGTGAAATAGAAGAGAAGGTTATATGAAATTAGATGTTAGCCAGCAAGATTTGGCCAAATGCCAGTAAACCACATCACCTGAAAAAAGGAGAATGTGAAATATCACTTAACCCCTCCCCAGTTTAAATGTTATGTCCCATCTGTAAGTCCAACTTCAGGAACCTTCGCTTTGGTTATACATTATGTGGAATCACCCACCATGGCCATGGATTTCAGAACCTGAAAAAAATATTTCTATTTATATCTAAGTTAGGTGCTCTTCAGCCCCATTGCCCTAGCACCTGAGTGCCTCACAATCTTTATTGCAACTATGCTCACAACAGCCTTGTGAGGTTGGGGAGTCTCACTGCCCTCATTTGACAGATGAGGAATTGAGGCACAGAGAGACACAAAGTTGTTCATAAAGTCTGTGGCAAAGTAAGGAATTGAACCTACGTCTCCAAGATAGCACCCTAACCACTGGCCTATAAAGATATATAGAGAAACAGATAGATATAGACACCTCATAGAGCACCTTAAATGCAAATTGTGCTTTACAACAAAATAAAAAGTTCCCCCGAAAGAGCTTGCAACATAAGGGCTAGACTAAGGCTCCTTTCTGACTGGGGTGTCACATACCCATACTGATCCTCCAGGGAGAAAGATTTTTGCTCAAACGGGATGTAGCTTATTTTCCACAGGGTCCAGCCATAACTCTATCCACACCCTGCCCCTCTTGTCTCTCTTGTTTGTGAGGGAATGGTGAATAGCCAGAACTCAGGGGCTGTGCTCTACAGTGAACCTTCTGGAAAATCCTGGTAGCTCTATTACAACCCTCTTACTCCACTGGCAGCCAAATTAAGGCCAAATGTAGCCCTTAAATCCAAAAGAGAACAAATAGAAAAAAATGACAGGACAAAAAGGGGTAGGAAAAGAAAAGGACAAATGAGAGGGAAATATGACTATGCAGTCACTAGAATGCCAATGCAAATGTCTTCTGGGTAACAATGACATGTTAGCATTGTCATTACTATTATTTTTAGTAGGTGCCATGAGACAACATAATCAAATACCAGTTGCCGAGGAAACCCAGGTGGCCCTCCATTCTCACGTAGTGTCATGTCCTTGTTAATATCATTCATTAATTTGTTTCCACTGCAGAGGTGTGGGGTTGTTGATCTAGTTGTCTTTTTCATGCTTTGAAAATCATTCTTGGCAGGTGTGGAAGTGGAATCATCAGGCATTAGTGCTGTTTACCTTTCTGCTCCATCAATGCCAGTGCCAAGACCTGGGTTTCTCCATATTCTCATTTTGTTGTGTAGCGTGCCCTACCACATAAGAGGTTTGACATGCTTGTGAACATCTGCAGAATCTGGAGCTGAGAGGAGTTCATTGTCAGTATCAAATCATACTGCTGAATTATACAGTTGCACAGCAGAACAATAGCTACATCAATCCAGTTTATAGTCACTGCTTCTGCCAGCTGCTGGTCTAACAGCACACTTTGTACTTGTAGTTTATTCACTGTGCACTTGAAAAGGTGGAGTCACAGTGGCCCAGGGCTTCCACAGCTAGTCTGATGGGCTGAAGAGCAGCGTCAGTCTCTGCAGTACAATTATATTCGGTCTATACTTATACTGATTGCAGATCCCAGATCAATAAATGATTTTTACACAAATACCTTTAGAACACTGAATCTTTCCAATATTGCACTAAGCAGTTACAGTGAGGATTTGATCCAAAAAGAATTATTTTCCACACACGATGCTTTATTCTTCTAAAACATGGTATTTGGCGGGGGAGCATCCGAAGAAGTTACAACTATTTTTTCTGGTTTTTTTAAATCAATGGGTCCTAGAATCTGACTCCTCCGAAGAAGCAGGAGTTGAGGAAAATTGTGTATTTTCCCATCTGTTATCATAAAACCTCCTTCTTCCCCTCATCCAGAACCATCATTCTCATCTAATCTTTCTAGGTATTCATATCTCCCCCTCACCACGGTTTCTCAGCACCTCGTAAGCCTGGATGAGTTTATCTTTGCATAAGGAAGGGGTTATTATCCCCATTTTATGGCTGTGGAGATAAATCACAAAGATATTACGGACCTTGCCCAACGTCACACAGGAAGTCTGTGGCTGAACTGGTAACTGATTCTGGATCACAGGCCCTCTAGTCTAGCGCTTTAACTATGAAACCGTTTTTCTCGTGAACATATTTTTTCTATAATACGTCAAACACACTTAGTTGTATTCTATATGCACAATGTACAGTGGTTACCAATCAAAACAACATTTGCCCATAGTTACCAGAGAATGATATGTGAAATAACTGCAGTATATCAGATACTGTTCAGCAGTAACTGTGGGTAAATGCTGACTCTTTAAATGGTAATCACTCTAATTATTATTCATCAGGAATTAGTTTACCAACTCTTGGCAGGTTGCACTGATAAAAAATACTACTCAGGGATAGGCCATAATTTTGCAACTTTTCTGTCAGTGACATAACACAAGTTCCAGACGTTATAACGCCAGGTAAACCAATTACACATGGATAGAGATTTTCAAAAGCACTCACAGCACAGGCCCAGTTCAACCGCAGTGAAGTTAATGGGAGTTTTACCATTGACTTCAAGGGGAGCAGAGTCAGAACACTGAACACATCCAAAAATCCTTGTGCATCACCTGCTCTTTAGTAGGGTCTTATTCTTCTTTCATCTTTCCTGGTAGCAGTTTAACTAGGTAGCACTACATTTTCTTGCTGTACAGCCCCTTTCTTAACTGGACTGTTTTCTCATAGCACTGAAATCTCTTGTTTTAAGTGCTTCACAAAATAGTTTAAATGGAAGTAATCACAAACAGCCAGTTATCTCTACATATGTAGGGAATGATGTATTCCTTACTCACAAAGGGCTGGACTCTCATATCCTCACTCACGTTGATGTCAAGAGCCATTAGAAGATTAGGTTACTATTCCAGATAAGTAGAGATATAAAAATCTGTCCCCAGTGGTCCTATTCTGTCATCCTTATTCACATGGAGCTGTACCTTATTCTGCAAGCCTTCCCCTGATTTCAATGGGCCTATTTACTGAGTAGATACTCCTCTGGTGGTGGAATTTGGCCCAAGGCAATGTACTAGTGAACCAGGATAAAGCCTGCAAAATGAAGCCCTAAGTACTCTGATATTCTGCTTTTTATTTCTTGTTGCTGAAAGTTGTTTTAATTCTGTAGAGCTGATGCTCTCAATCTTGTGTTTTGCCTTGATGTGTGTGTCAGATTCCTAAAAAAGAGTCAGATTCCTAAGATTTCCTCTCATTCCCCTTCCCTGACCTCCTTCTACCAATCTAGTCCCAGCCGAGTGACTCCAAATCAGAGCCAGAACCACACATTGGATTTCAAATTACAGCCAGGGCCGGCTCCAGGCACCAGTTTGTCAAGCAGGTGCTTGGGGCGGCCACTCCGGAGAGGGGCGGCACGTTCAGCTATTCGGCGGCAATTCGGCGGACGGTCCCTCACTCTGGCTCGGAGCGAAGGACCTCCAGCCGAATTGCTGCCGCAGATCGCGATCACGGCTTTTTTTTTCTTTTTTTTTTTGGCTGCTTGGGGCGGCCAAAACCCTGGAGCCAGCCCTGATTGCTCTATCATTGAAGATAGAGCAGTGCAGTTGCTCTATCATTGAAGAATTGCAGTTGTTCCATCTTTCTCTCTAGTGCCTTTACCTTGTGTTCACACAAGTGTCTCAATCTCTAGCGGTGATAGTGTCACACGAGCAATGGTAAGAGTACGACGTCTGTGTATGAATACATATACCCTTCCTTATTCAAATTTCCTCATAGAACAGATCTTTGCAAACCCATGAAGCAAGTATCTTGAAATTGTAGCGTTGATTTCACCACAATCCCGGGGTTAAAAATGCCTCAGAATCCCAGGGATGCTTCTCTATCTTAGATCTGTCGGCCATTTTGTGATGCCATTTATAAGTAGGGTATAAACACACCAGCATCTCCCTTCCTTTTTTTGCTCCTTTCCTCACTTAAAAATAATCTTGATGCAACAATAAAATAAATAAATGAACAAACAAACTATCCTTTATGAATGCAATGCCAAAATATAAATGTTAAACATACACAAGTCAGGAAAGTTGAATTTATGGTTCTTGAAGTAACCATAAGAGCAGCTATATATTAAAGCACTAAAATTAACACCTACAGTACTAAACTATACTACATACCATGTATGCCCAAGGAGGATGAGTTATGATCACTATCGGAACTATACCTTTGAATTTTCTGATGTTTGCACATTTATAATCTCACTCAGAACACTGTATTTTTGCATTTAATACATTGATGGTTTGGAAGAGCTATGCTAAGATCAAAAATGCTCTTCCTACATAATAACTCAATCAGTAATACCGTGTCTCTAATAAAATATATTTTCTGTCCGGGTTTACAACAGCATTTAATTCCATTTGTGAAATTTTATACTGTATATAGGAGATGATACAATTTTCAGAGGAAATAAGTAAAGAGCTGTCTCCTTTGGGTAAAAGATAAAATGATACAAGCAACATGTCAGGAATAATTATGTTAATTCATGTCATAAACACCATTACAATACATGCCCACCAGAAAACTTAAAAGTCAGACATTCAGTGCATTGAATTTAGCATTGTCATTACAGAAGCAGCCGAGTAATAAGCTTTATACACAGCCCACAGTCACAAAATTATCCAATTAAAGCACTTGTGAAATAAAAATTAGAATCTGAAAATCAAGTCTGAATTCAAGAAAATATTAGATAAGCATCTTCTCTAAAACATTGCAGCTTGCGTTACTTGCACTGAGACAGGCAATAGCACTACGGTTACATATAAACAGTCACTGCGTTAATTCATCTATTCATAGTTATACAGATAAGAGCTTCAGTATTAGAACTAGATCATGCATTTAACGTGAGCCCTGGTTGGGGGCAATAAATAACTGCATTGCCACAGGGGCAGCCCAAGGGCAGAATGTGACTCAAAGTCACAGTTCAGTCCTTGCTTTCTCTTTGCTTTGCAGGGAAATAAGCAGTGCCAGGCCCAGGGACGGCTCCAGGCACCAGCTGAGCAAGCAGGTGCTTGGGGTGGCCAAGGGGAAGGGGCGGCACGTCGGGCTCTTCAGCAGCAATTTGGCGGAGGGTCCCTCGGTCCCTCTCGGAGGGAAGGACCTGCCGCTGAATTGCCGCCGAAGAAGGAAGCGGCGCGATGGAGCTGCCGCGGATCGCGATCGCGGGGTTTTTTTTGTTTTTTTTTTCGCCGCTTGGGGCGGCAAAAACCCTGGAGCCAGCCCTGGCCAGGCCTATACCTGGTGCATTTTATTTCCCCCTCTGTGCCAGCTCAGCTGCCTTGGCCAACATGTTGAGGGGAAGAGCCAAGGCTCTGTCCAGTCTCTGTCCCACCTACCCACTGACATGAGTGAGAAGTAGCAGCCCCATGGTGACTGTTTCCCCTACAGCCCCATACACAGTGATGTGACTGACTTTGTTTCATTCCTCTTATTCATCTCCACAGGCACATAAGCTCACATTAGCTGTGGGTGTTTGTGTCTCTGAATGGCATGGGGATATTTCTATGCAGTCAGATTGTCCCTGGCCCTTGTGTGAGTACATAGGGGGAAGAAGGGTGCAAGAAGCCTTCTGTTTCCGCCTCTTTGTGTACCACATATCAGAGAAAAGTACAGTCCCAATCTCAAAGCTCATTGGGTTGCAAGGATTTTAGCACCCATTGCCCCCAAAGGGATGGGTGGGGAAGGCGAGGAGATATGGACTTCCAAAAAAATACTGAAGTCTGAACAATACCCGGCACATTATGGAACAAAAGGCTTGTTTCTGCTCTTGCTTAGGATTGTGCGTAGCTGGCACAGTTTAACCCATAATGGCTATTCCACCCGTTTTCTGTCTCTCCAGTTAACTAAGGACAAAGGAAAGGAACCTATATCTATATATTATAATATTGTACTAGTGACACTGTAACTAAGATTGAGAAAGGTCATTATCATACTTAAATGACTCAAAATAAGTTTCCTCTCTCTCTCTGAATCTCTGCGGCAAGAAAATCCGCCAATAAGCGCAGGACCCACCAAGATAGAGGAGGAACTTTGTCACAGTAGGTACTATATTTGCCCTTCTGCAGTCATCTGGAACCTGAGCTGTCCTTCATGAGTTCTCAAAGTTAACTGTTAATGGTTCCGAGGTGGCATCAGCTAGTTCCGTATGTACCCTAGGAGGAATTTCATCAGGCCCTGTCAATTTTAATACATCTAGTTTAATTAAATATTCTTTAACCTGATCATTCCCTATTTTGGCTTGCATTTCTTCACCCTTGTTCTTAATATTTATTGTATTGAATAACTTGTCATCATTAACCCTTTTAGTGAAGACCGAAACAAAAAAGGCATTAAACACCCCAGCCTTATTGATGATATCAGTTATTAGTTCTATTTCCCCATCAATAGGACCTACGCTTTCCTTCATCTTTCTCTTTCTCCTAATGTATTTAAAGAACCTCTTCTTATTGCCTTCCATGTCCCTTTGGCAGGTGTAACTAATTTTGTGCCTTAGCCTTTCTGATTTTGTCCCGACATGCTTGTGCTACTCTTTTGTACTCTTCCTTAGCAATCTGTCCATGTTTCAACTTTTTGTAACATTCCTTTTTTATTTTCAGGTCATTAAAGAGCTCCTGATGAAGTCATAGTGGCCTTTCCCTATTCTTCCTATCTTTCCTTTGCATCAGGATTGTTTGCAGTTATACGTTTATATTGTCTCCTTAAAAAACTGCCAGCTTTTCTTTCTTTTTCTTTTTTTGATATTCTTCCCATGGGATCTTATCTACCATTCTCTGAGACTATTAAAGTTTGCTTTTCTGAAACACACTGTCCTTATTCTGCTGCTCTCACTCCTTCCTGTCCTTAGAATCATAAAATCTATCATGTTGTGGTCACTCTCACCCAAATCACCTTCCACCTTCAAATTTCCTCCCTGTTGGTCAGAATCAAATCTAAGATAGCTGTCCCCCTGGTTACTTTCTCCACTTTCTGAAACAAAAATTTGTCCCCAATACACTTCTACCCCGATATAACGCTGTCCTCGGGAGCCAAAAAATCTTACCGCGTTATAGGTGAAACCGCGTTATATCGAACTTGCTTTGATCCGCCGGAGCGCGCAGCCACGCTTCCCTGGAGCGCTGATTTACCGTGTTATATCCGAATTCGTATTATATTGGGTCGTGTTATATCGGGGTAGAGGTGTACCTTCCAAGAACTTATTGGAAATTTTGTGTTTTTCTGTATTACTTTTCCAACAGATGTCTGGGTAGTTAAATCCCTCCCTTATTACTTGGTCTTGTGTTTTGGATATTTCTGTTATTTGTTCTAGAAATGCCTTATTCCCTTCTTCATCCTGATTTGATGGTCTACATCAGGGATTCGGCAACCTTTGGCACACAACCCATCAGGGAAATCCGCTGGCGGGCCAGGACAGTTTGTTTACCTGCAGCATCTGCAGGTTCGGCCGATCGCAGCTCCCACTGGCCGTGGTTCGCCGTTCCAGGCCAATGGGGGCTGCGGGAAGCAGCGGCCAGCACATCCCTTGGCCCACGCTGTTTCCAGCAGCCTCCATTGGCCTGGAACGGTGAACCGTGGCCAGTGGGAGCTGCGATCAGCCGAACCTGCAGACGCTTCAGGTAAACAAACGGTCCCGGCCCACCAGCGGATTTCCCTGACAGGTTGCATGCCAAAGGTTGCCGATCCCTGATCTATAGTAGATCCCTTCCATGACATCAGCCCTAATTTAACCCCTTTTCTCTTTACCCGAGGACATTCAACTGGACTGCCTCTCAACTCCTTCTGAACCTCAGAACAAATATGTAGATTCTTGATCTATAATGCAACACCTCCTCTCTTTTTATCCTGCCTGTTTTTCCTAAACATGCTATACCCCTCTATACCAATATCCCAGTCATGAGATTTATCCCACCAAGTCTCTGTGATGCCAATTACGTCATAATATAGCTTAAGTACTAATACATTCAGTTCTTGATGTTTATCTCCAATACTCCTTTCATTTGTGTATAAACATGATTTAACCCTCTGGGTTTAACCTCGTTGTTCAGGATGCTGTCACTTTGATTTTCCTCTAAAATACCCAAACACAGCTGAGATGCCATCTGAGTAATAAATAATAACACTGAGATTTTTTTTGTTTTTCTTATATTTTCTACTTTTTATTTTATAAGACTAGGTTAGGTCAATACCTTCTATTTTAACAGTATGTAGGTTATACTTTGTTCATTATTTTTGTTATGTGTTTGCTTCTCTTGTTTCAAAGTGAAAAACATTTTCTCTGCTTCTCCAAAATCTTTCTAATATGGTCATTGCAGGGCAGAGGGAGACTTTCTTGCAGTTTTGAACTTTGTCTCAAGATACCTGTCATTGGCTCAGGTCATCCCCTGCAGCAGAAAAACCCTCAGAGAGGGTCTCAGTGGGAGGAAATTTCCATGAGGATCCCCTCTTAGAATTTCTCCACATTCTGTCAGGAGTTGTGAGGTTTGCCTTCCCCCATCTCACCCCACCCCAAACAATAAGGTCTGACACACAATCCCACACATTGTATGGAGTCTGGACCAACAGAGCTCCATCTGCAGAAACCGAAATGGTGCTTGTGGAGTGGCTGATTTCCCCTACAAGGTGGGATATGTAGACGCTCTGCATGGATCTAGAGAGAAAATCCAGGCTATTCTTTTGGAATGTTGTGGCAAGTACCTCTTTATTACAAGGAAACTGTGTGTCATTACGATATGAAGCAGAAATACCCACTCACAACTTCTAGTTAATATAAATATTTTTATATTTTATGTATCACAGCAAAGTGCTTTGCGGTAATGACTTAGAAATGGGTTGTCACAATACCTATATATATTCATAGCAGCATAAAGCAATAGCTCACATACACAGTCTGTTCAGAAATCTCCTATTTGTTTTTATTGGGTGGAGGAACATTAGCCAGAAAATTAACACCAAAGTAGCCATTTTTTAATTTTCTCTCCTTGGAGCCATTAGAAACATACATTTATAAGGGAACACCTCTGTATTGCATCCAGCATTTAAGTAAGTAACCTATGTGACAAAGTTCCTCCTCTATCTTGGTGGGTCCTGCGCTTATTGGCGGATTTTCTTGCCTCAGAGATTCACCATGTGGGTTGGGGAACAGTCCAGAGACCTTCCCCTCTGGAAGAACCCACAGTCCAGGTCGTTTTGGGGGAACCCGGGCCCACTCTCTACTCCGGGTTCCAGCCCAGGGCCCTGTGGACTGCAGCTGTCTATAGTGCCTCCTGTAACAGCTGCATGACAGCTACAACTCCCTGGGCTACTTCCCCATGGCCTCCTCCAAACACCTTCCTTATTCTCACCACAGGACCTTCCTCCTGGTGTCTGATAACGCTTGTGCTCCTCAGTCCTCCAGCAGCACACCCTCTCACTCTCACTCTCAGCTCCTTGCACCTCTTGCTCCCAGCTCCTCACACTCGCACCACAAACTGAAGTGAGCTACTTTTTAAAACCCAGGTGCCCTGATTAGCCTGCCTTAATTGATTCTAGCAGCTTCTTCTTAATTGGCTCCAGGTGTCCTAATTAGCCTGCCTGCCTTAACTGGTTCTAGCAGGTTCCTGATTACTCTAGTGCAGCCCCTGCTCTGGTCACTCAGGGAACAGAAAACTACTCATCCAGTGACCAGTATATTTGCCCTCTACCAGACTCCTGTACCCCACTGGTCTGGGTCTGTCACACGACCTTTAAAAATGGGAACAAAGAGGACGTAGGGAATTATAGACTGGTCAGTCTAACTTGGAAAGATACTAGAACAAATTATTAAACAATCATTTGTAAGCATCTAGAAGATAATAGGGTTATATAGAATATCCAGCATGGGTTTGTCAATAATTAATCATGCCAAACCAAACTAATTTCCTTCTTTGGCAGGGTTACTGGCCTAGTGAGTAGGGGAAAACCAGTAGACATGCTATATCTTGATTTTAGTAAGGCTTTTGATGCACATGACATTCTCATAAGCAAATTAGGGAAATGCAGTCTAGATGAAATTACAATAACGTGGGTGCACAACTGGTTGAAAGACCATACTCAAAAGAGTAGTTATCAATGGTTCGCTATCAAATTGAGAGGGCATGTATAATGGGATTCTGCAGAGGTGAGTGCTGGGTCCGGTACTATTCAACATTTTCATTAATTACTTGGATAATGGAGAGTACGCTTATAAAATTTGCAGATGACACGATGCTGGGAAGGGTTGCAAGCACTTTGGGAGACAGGATTAGAATTCAAAAGACCTTTGATAAATTGGAGAATTGGTCTGAATTCAACAAGACAAAATTCAACAAAGTACTGTACAGAGGAAGAAAGAAAATCAAATGCACAACTACAACCTGGGCAATAACTGGCTAGCTGGTAGTACTGTTGAAAAGGATCTAGGGGTGATAATGGATCATAAATTGAGTATCAGACAACAATGCGATTCAGCTGAGAAAAAGGCTATTGTTATTCCTGGATGGATTAATTGGAATGTCGTATGTAAAACATGGGAGGTAATAGAATCACAGAATATCAGGGTTGGAAGGGACTTCAGGAGGTCATCTAGTCCAACCCCCTGCTCAAAGCAGGACCAATCCCCAACTAAATCATCCCAGCCAGGGCTTTGTCGAGACTGACCTTAAAAACCTCTAAGGAAGGAGATTCCACCACCTCCCTAGGTAACCCATTCCAGTGCTTCACCACCCTCCTAGTGAAATTTTTTTTCCTAATATCCAACCTAAACCTCCCCCATTGCAACTTGAGACCATTACTCCTTGTTCCATCATCTGCTACCACTGAGAACAGCCTAGATCCATCCTCTTTGGAACGCCGTTTCAGGTGGTTGAAAGCAACTATCAAATCCCCCCTCATTCTTCTCTTCTGCAGACTAAATAATCCCAGTTCCCTCAGCCTCTCCTAATAAGTCATGTGCTCCAGCCCCCTAATCATTTTTGTTGCCCTCCGCTGGACTCTTTCCAATTTTTCCACATCTTTCTTGTAGTGTGGGGCCCAAAACTGGGCACAGTACTCCAGATGAGGCCTCACCAATGCCGAATAGAGGGGAATGTTCACGTCCCTCGATCTGCTGGCAATGCTCCTACTTATACAGCCCAAAATGCCGTTAGACTTCTTGACAACAAGGGCACACTGTTGACTCATATCCAGCTTCTTGTCCACTGTAATTCTTAGGTCCTTTTCTGCATCACTGTTGTCTAGCCACTCAGTCCCTAGTCTGTAGCAGTACATGGGATTCTTCCGTCCTAAGTGCAGGACTCTGCACTTGTCCTTGTTGAACCTCATCGTATTTCTTTTGGCCCAATCCTCTAATTTGTCTAGATCCCTCTGTATCCTATCCCTACCCTCCAGCGTATCTACCCCTCTTCCCAGTTTAGTGTCATCTGCAAACTTGCTGAGGGTGCAATCCACGCCATCCTCCAGATCATTAATGAAGATATTGAACAAAACCGGCCCCAGGACTGACTCTTGGGGCACTCCCCTTGATACCGCCTGCCAACTAGACATGGAGCCATTGATCACTACCCGTTGAGCCCGATGATCTAGCCAGCTTTCTATCCACCTTATAGTCCATTCATCCAACCCATACTTCTTCAACTTGCTGGCAAGAATACTGTGGGAGACCGTATCAAAAGCTTTGCTAAAGTCAAGGAATAACACGTCCACTGCTTTACCCTCATCCACAGAGCCAGTTATCTCCTCATAGAAGGCAATTAGGTTAGTCAGGCATGACTTGCCCTTGGTGAATCCATGCTGACTGTTCCTGATCACTTTCCTCTTCTCTAAGTGCTTCAGAATTGATTCCTTGAGGACCTGCTCCATGATTTTTCCAGGGACTGAGGTGAGGCTGACTGGATTGTAGTTCCTCGGATCCTCCTTCTTCCCTTTTTTAAAGATGGGCACTACATTAGCCTTTTTCCAGTCTTCCAGGACCTCCTCCAATCACCATGAGTTTTCAAAGATAATGGCCAATGGCTCTGCAATCACACCCGCCAACTCCTTTAGCACCCTTGGATGCAGTGCATCCGGCCCCACGGACTTGTGCTCATCGAGCTTTTCTAAATAGTCCTGAGCCATTTCTTTCTCCACAGAGGGCTGGTCACCTCCTCCCCATACTGTGCTGCCCAGTGTAGTAGCCCGGGAGCTGACCTTGTTCGCGAAGATAGAAGCAAAACAAGCATTGAGTACATTAGCTTTTTCCACATCCTCTTCACTAGATTGCCTCCCCCATACAGTAAGGGGCCCACTCCTTCCCTGACCTTCTTCTTGTTGCAAACATACCTATAGAAACCCTTCTTGTTACTCTTAACATCCCTTGCTAGTTGCAACTCCAATTGTGATTTGGCCTTCCTGATTTCATTCCTGCATGCCTGAGCAATAGTTTTATACTCCTCCCTGGTCATTTGTCCAAGCTTCCACTTCTTGTAAGCTTCTTTTTTGTGTTTAAGATCAGCAAGGATTTCACTGTTAAGCCAAGCTGGTCACCTGCTATATTTACTATTCTTTCTACACATTGGGATGGTTTGTTCCTGCAACCTCAATAAGGATTCTTTAAAATACAGCCAGCTCTCTTGGACCCCTTTCCCTCTCATGTTATTCTCCCAGGGGATCCTGCCCATCATAGAGTATCAGGGTTGGAAGGGACCTCAGGAGGTCATCTAGTCCAACCCCTTGCTCAAAGCAGGACCAATCCCCAACTAAATCATCCCAGCCAGAGCTTCGTCAAGCCTGACCTTAAAAACCTCTAAGGAAGGAGATTCCACCACCTCCCTAGGTAACCCATTCCAGTGCTTCACCACCCTCCTAGTGAAAACGTTTTTCCTAATATCCAAACTAAACCTCCCCCACTGCAACTTGAGACCATTACTCCTTGTTCTGTCATCTGGTACCACTGAGAACAGTCTAGATCCATCCTCTTTGGAATCCCCTTTCAGGTAATTGAAATCAGTTCCCTGAGGGAGTCAAGTCTGCTTTTCTGAAGTCCAGGATCCATATTAATAGTCCCATTCTACTTGGGACTGATGAGGCCTTGGCTGGAATATGTGTCCAGTTCTGGGCACCACACTTTAGGAAAGATGTGGACAAATTAGAGAGCAACATAAATAATAAAAGGTTTGGAAAACCTAATTTATGAGGAAAGGTTAAAAAAACCTGGGCATATTTAGTCTTGAGAAAAGAAGACTGAGCAGAGACTTGATAACAATTTTCAAATGAGTTAAGGGCTGTTATAAAGAGGGTGGGTATCAATTGTCTCCATGCCCACTGAAGATAGGACAAAAAGTAATGGTCTTAATTTTCAATAAGAAAGATTTAGGTTAGAGATTAGGAAAAACTTTGTAACTATAAGGTTAATTAAGGTCAGGAATAGGCTTCCAAGAGAGGTTGTGGAATCCCCCTCATTGGAGGTTTTTAAGAACAGGTTGGACAAACTTATATCAGGGTTGGTCTAGGTTTACTTGATTCTGCCTCAGCATAAGGGGCAGGACTTGATGACCTCTTGAGATCCTTTCCAGCCCTATATTTCTATGATTCTAGTATTCACATGGTGCCCATAATAAATGTTCATGGCTGCTTTGTGTCCTTGAAACAGCAAGTGATATTAGATAGAAGGTACTAGTCAATCTGGCTTCAGATCTCCAAACTTTCGACATTCACCCATCTCTGACTATTATGGACCACATTTTTTCACCCTTATTCATACTGAGTAGTACTTCAGTCCACCAAGAGCCTCACTGAAGTCTATATTACATAAAGGTCAATCAGACTACTAACAGAGTAAGGTCTATTTAATGTCAGCAAGGTTGGGAGAATGTGGCCCTTAAACCTTGCCAGACCTGATCTTAGGAAAGTTCTCTCTGAAATATATAATGTTTATTTCTAATATTTATTACTTTGTTCACTAGCTGTGATATTTTTAAAGAATATGTCCTTACCCCTAAAATGCTGAGCAAAAAGTATCATCCATTTCACTTATTGTGATTAACCTATAGGCAAGAGAGAGACTGATAATCATTATGTTCCATTGGAAGTTCTTTCCCTCTCAATTGATTCTTACAAATATTTTGTAGGAAAGGTCCATGGATATGCTTATAAATGACAATTTTAAAACTATTTTTTGTCAATAAGACAGGTTTGAAAATAGTAGCCTACCTGTTCAAAAATGCCCAGCAATTTTGGGGGCCCAACTTGAGAGATTAAAAGAATCCTCATTTTCAGAAGGTGGTTGCTAAGCACTATTGAAAATCAGGCTCCCTCAAGGTGAAAAAACAACAACAGCTGCATCCAAAATCACTAGTAGTGTATAAAACTTTAGACCAATAACTTTAAATCTCCTACGAAGTACCTTCTGAATAAATGAGTGTAAATACATTTGTTTAGAGGCTTTAAGCTTAACACTAATACTAGTACTTGCTAATACAAACTTTAAAGACTTCTGAACAGCAGATTGTTAATCAAACACCTGAATTAACTATGGAAGAGAATCTCCAACGTACCAACTGCCAATGTTTGTTAATTCTATTCTTAATGCTATCCACACTTTTTAATTCAACATAACGTAACTAGGTTCCTCCTAAATGGGATGTTTAGGCTTTCTGAAAGCAGTTAAAGGCTTGTCTTGAAGTATTCAGTCTCTGCCAATTTTCCACACAAATATTGGCCTTTGTGTTAAAATCTAAGAATCTATTATAGGCACTGTATTTTAGGCAATATAGATTTATGAGATTCCATAAAGACAACAGAAGAGCTGGGAACAAGTGTTCATCTCACTTTGAAACTTTATATAAAAATTTCCAAATATTTGCCACTATAGTATTCAATTTTTAGAAGCACCTATTGCTAAATCAATACTTGGATTTCCATATTCAAAATATTTGCTTTTTGATATACCATAGGGGAGAGGAGGCTTAGACAGACATTTTACTCTTTGCATTGGACAACTAATTACCTGCTATAAAATGCATGGAACCTCTACCACCATATATTTGGACATGTCATCCCATTTCTCCAGATCATCAAAGTACAAAGAGCATACTAAATCTGACCATGAAAAATACAAGTAGTTCCATGGTTTGGGCACTAAGTTGTCCACTGTAAAATATTTGAGTAAAATATTTTTCTACTCTGCTGTCAATGAATAAACAATGTTTGACCTCTTAAAGCACCCTACATAGCAGACACTTTCACAAAGCATCTTTGGTGCATAGGTACAATGTTGACAGGTGACTCATTCTCCTTTCTTCCATCAGTCTATTTAAAATCTATCTTTGGTTACTCCCAAATGGGATAACTTCATCATTGACAAAGCCCTGGCTGGGATAATTTAGTTGGGAATTGGTCCTGCTTTGAGCAGGGGGTTGGACTAGATGACCTCCTGAGGTCCCTTCCAACCCTGATATTCTATGATTCTATGATTGTAAAAGTAGTTTAGTGCTTAGCTTGAAGGATTCAACCTTTGCCATTTTTCCACACAAACATTAGTCAGCTTAACTGGATGAAGAAAATATGAAGAACCTTCCATGGCATCACCTGAACGTAACTCTCACAACTTAATACCAGGGACCATGGAAGCTAATCCATTAAAGTAAATTTTATTTGCTTCAACTGTATATCTAGAATGAAGAGTTTAACTCAATGTAATTATCACAATTTACACCAGCTGAGGATCTTTCCCTCTGATCTTTGGAAACCATATCAAAAGCCATGCAACTCTGAAAAAGAGGCTCAATAGCTGTATCTATGAGGCATTTACATAAACAAGATGAACATCAAATTCTGTTTAGAAACACAGGTATTGTCATACTGGATCAGACCTGTCATTTACCCCATCCACTTTCCTGTCTTCAACAGCAGCCTGCAAAGATGCTTCATAGGAAGGTGTAAGAAACCCCACAGCAGGCAGTTGTCAAGTAATCTCTCACCATGCCAGTCTCATCCTAATCTTGAAAATTTAGAAATTGATTTAAAACCTGAAACATATGGTACTATCTCCCGTCCAATATTCTTTTTGTTAGCATTAATGATAACAACTCTGAAAGTTCTTGTTATTCATATAAACATCCAACCCCTTTGCATCTTAATATTTTTTGGCCTGAATGACATCATATGGCAATGGGTTCCACGATCTAATTACATATTATGTAAAAAAGTTTCTCTTATGAGTCTTGAATTTGCCACCTTTCCATTTCATTGAATGTCCCCTGATTTCTGTGTTATGAGACTGGGAAAACAGAAGCTACCGACCTATCTTTTCTATACCCTTAATTATTTTATGTATTTTTATGTCTCCTCTAATTCACCTCCTCTCTAAAGTAAACAATTCTGTTCATATGACAGTTTTTCCAGGCCCTTGATTATTCTCATCTCTCTTCTGTGAACCCACTCTAATTGTGCAATATCCTTTTCGAAATGGGGTGACTAGTGCTGTACATAGTATTCTAGATGAGGCCACACCATTGATCTATATTCTTTTCTTTTCTTATAAAGGCATTACTTTTTCATATTATTCCTCATCCCTAGAATAAGAATAAGATGTAAACCCTCCACTTCTCTCTTGGTTAGTCATGGTTTCAAACAGGATATCTTTGGTGTTTGTCTCCCACAAGAACATTTGTAGGAACCCTTAGCTTTTTTCATGAGGTTAGAGCCATGCCAGTCATGTCTTACAACATGCTCTACAATTGGCAAGGCTTCGATTTATCCCAGTTTCCACTGGCAGGGAGTTTCTCAGCCTAGGCCACTGCACCAATAATGCTCTATCTCAGGTTCTGCCCTGGGGGCTGTCATCCATAGACACCATAGTCACCATAGTCTTAATTTAAGTAATTTTCTTCGGAATGTTTAGCTCCTCAAATACCCTGTATTTCATTAGTAGTAGTACCCCTTTACCTTACTACTCCACTCCCCCAAAACAGCAGTTTGACCCTCCTACTATGCCTTTTTCCTTCAAGATAGCTGCAACCAGGGCCGGCTCTGGCTTTTTTGCCGCCCAAGGCAAAAAAGCCTCCGGCCGCCCCCCCCCCATCCCGCAGGAGCCCCGGGGGGAGGGTGGCGAGCCCCGGCGGGGGCTCCGCTCTCCCCCCAGCGGCCGGGGGGAGGGCGCCGGGGGGGGAGGGCGGCCGGAGCCCTGGGAGGAGGGCGGCGAGCCCCGGCGGGGGCTCGGCTCACCCCCCGGCGGCCAGAGCGCTGGGGGCAGGGCGGCGAGCCCCGGCGGGGGCTCGGCTCTCTCCCCCCCTCCGGCCCGCGCGGCCCGAGCACCGGGGGGAGGGCGGCGAGCCTGGCTGTGGCCCCGCTCTCCCCGGCGGCCGGAGCGCCGCGCCGCCCCCCTCCAGGTGCCGCTCCAAGCACCAGCTTGGGTGCTTGTTGCCTGGAGCCGGCCCTGGCTGCAACCCAGTTGACCATTTCCATTCTACCTTTGAATCAAATGTTCCCCACATTTTTATCAGTCAAAATTACGTTTCAGTCTGTATTGCATATTATCTGATCTTTGGAAGAGAAAATGAAAACACATAACAGCAATTCTTCTGCTAAAAAAATTGCCAAATACCATTTAAATACAAGCAGGTCTAGGAATGTCAAGGGGAAGAATAAGAAAAATGCATGGGTTAATTAATAAACCTTGTACATTAAGTGTCAGACCATCACCTCTAGTATATGGTATGTATCAATGCATAACTTGAAAATCTGCTGTGTTAGTGAGAGAGAACATAGAGATGCAATTTTAGAGGGTTTCACAGCAATTTGTATTGACCATCAGAATTTAGAATCTGGCTCCGAGCACCTAATCCAAAACCCATCAGTGAAGAAGTTCGATAATTTAACTGAACCTTAGAAATGCAGTCATCCAGGTTCACATCCAGCAAGATATCTTAATCTGATTTAATCTGAATTACTCTCAAAAATCAGTAACTTCAAAAAAGAGAGCATTTCAGCAAGTCTCCAGTGTGTATTTTCCCGATTTGTTTTACATCAGGCAGTTGTTGTCAGCAGTTTCATAGCCTTATATGCTCCTTTGTAAAAAGGCAACTACTGTGTTCCAATCATTAAACTGAAAATAAATATAAAAGATCTACACAGCTAATACATTTTCTTTGTACTTTTTCAATGCTCTTTCCACACTGAAGCAGTGCTGAATTATAGAATGGCTCTACCTGCATTCTCTCTCTCTATATATATATATATTATAACAACAGCCTAGGGCTTGCAACTACTCTCATTGTTCAAACTGTGCTATGGTCCATATAGAAATAAACATCACTAACAGATTTGCTTCACATTTTAGACAAAAAAAGGCCTGATTCTGTTCTCATTTTTCACCAGTGTAACTCCATTGACTTTGGTGAAGTTACTTTTGATTTACTTCATTGTAACTGAGAGGACAATCAGGCTCCAAAAGTATTCACTGATTGATGACCTATACTAGTGGTATCCAAAAAATTGAATGCCAGCATCCCTAATATTTTAGGCCTCCTTTCCCCTATTTAATCAGGCCTTCATTCAGCAAGGCATTTAAGTGTGTACCTAACTTTCAGCATAAAGCAGTCCCTTTTAATTCAGTGGAATTAATCATGTATTTAATGTTAGCCGCAAGTACCTTACAGAATTGAGCCCTTAATCTTTTTAAAGGGAACTTTTCATATATCATGTGTTCTGCTGTAGGATGACATTAGATGTTTTCATATAAACTTGAAGCAGACCAAGCTTCCTGAGCCTATGACAGGAGAGTAATTCTCCATGAATGTAAGAGCAGGATAGGAACATTGACCATGAATATTTATGAGTTTGTGCTTGCTGTTTTCTATTTTTATAAATCCATTAAATCTCACCAGAGATCTTTAATACATCATTTTCATTTCAAATACCTTACTTGAAAATTCAAATGTATGTAACTTTCAGATTAAGGCCAAATTAAATTAATATATTGTCATATGTAATATAACAATTCATTCAGGGAGGCGAGAGATAATAAGTAGATATTTACTTCTGTTAAGGTTGAATGCCGAGACTTTATTATTTGAAGAGGTAAAGATTGGCCAACAAATCATCAAAGTCAATATTTAATTGTGAGGACAATAAAACTTGATGACCAAAATATGAAATCAATATGCAAGGCCTTGTGTCATCATTTACATTTGTGCAAACTGAATGCTAAGTGGGCATAAAATGCTTTCAAATCAGAATGATCGCATTTACACCCACTTTAACAGGTGTAAATGACTGAAAAAGATGCAAATCAGAGGAGACTCAAATACATGGGCCTGGTCTACACCGAAAACTTAAGTCGACCTAGCTACATCACTCAGGACTGTGGAAAATTTCATGACCTGTGTGACTTAGGTTGACCTAACCCCCACACTATAGACACAGGTAGGTTGACAAAAAAAATCTTCCATCGACATAGTTACTGCCTCTCAGAGAGATAGATTAACTGTATCAATGGAAAAACCTCCCCACCACCACCACAGACTGCATCTTCACTAGGAGAAAAGGGCTGTTCTTAACTTTAACTCAAGTTAAAATGCTAGTGAAGACAAAAGTTTGTAGTTTTCACACAAGTTAGTGGGTTGAGTTATAGACTAGGCTCCCCATATTCTTTAACTTGACCTGCTGACTCAGGTGAAAACTACAAACTGCCTTGTCTTCAACAGGACTTTGCCTTTTTTTCCCTAATGAAGACAAGGCCAGAGTAGGAGAGACCCTGAACTATGTTCTTACTTCTTTTAAGCTAATTATCTCTGTGATGCTGGTAAACCAGGTGCCAGCTCTTGCCTAGACTGTAGGCATCAGCTAAGCACTGACAATTTCATAGCTGGAAACCAGAGCAGCTCACCTGTATTGTTCAAGGTAGGTGTTAGATTTGTAAAGATGTGTTTAGACTGTAAAATGCTTGCAAGTTGCTGCATGCATTAATCTTACTTGTAATGTCTGTATCCCATGATATAAGGTAATAGGAAAGTTTTGCTTTATAATTATAAAAATGCCTGCTCTAAACTTGTTAACCTAGGCACAGAGACTGGTTTCCCTGTACATCAAGAAGGACTATCAAGACTAAATGGGCCACTGTAGGACAAAAAATGTTGTTGATTGCCCCATCCACCCATGAAGAAGTTACGTGCAGGAGCCATCATCTCATCAGTTTGAACTCTTGGGGAAGGGCATATAAAGATGCTCACAAGAAGAAATGGTTCTCTCTTTGTTGTTTGGACTCTCACAAAGGCTGGAGCTAAGAAACAAAAGCAGAGATCCCCATGGTCAACCTGGGTTAGCACTAAAAGACATTCATTGGACAGACAACTACATGTGTCACCTTTTGGATCATAAGATTGTAACTTATTTGTGCTTATATGTTGCCTGCTTTAACCTGTAAATAACTCTGTCATTTCTTTTTCCTAGTTAATAAATTCTTACTTAGTGTACCTATAGGATTGGCTACCAGGATTGTCTTTGGTGTGAGATTTAAGGAACAAATTGATCTGGGGTAAGTGATTGGTCTCTTGGGACTGGGAACAATCTGAAATTTTTATGATGTTTGGTGTAAGTGACCATTTATCACTAAGTCCACCTCGCCTGGGTGACAAGATAAACTGGAGTGCCCAATGGGAAGTGACTCCATGGCAAGACTAGTACAGTGATCCAGGAGTTCACATTTGGTACTGGGCTGGTGAAATCTAATTACAGAACATACCACCAGTCTGGGGTGTCTGCCCTGCTTTTTGACAGTCTGCACTCATGGTTGTGTGCCACTCCAGACAGTGGGACAATCCCTATCCCTTGGCATAATAGGCATGTCAGGGTTGGAAGGGAGCATGATTAGGACACTACTGCTCTCTGGCAAACCCAATTGGTGGATGGATTGCTTTAAAATTATGTTGGGACAAATATAGAACTAAACTTAGGAGCACAGAGCAACAACTGGACTGTCTATGGCCGCTGAGTGCAGCTAAGAATCTGTCTCATTTATCCAGTTATTCACACCCCAAGTTTCTTCAGCAAAAATGTGTGGAAATCTCATATTTATGGTCAGGAATTATTTTAGTGTAAATTAAACAAACGTTGTTTTCCCCTCAGCCAAATACCCCAAGTAAACACACAGCTACAGAGCAAAAGTAAATTATTAACTTGTCACCTGGAAAATGAGATCCTATGATTCACTATACAGACTGAAGTCGTCAAATGCCTGGAGATACAGAGGTGTTCATCCCAACTGATGAGGACACAATGCCCCCAGATCACCTTTTCCCCCTCTGCTTTTTCCTTGTGGTAGGAATCACGCCCCCAAAGGAACAGCTGCATATCTGTGCCCCATTTTCAGATATATTCTCTCCGGCACTCTGGGAAGAAAAACCTCTTTCACGATTTGCCTCAGTGAGAGGAGCGTACCCTTCCTAAGCAGCTGGCTCCTTGGGTGCTCACCTCCCTGAGCCCACCAAGTAAATTCAAGTAGCCAGTAGTTTCAAATCCACCAATTACTTAATGATCACACCAAAGGCATGTTGCTTGCTGCCCAACCTATACGTGATGAGGAATTATGGCAGCAGCATCCAGTGTCAGTGGGATATGAGGGGGTTGGCAAATATGCCCCCTCCCTGCTTACAGAGTCATAGATTCCAAGTCCAGAAGGGACCATTGTGATGATCTAGTCTGACCTCCTGTATAACACAGCCCCTAGAACTCCCCCCAGATAATTCCTAAAAGATATGTTTTAGAAAAACAATCAATCTTGATTTAAAAATTGTCTGTGATGGAGAATCCACTATGACCCTGGGTAAATTGTTCCAATAGTTAAAATGCTACTAGCTGCTCACCACACTTGCTCTAAAAGGGAAACTGAAATTAAACATCATGGGTGAGAGGGAGGTCTGATTATTGCC
This sequence comes from Terrapene triunguis, assembly GCF_002925995.2. Taxonomy (NCBI): domain Eukaryota; kingdom Metazoa; phylum Chordata; order Testudines; family Emydidae; genus Terrapene; species Terrapene triunguis. The sequence goes on along the minus strand of NW_020664489.1, from coordinate 1,785,202 downwards.
GACAAACCTGACAGGACTCAGAATTTAAGGCCAGAGGGGACCACTGGGATCATCTAGTCTGACCTCCTGCACATCGCAAGCCTCAGAACCTCACCCACCCACTCCAGCAAGTGACCCATGCTCCATGCTGCAGAGGAAGGTGAAAACCCCATAGGGTCTCTGCCAATCTCACCTGGGGAAAAATTCCTTCCCGATCCCAAATATGGTGATCGGTTAGACCCTGAGCATGTGGGCAAGACCCAGCAGACAGACACCTGGGAAAGAATTCTCTGTAGTAACTCAGAGCCCTTCCCGTCTAGTGCCCAATCACCAGAGATATTTGCTACTAGGAGTTGCAGATGGAACACATGCAATTGGAGGCAATCTATCATACCATCTGTTGGGCCAGTGCCAAATTATTATGAATTGCTGTGACTGATATGAATACATGTGGTAAGCATGAGTTTGGTATGGCTTGGTATGCCTGAACTTGCTAGAGGATTCTCAGAGCAGGATTCTCTTAGCATTAGATAAATGATGTGGAAAACTACTGGAGGTGCTAAAACTGCACTTGAATGGTTAATAACAGCTCGATGGGCGTGTATGTTTCAAATCGAACTTTGAAATATATCAGCAGAGAACCAGCTCACAAAATAAAGAAGACGTAAAAACATGCGATCAGTGGGCTTGGTGCGAGCTAACATGGGTCAAAATGACCCTTCCTGGACGACATCACGCTATGAGCCTAAGTGAATGATTGATGAGAGCGTAAACGTTGAGTGAGCTTTGGTCTGGGTCTGTTCTGCAGCTCCTCCTTCCAAAATATTAATTAGAATATACCAGTAATAAATGCCCACAAGGCATATTTCTGGGACATGCAACTCCTTTGAGAAAAAAAAGTATAAATGCTAAGCAAAGTAAATTAGTTAGACTAATTCCCCAGTTAACATCTGAAGAAGCTCAAGACTGAAACAGAAGTCATCGAGGTAACCAAGACCCTGCCTCGAGGGACATTTGTGGAATCCTAGAACCAGAGGGCCCAGAGTAACCAAGAGGGAGAGGGAGGCTGTCCCTGAGATTCCTGAGGAAAGGATTTGGGGATTATGTGGTGGGGTTGCCTGTACTAGCAGGGAACTGGACTCAATAACCTAGGAGGTCCCTTCCAGTCTTATTTCATATGACTCAAGCCACATGAACCAAAGTATGCTCTGAGTGGTTGGGGGCGGTGGACGGGGTGTGAGGGAGGGGGTTTGGGGCAGGTAAAAGAAAAATCACTGTGGTTGACTGAAGCAAGCCCCATCCCCTTGTTCTTTCTTTTGGACAGAGCTGAAGTAGACCCAAATAGACTCTTGCGAGTGAGGAGGACATTATGTGGGATGAATCACTGCTGAAACACAACGAGAGAAAACCATATGTTCCTTTGTGAACCTAAAATAAATGCTTGTTGGCATTTCTTAAAGGGACAACACCAATTGAGGGAGGCGCCTGCCTGAAGGTGTCTTCCACAGTCTGTTTTTGAAATTCTGCGGTGTTCCTGAATGGTTTGGTTTTGCTTGGAAATGTCAACTTCCGCAAAATGGGTACCATGGAGCAAAAAAATATGCTTTTTATTACAGGTAAATGATACAATTATATAACAAACAGAGAAGGCATGAAGTATAGAAGTCTAATGAGTACAGCGAAGATGAAGCACTGTAATTGGGGAGTTACAGTAAGTATTTATATTTCAAATAGTAGCAATGATTTGGTTTTAGTCAGTTCATTCCATTTGCTACAATCTCTTCTCCAATCATTCAGTTGTTAAACTAATAGAACATGTATGTCTTTCCATTTTCCACTTGAAAAATCAAGTGCTCCGTTTTCCGTGGTGTCCAGGGAGGAAGGGAGTGCACACAGGAAGTCAGCTGTATCTCCCTGATCCTATGCTACCTGGCCCCAGCAGAAGTTAGAGAAGCTGGGAGCCTGCTCTAACTTATACCACTGGTGTGAGGTTGCTGAGGGACTTTACATTGGTGGAGGCTAGGTGTAGTGAAGCTCCGATCCCCTACGCTGGAGATGCGACGGGGGCATGGGGGAGATAGGAATTTGCTCTGCGGCCTCTGCCAGCCTTACACCTGCACAAGGGGAATTCTCCACTGGTCATGGATGTAATTCATTCACTTTGCAGCAGCTGAGCAGCACAACATGGACTGGAAGATCTGGCCTTCCAGTTGTTAAATGATCAGAAGCAGTGAAGGCAAAATGGTAGCCTATATAAAGTGTGCTGTTTGCCTTAACACACTTTTCAGCTGATAGCAGTATATGTATTCTTTCTCACTGCCTGGACAGCAGAAAAATGACATAATAATGGAAGAACTGGACACAGGGGTATTTGGGTTATAAAAGAGATGTTTTATACCTTGTTATTAACTTTCTGTACTTGGCGAAATGTTTAAAAACTGGCAAGGGAGACTTATGGGCAGAATGTCATTACAACTGCAAAGGTGGACCAAAATCAGCAAATGGCTCTTTGAAGACTGGTGACTAGGGATAAGGAATAGGAAAAAAATGTGTTTCACATCTGAGTGACAAGACCAAAGAATAGGACTCAGACTGCTAATTGGTTAAAAAATGTATACAAGCAAGCTGGCACTTGGTAACTGAAGCAGGTCATATGTTGATATTTGGCCTCTATATACAAAACAGATGTCTTTTTTCACAGGTCAGGCAGAGAGGAGAGACAACTGATTTAACAGCTAGGGATATGCAGAGAGAAAGAGAAAAAAAACTGGAGACAGTCCCATACACCATGTGTATTTCACAAATATATGTGTAAGAAAGGGAGGGATAATCCTCTCCATGGTTCTTTTCACAGGTGTTTATGCATTTGGCATTGGCAGTAATATTTTGTATCGACACAGCAGATGTGCAAACTAAAATTCTTTTACACTTACAGAAAAATAATTATCCTTTATGTTGGAGAGCAGCATTGATGGATGATTAGAGCTGCTGTAAGTCAGTTCCTCAGAACTTAGACTGTTGAAGCGGGTTGTTTCATACGGAGCTTACTGAGGAAACTGCCTAGTTTCCAAGTTGACTTTGAGGAATGATTGGGGTGACACACTGGCTTCATTTAACAGTGTTGGTTACTAAGTAAGAAGATTTCCAGCAAGTGTAAATTACAAAAGATCAGCAAAGATGTTATATGGTGCTCAGCTACCATACTCCTCTGAGAAGAAGGATAGTCCTGAAGTTAGGGGACTGCCCTAGGTTGTGGGAGATCTGGGTTCATTTCCATGCTCTGCCATGGACTTCCTTAGAGATCTACTGGTGAAAAGTGTTGCCTAAGAAACAGGCATTATTATCAGCTTGATATTGAAACCTGGACACAAGATAGATGATGGGTAAAATACAAGAGATTTTAACAGTGCAAAAGAGAGCTTCTATTTTCTCTTCTAGGGAGAAATCTGGAATGGCAATGTCACTAAAGAACAGTGGTCAACATTTCCTAACACTATTTGTGGTGCAATATTTTTCCTTTTAGAATAGGAATGTATTGAAGTGTCTCAGGCACCAGTGTATCCAACTCTTAGCTAAGAGGATGCTACTGGTGTAATTATCCCTATACTCTATCAAAAGCAGATCAATAAGGTTAAGTGTCTAAAGCCTTAAGTTAGACAAATCAGTTCAGGTGAACTCAAAGCTGAGATTAGGCCCACCTCTGAAAATGAGAACTCCTAGTAATATATGTGGATTTATCAGCCATGGGAGGGTTTTGGTTTAAATATTACTCTATTTTTTTTAAAAGGGTGTTTGCTGTAATAAGGATAAATCACAGGATCTAGTCCATGGTGCAGGAAAGTTAAAATGAGGTTATAAAGCTATTTTTTACAGAAACTCAGCCTGATCCTTACCTGGTCATAGTTCCATTGACGGAGCTATACTGATTCAAATCAGCTGAGGTTCTGTCTTTGTATAGTTAAACCATTCTTTGCAATTCTGACCGAATTCACTTCCATCTATGGAATTTTTTTATTGCCCTAACACTCACATTTGCCAACAATACTTACATTAATACCTTTTTAAAATAATCATTGAATTATTGTACCTAGATTTTCAGATAGATACTTGGGGCTGCATTCTCATCTGGTGTCAACTGGAATGCGTCCTTTGAAATCAACAGAGTTATGTCAATGGAGGATCTGACAAATAATATTTAATATATTTTGAAACTGAACAGAGTACACCAATAATATTTTTCAGCAATCTTACAATCTAGTTAGGCACGCCAATTGCCAAATATGTAAGAACAGTTGTGTAAATAAAGTACACTGGTTTCTGGTGTTGTTGATGCGCAGATGTACTGTTTTTTGTTGATTCATTTCTAGGATAAGCCATTTAAAAAAAAAACTTCTCTGCTTACATTCTACTTCCTGTGAAAGGAATTCAGAATTATCCAAGTGAAAGGAAAAAGCTATGCCTGTGTCTGATTGGATAACACCCAGTTTAACAGCTGTGTAGTGGTCATACTGGAAGTGTGTATCTTGTGGGAGGGGAGATTCTGTAATTCAGCATTTTAATTAACTGTCAATTCAATCTTTTGTACCTCTCAGAGCAGACTAAATACTGCACTTCTATTCATTTCCTATTAATTCTCTTGTATGGTGTTTGACGGTGCGTTTGTGAAAGAACCTATAGCACTGAACCAGTTTTTCTTTTAACTGGTAGATGTTATGCACACAGGAAGCAACTGTACTTTTTAACAGAAATCAAGGAGAAAATCAAGATATAATTTTATCTTTCTAAATCACCTTAAACAAAAGAATTCATTAAAGCATTTATTTCTCTCACAGACATATTTCTAATTTCACTCATAATCTAAACTGTTACTATATTAGGACAAATATTGATTTTTTTTGTCACGCTGTATACAGAACAAATCACACCTTCCAATGTACACACTTTTGGGAAACTACAGGCTTAGAAACATTTTAATCATAGAATATCAGGGTTGGAAGGGACCTCAGGAGGTCATCTAGCCCAACCCCCTGCTCAAAGCAGGACCAATCCCCAACTAAATCATCCCAGCCAGGGCTTTGTCAAGACTGACCTTAAAAACCTCTATGGAAGGAGGAGATTCCACCATCTCCCTAGGTAACCCATTCCAGTGCTTCACCACCCTCCTAGTGAAAATGTATTTTCCTAATATCCAACCTAAACCTCCCCCACTGCAACTTGAGACCATTACTCCTTATTCTGTCATCTGCTACCACTGAGAACAGTCTAGATCAGGGGTAGGCAACCTATGGCACGCGTGCCAAAGGCGGCACGTGAGCTGATTTTCAGTGGCACTCACACTGCCTGGGTCCTGGCCACCGGTCCGGGGGGACTCTGCATTTTAATTTAATTTTAAATGAAGCTTCTTAAACATTTTAAAAACCTTATTTACTTTACATACAACAATAGTTTAGTTATATATTATAGACTTATAGAAAGAGACCTTCTAAAAAGGTTAAAATGTATTACTGGCACACGAAACCTTAAATTAGAGTGAATAAATGAAGACTCAGCACACCACTTCTGAAAGGTTGCCGACCCCTGGTCTAGATTCATCCTTTTTGGAACCCCCTTTCAGGTAGTTGAAGGCTGCTATCAAATCCCCCCTCATTCTTCTCTTCTGCAGACTAAATAATCCCAGTTCCCTCAACCTCTCCTCATAAATCATATGCTCCTGCCCCTTAATCATTTTTGTTGCCCTCCGCTGGACTCTTCAAATTTTTCCACATCCTTCTTGCAGTGTGGGACCCAAAACTGGACACAGTACTCCAGATGAGGCCTCACCAATGCCGAATAGAGGGGAATGATCACGTCCCTCGATCTGCAGATTCCACATTTCTGAAAGTTCTTATAAACTACAAACCTTAATCTGTGACAGCTGTGAAGGGTAGAAATAAAAATAGAAGCAAACAGGATGCTCCAGGGTTCTCAAATACTATACTGAAAAATAAATCAGGCTTACTGGAACTTGCTGGAGGAAAAGGAAAGTGTGGGACAAGGAGTGAATGATAGGCTGTTAAATGCAATACAACCTTTGGATTTGGAAAGAGATGGAAAGCTTATGAAACAGAGAGACAGAAAAAGGCTTTTCTAGGTAACAGGGGATGCTAAGAAAGAAACTCTTGCATCCTCAGTTGCAATAGTGTAGTGGGCAGAAAAAGCCAATGCTAAATGATCAGAGAGGGGATTGCACAGAGTTCAGGCCCATGGGAAGATTTAAAAATAGGGAGAGCCACATGGAATGGGGTCCTGAGATGAATGGTGAGACCATGGAGTTAAATGAGGACTCTGCATGTGTGGAAAAAGTGGGCAGCAGCAGTTTGCACATACTGGAGTCCAGACAGCTGGGATTTGGGAGGGTCTAACAGAGTTACAATGGTCAAGGGAGGAGAAGGTGAATATTTCAGGAAAGAGGAAGTTGTTACAGTGGTGTATATGGTCAGGGATGCAGAGGTGCAAATGGGAACCTAAAAGCATAGGAGATCTAGAGGAGGCAAGAGAGTTCTTGCTGAAGGTTCAGTGGGGGCAAATGCTAGTTCTGAGTTGAGGCGGGAGATTGATATGGAGTTGTGTTTGAGGATATTTCATATATTAATAGATTTTATGGCTAGAAAGGACCATTATAATAAGCTCTTCTGAATATCTGCATAACTCAGGCTATGGATTTCATCATGACTCTTGCTTCAAGCCCAGTCACTTGTGGTTGAACTAGGGGATATCTTTTCGCATTTTCATCTTTGACATATTTGGATGATGAAATCTGAGATGAAACCACAAGTTTCTTGGTCAAGACAGGCACAGAGGATGGATGAGGCGAAGTCACTAATGGTACTAGAAGACAGATATCAAAACTTATATCCTATATATCAATTACATTTTTCAGAGAAATACTTCACAGAAAAGATTTCCCCCTCTTAAGGAAAATAATTAGTTGGTACCTCATCCAATAGAAAATATATTTGGTATTCCAAGCAACACCTGCTGCCATCACCACCATTGGATGTATTTCTTTTAATTTTATTTCTTTTGTTTGTCTAAGACAGCTTGGATTTAACCTGAGCATGAGCTGAGGTGGGCAGCATGAATTGACTTATTCTGCAGACTGAAATACCCATTCTCAGGTCAGATCCTCCAACTGGTGTAAATCAACATTTCTCCATTGAATCAATAGAACTGATTTGTTTTATGCCAGTGGAGGATCTTACTCCTTGTATTTGCATAATCTTGTACAATTCCTACAGGGAACTATTGCAGTATTACACTGGTAACAGGTATTGCACAGAGCTTTTTCAGTAATGGAGTATCAATGCAGTGAATATTACACAAAGTGTTCTACTGGAGCATATAGTCTGGCATATCATTATTATGAAAATACTCTCGATAGGAATTAACTTGATTTGCTCAACATTTCTTACCCTTTCTCCACTCCCATGAAATGGGGTCTCAGCTTAACAGTCTGACTCTTGGACTGAAGCTATAGAGACTGATGTTTAGCTCTGGAGGGCCTCGGTTCAACCCCTGGCATGCAGGCGACAGTAGGAGGCCATTTTGTTGGAGTCCATTTTGATCTGAATTGCCGTGGGCCTCAGCAGTTCAGGATGAACTACCTCTGTCCAGAGTCACTATGTAACCTACGGGTCAGTGCGTGTAATGTAGCCTCCTTTGTACCCAAACCATGAGTGATATGGGTCCGTTAGAGCTTGAGAGCCTGACTCTTTAGCTCAAACTGTAGAGATTCTCATATTTAGCTCTGATATTGCCCAAGATGGCAGCTGTCACATAAACACTTTGATAAATGGAATGAAAGACTGACTAGGAACTCTGTAACTTATGTAACTCTGTACGCTTCTCTGAAATACTACACTGCAGCCTTCCAACAGCAATATTTTTTTTCTGGTAAATCACAATAGCCCACTATATATCTGCCAGAATAACAGGTCACCAGGGAGATTATTTTTCCCTTTCTCCAATGGTTAAAAAACACAGTTGTCACAAAAATCAGGGCTTCTAGCTCCTTCTACAATATCACTACGTCTTGCACTTCAAGGGAATAGCTAATAGAAAAGTAACTGTTCTCCCACGTTCTCACATTTTTAAAGGTAAGGTGGGAAAAAGAACACAGGACTTGACGTCACAGAGAGACAATCTGCTACATTTGCTATGCAAAAGTCAGGGCAATGCAAGAAAGCTGGAAAAAGAGAGTAGCTCTTGTGTATACATTAGCACAAACCAACACACCCTTTTGATGCTATTACACCACTTTAAAGAATAGGAAGCAAAGTAGTGCACAGATATCATTCACAGGTGGAGGGAAGTTCCAAACAAGGAAGGATGTCTGCAGTTCAGAAAAGGTGGACTTTATATGACATCCAGATTTTAGCAGACAAGTGCTGATTTTATGTTATATGTCTCTATGTAAATGTATAGGTGTTACCACTATTACCCACAGTTGCTAACATTGGCTGCCAATTTGAGTACGGTATTTTTGTTGGTAAGGTTGGCAATTAACCCAAATTGTTAGAGATTAGTTACCAGGGGACATGTGAAGTTTGAATTACAAGTAACTACGTGTCCAGGATACATAACATTCTGCCCCAGCAATTATTCTGAGCTGCAGATTAAGTTTATAAAATAACCCTTCAGAGAAGATTAAATCACTCACAAAATTAGCAATTGTGAATGAGTACTTATATTAGGAAACAACAAGCTTTTGTTTTAAACACAAATATAACAATTTACAATAACTTCCCCACCTGCAGATCTGATTTCTTAGGAGCAACCCATTAAAATGAAGGAATAATTTGCTTTTCACAGATTATTACATTTAATAAACAAATATTACCTTAGTCATGATTTTTAAACAATCTGACATCAGTATATTGCCCGCCTGCCACTTGATTTCATTAACCTAAATCAAATGATTTCATAAACAAGCAGTCACATTTCTTAGCTGTTAAGAACTCTTACAGGGTTACAGAAATGGACTCTAGTTGTTTAGTGCCTGGTTCAGAGATGTCTTCCAACAGATATGCAGGAGTGGGGAGTGTACCAAAAACCTCTCTGCCCCCTTACCCAAACTGTGCCTCCACTTCTATGCTCCTAGGAAACTGCTCTACTGCTGGTGAATATATCATGCTGCAATTAATTATTCTCCTACCAAAGTTTCCCCCATACATAACTGCCTAGCTTATCCAGCTCCTATGGTCCCTCTGGACCACAAACTCCAAAATGCCTTGGTTCTCAGCTATACTGGGAACAGGGCCAGAGCTGGACTTGAATCTCTCTTAAAGGGCCAGCTCACCCAGCAACTACCCCCAATAGATTTAGCTATACACTACAGCTAACACTACACAAAAGTTTCCTTCACATCACCTCTCTTTGGTGCCACACTGCCACTCAGCACACTTAGATCTACAAATTCACAATTAATGCTGTGCTTGCCATTCAAAATGGAAGTGGCGTTGGAAGAAAATGTAGGTCCTTTGCCACAAAGGGACTTCCTGCAGTGTCCAGGTGTGAATTAATATTAAAGGCCACAAAGGTAGCACTACAAAAGAGGGATTTTCAGCTTTTATTTATAACCAAAAGACCCCTTGCTAACTCTCCTTTCATTTGCAAAATAATAGAGCCCTCAAACATTCATTGTATTTGGGGAACAGAAGCAGCTGTTGGTGCCATTAACTATAAGTACTAATGCAGAGGCAAAAGTAGCATCTGTAGTACTGTGGTCACTGCTCAGTCACTTTAAACGTATCTAAGCATGGAAATCTTTTTTTAAAGTGGAACAGAGCAAACAAAAAATATTTGCGTAGATACATATGAAAATATGAATCAACCATAATTACTGAAGGGCATGACTTAAATATACCTCTGTTCCTCTGTTTGAGCAAATTGAAATGATCCACATTAATTCTTGCTGTAAGTCCAAACAAGTCATTGGAATTACTCCAGGGGTGAATTTGGCTAACACAGTGTGTGTAAGATACATCAAGGTGAAGTACATAAAACTAGGAAGTTTTGAGTTTAAATGCTCATGCTTTTCTAGGCACTCTTGTTGATTTAAAAAATTGCCTGCATTGTACCTTATAACAACTTTGAACATTTATCCATAAATAGATAATGCTTCCCAAGAGACAAGTGAATTTTTCTAAATAAAAATGCATTTAGAAACATATAGTCACAAGTATTTATTTTACATTCAGCATTAACTTGGCACTATGTCTAGTTCTTGGCAGTCTCTACTATGCTCGCCTTTGTCTTCTACCACTCTGTGCTCCAGTATTGAAGCCAACACCTGTGGCCACATAAAAGACTATGTACAGCAGCTGCAGGACTCAGATGTCCACAATGAAATACATTTCTAAAGCAGACATATTTGGATGTGTGGCTGGCTTCCTTGTTTGACTCTTTTCAAGTCCTCTTTGGACGTCTGCAGTGCTGGGTGTTGTATCTATCAACTGCCTGACCTAAGCTTAGTGATAGCCTAGAATAGCCTCAAACATAGAAGAGAAGCTCATAATTACACTGGTCTAACTCTAGAGTCACTTCATTGAAGCCAACCGTGTTATTTCAGATTTACACTGGTTTATACAATGGAATTAGTTCAGATGTACTCCAGTGTAAAAAAGAGCAGAATCTGGCCCAAAGATTATTAAACAAGCTGCAGCTGGTATCCAGTCAATAAATCACAGCACGAATTCTCCTGTAGTATTTCCTGCTTTGTAGAGAATTTATTTTGTACATTGAAAACACATATCTTTCTCACATTGATCTAGATATCCCAGCTCCTTATTTAGGATCAAAGGATGGTAAAATACCTCTCTCACTGCATATAGGATGTAGCAAACAGGATGCAGAAATAACATTAGACATACTGGGTCAGGGATACAAGAAAGCTACAGTCAATTCTTCTGTTTTTCAAGTAAATGATTTTCTTACTGTATTTTAGCTACTTTTTTGAACTACAGTAAACAGTTACAATTGACAAATTTCTATTTTTAAACAGATGTGGTAGATATGGAGGTAGCAACTCACTTATACGTACGTGCCAGATTCATTAAAACTAAATGTTCTGAAGTTATTAGAATTAATAATTTGAAATAGAAATGCTATTTATCTAAACTAGAGTAATGGAAAATATCAGCATCTCGAACCAATGATTATTCTCACTAGTTACATGGGTGCAGTCCCTTGAAGTCAGTGTAATTGAGAGCAGAATTTGGCTAATAGTCTCTGATGAATCTGACATGTTGTCCCTGGCAGATCCTTAACACAAACAAAGTGTCCTTGATGGAGTTGGATCCATAAATTCTGAGGTGCGCTTTTTAGATTTTAGCTTCTAATCCCTCAGGAAAACTTGGCGAGGTTTAAGGATCTTCCAGGGACAATGTATCAGATTCAAATCCTACCATTAGATCCGCCAAATGGATCTTAGATCAATGACTTACAAGGATTTCAGAGTCTGAAAGAAATACATCAGCAAAACAATTTGGTGTCATTTATTTTACACATGGGGATTGAGCAGAAGGGGAGGGTATTCTGTTCAATATGTCTAAGAGGATATTATTGAACGCAAGTTATTTATGCAACCGGTGTGGGTGTATTTCTGGACATTGTGGTACATGATGTATGTGGCAGTGGACTGAAAGACCACAGGTGATACATTTGTTTGTCCATCTGTAACATGCCACTCCTTTTGAACTCACATGCTCTCCTTCAATCTTGCCCCTTCAGGTTATCTTTCAGAGCTTTTTCTACTCCCCCAAGGTGTGTCCCACTTCTTCACAGCTCTGTCTTCCCTCTCCCTCCCCTCGGAAGATGTGCTCCTCCTATTGACATTAATTCCTAAGGAGGCAATCTTAGCGTAATATCTATATAAACACTTATAAGAGTCTGAGGTAACCTGCAGCTGCCATTTAAAGCCACAGTTCAGACCATAGTGGAGTGAAGAGGGGCTACAGTAAAACAATACTCCATCTCCCATGTGGAATTTTGGCTGACAGGCTGACTAACATCCTACATGGACAATTCCGCTTCTCAGAGAGAAAATAAAGTGCACTCAGTGCCCTGTCAAATCTTCCAGCTGGCACAGTAGAGGAGTGGGGTTATGGTCACACATCCTGAACCACTTCTGTGCTGCACAATTACTCTGTGGCTTGTCCCTATGCAATGCACAATTGTGGGTGGGGGGGAAGATACTTGTGCAGTCTCTTCCTCCCTTCCCTCTCCCCAAATTCATGTAACTATGCAGGCCTCAGTGTTCATGAAAGCTTCCTCACATCGGGCCTTAGTATGGGGTTGGAGGAGTCCCAGACAAAATTCACTGCTGCATAAGCAGAAATATCACTGCTGAAGTCAATGGAACAGCACCCCTTTAGCCATTAGGGAGTATAGCTTCCAATCCGTATGATGTGAGAAAGTCATTTAGTTTTCATATTCATTCATTCATTGGTTTCCCTGCTGAGATTACTATGAAACATGTCAACAGAGGAGGGTTTGAACTGACTGGACCAGGAACAGGACTGAAACCTCTAACTTATTTCAAATATGTCAAAAAGAGCCAGATGATGGTAATGCTGAGTCTCTGTGATTTGGGCTGGATTTGAACTGGCTCACTACATATCAAGCCTCATCCTAAGCAAAGAAGACACTTACTCAATGAGGAGGGAAAGACAATAACAGAAAACACAGAAAGTGTTAAATGCTTTTTTTGTTTCATTTTTCACCAAAAAGGTTAGCAGTGATCAGACGACTAACATCAGTTTAAATGGGGTAGAATGTGAAGCTAAAATAGGGAAAGAACATGTCAAGAATTACTTACACAAGTTAGATGTCTTCAAGTCAGCAGGACCTGACAAAATACATCTTAGAATACTTAAGGAACTGGCTGAAGAGATCCCTGAGCCATTAGCAATTGTCTTTGAGAACTCCTGGAGGACAGGAGAGATCTCAGAGAAAAAGAACAAATATAGTGTCTATTTATAAACAGGGGAATAAGGACAACCCAGGGAATTATAGACCAGTCAGCTTAACTTTGGTACCCAGAAAGATAGTGGTACAAGTAATCAAACAATCGATTTGCAAGCACATAGAAGATAATGTGACAAGTAACAGTTAACATGGATTTGTCAAGAACAAATCATGTCAAAACAACCTAATATCTTTCTTTGACACGGTAACATGTCTTGGGGATGGGGGGAAGCAGTAGTATCTCAACTTTAGTAACGTTTTTGATACTGTCTCACACAACCTTTTCATTAGCAAACAAGGAAAATAGAGCCTACTATAAGGTGGGTGCACAACTGGTTGGAAAACTCAAAGAGTAGTTATCAGCAGTTCATAGTCAAGCTGACAAGGTGTATCAAGTGGGATCCCACAGGATCCATCCTGGGTCCAGTTCTATTTAATATAATCCTAAATTATTTGGACAAAGGCATAGAGAGCACATGCATAACGTTTGTGGATGATACCAAGCTGAGAGGGGTTGCTCGTGTTTTGGAGGACAGAATTAGAATTCAAAATTACCTTGAATAACTTGAGACATGGTGTAATTCAATAAGGACAAATGCAAAGTACTGCACTTTGAAAGGAATAATCAGTTGCACAAATACAAAATGGGAAATGATTGCCTAGGAAGGAGTACTGAAGCAAAGGATCTCGGTGTTATCACAGATCACAGACTGTAATACAATACAACAATGTAATACTGTTGCAGAAAAACCCAACATTATTCTGGGATGTATTAGCAGGAGTCAACATGTCAGCAAGACATGAGAAGTAACTCTTCCACTCTACTCAGCATGGATAAGCCTCAACTGGAGAACTGTGTCCAGTTCTGGGCATCACACTTCGGAAGATAAACTGGAAAAATCCAGAGCAGAGCTACAAAAATGATTAAAGGTCTAGAAAGCATGACCAACATGGAAAGATTGAAAAAATTAGGTTTGTTTTCTATAGAGAAAGGAAGACTGAGTGAGGATATGATAACAGGCTTCATTTACGTAAAAGGTTGTTATAAACAGGGTGATCAATTGTTCTCCTTGTCCACCGAGGACAGGACAAGAAGTAATGGGTTTAAATTGCAGCAAAGGAGATTTAGGTTAGACAATAGAAAAAATTTTGCCAAACTGTAAGGGTAGTTAAGCACTGGAATAAATTGTGTAGGGAAGATGTGGAATATCCTTCACTGGAGGTTTTTAAGAACAGGTTAGACAAACATCTGTCATGGATGGTCTAGATAACATTTAGTCCTGCCTCAGTGCAGGGGACTGGACTAGATGACCTATTGAGGTGCCTTCCAATCTAAATTTCTATGATTCTATGTACATTCACAATTAATCAATTTATCTGAACAGGCGGCTTTATTAAAATTCAAGACGTTTTCAGATAGCTAATAGTAAACAGAGCTGAAAATGTCAAAAATGTCTTCAACTGTGTTCCACCTCCACCTAACATGAGAAAGTCAAGAGTAAAGAGCAGGAAAGGTGGAATTTACTTTATTTACTTTTTACACAATTTCAACAATTCTCTTATACTTATTTTGGCCTGAAATATTCATGTTACACTGTCCAAAAGAAAATAAGCTGTGGAAAATAACTGTGAGGCCACAGCCCTGAAGCATGTCAGGGTCATTGAGATTAAGGCCAGAAAGGCCCATTAGCTCATCTAATCTGCCTGCCTGTATATAACAGGCCACCAACATCCACACACTAAACCCAGCAATGGAAATGAGACCAAAATAAAAGAGACATACAGGAGACTAGACTATTATGTGCCACAGGCAGATAACAGGAGGGACAGAGGTACCCAGTGCTTCAGGCTCCTTCAGTGGCAGGGAAATGTTTAAATGACATATACACACATAATCCTGGCAAGAGACCTATGTGCTTAATTTGAAGCATGTGAATACTCCCAATGAAGTCATCTGTACTACTCATACATCTAAAGATAAACCTATGCTAAAGTGCTTGGCTAGATCACAGCAAGAGTATATAGCGCCTTGCAGGTTAGAACCTATAGAAATAGCGACCATCTACCCTCTGGTATGTTTGGCAGTTCCCACTTCTTTCAGTGGAGTTCAATGTGCACATCTGAGAGACGAATATGGCCCTTAGTTCTTCAAAAACCATTCATCAATGGTATGGCCTCATCTGGAATACCATGTGTGCAGTAATCGCCACCCCATCTCAAAAAGGACATGGCAGAATTCTGGGGGTGGAGAGAGGGGAGTGTCAGACAAGGATGATGAGAATGATTAGGGACAAGGAACAGCTACCATACAGAGAGAGACTGAAAAGACTGGGATTGTTTACCTTAGAAAGGAGAGGAATTAGAGGCGATGTGGTAAAAATATATGAAATAATGAATACAATATCCCGATTTTCCCAATCTCTATGATCTGAATCTCCACATTATCTGAATCCCCTCCTTGTCCCCCATGCTGGAGCCAAGAAAGAGATTCAGATAATGCAGAGGTTGAGACAACGGAACAGAGACCCATGGCTCCTGCAACAGCACAGGGAGGCCTCTGCAGCCCTGCTGTCATGTGAGAGAGTGAGTGGGGCCATGATGACAGAGCTGCTGCAGGGCTGGTGACACCCAGTCCCTGCAGATGCCAGGTGGGAATATGCTGTATATACAGAATATAGTGAGGAAACTTCCCTTATCCCTGTCTCATAACATAAGAACAAGGGGACATTCAATAAAATTGAAAGGTGGCAAATTCAAAACTGATTAAAGGAAATCTTTCTTTTTACATGTAATTAAACTGTGGAACTCATTGCCATAAGGTGTCATTGAGGTCAAGAATTCAGCAAGAGTCAAAGAGGGATTGGATGTTCATAGAGATAACACAAATACCCAGAGTTTTAATAATTAATGCTGACAAGAAGCATATTGGAAGGGAGATAAAACCTCAAATTTCAGGAGTTAAGGGAACTGCTAATTATCAGTGATTAGGATGAGACCTACATGGGGGGCAAATGCCTCCTGTGGGGTTTCTTCTGTCTTCCTCTGAAGCATCTAGTCCTGGCCTTTGTCAGAGACAGGTTTCTGGACTAAACGGACCATGGGAATGGACCATTCTGGAAATTGCCATGTACCTATTATTTCCTTATATATCAATACCTCCGGCTTCCTAATAATTTTTCTCATTCTTCTCTGAATTCCATCAAGAAAGTAGAATTTTTTGCTAGTAAAATAATAATAATAATAAAAATGATCTGGATACCTAACAGTATTCTAGGTATGGGCCCACTTGTGTTACATTAGGAAGAGTTGTGCTACTAAATATTCAGTCCAGAGGTACAATGCCTTTTTTGGCTGAAGTAATGCATTACAAGTTCACTAGATCTTTTAAAGCATTTCTATTCTCTATGTACTCTATGCTCCTACCAATGAGTAATGGTTTCAGATTATTTTTCTCCAGATATATCAATGTACATGTTTCCAGGTTGTTATTGACATCTCAGTATTTCTATTCTCTCTAGATGTCTTAATGCTGTTTATATCTGGCTTAACGGTTGGTTGCAACATCTCCCCATTTGCTGTGGTGTACTGATTTTCATTAAGATGATGTCTCCAAACTCATTCAGATTTTTAGTAAAGATGCTAAATAAGGCCAGACCTAGGACCACTCCTTACAGTCCAACTCACCCTAACTCAACAGATTGCCTGAGGGCACAATCTTATGTTTATTGTCCTTCAGCTCCATTTGACAGTGCTTTTATCCAAGCTAATGTGAATGAATTTTCTTAAATAAAATTTTGAGAGACACCATATTGGATGATTTACTAACACCTATATGTATTATTAACCAGAAGCTGTTGCTCCATAGTTAAAGTGAAGTCACTTTCCCATTATTAGACTGATTTTCAAACACCCAGTCCCAGGACAAAGGAGGAAAAGGGATGCTGGGCTATGCACAGACGAACAAAGTCTCTTTTCCATGCTGTATACATTTTGCACGACTATAATAAAAACAATGTCTGCAAATAAAAATTTAGGGGATCCAGCCTGATTCCCACTGCCATACAGCCCTTCAGAGCTCTAGCCTCTTCCAAATTACACCACCCACCTACATTTAATTCTCTATGCTTAAAGGGATGGAGCCAAATTATGCTCTCTGTTACACCATTATAAGCCTCATAACTCCATTTACTTTAGTGGTGTTTCTCCAGATTGACATCATTGAAACTGAGAGCAGAATTCATCTCTGTCTCTTTAGGTTTACTCATTCTTTGTCATATCTTGGCTCTGCATCATTATCTCAATGAAGCTTGTCTTCTGTTATGAAATGATGGTGAAAATAATTTGGTAACAATATGGTTTTCTGAATTTTCTTATGGGAAATATGCCATCTTTAAGAGCCATCTTCTCTACAGCTGACCAAAACATCTACAAATGAAAAGATTCATTTTCTTTTTTTCCTACATTAAACAGCAGCAACAACAAAAAACAAATCTGCTGTTCTAATGTTTAAAGATTCTCCAGAGCCATATCCCCACCCTGCCAGCAGACAAATATGTCATCTCTATATCAAAAATATACTGGTGATTTCAAAGTTGCTGAGCTCAGTGCCTTAAGAATAATTTGCTAAGCATATTGTTATAAATGATGTTCTCAAACTGACCTTGGTGTGACACTGCGTGCTTGAGAATGGTGTCTATCTAATTAAGTATGTGAAGTAAAGATTAAATGGGTGAATGCAGGTTGTGGACTTTTGCCTCAATAATGTCGTTGGTTTATTGAATGGAACATTGTTGCACTTTTCTGCTATTGTTTTCTTGGTCTGATTCTTTATTACTGCTCCTGGATCACAGAACAGATTTTAATTTAGTAAGACTTACAATTTTAAACGACTCCATACTTACTACAGTAGTTCTCAGAACTTCATTTTTGAGATGCACAAAAGGGCAAAAAGCTTTATACCAGTGTAACGCCGACAGACCCCAGTTGTCAGCGGGCGGGATCAAACCTGAGACCTCTGGAGCTTAGTGCATGAGCCTCTACAGAATGAGCTAAAAGCCAACTGGCTCTGAGCTAAGGCTGTAGAGTAAACTCATTAATCTCTCTCTCTAAGTGGTCTTGATGCCACTAGCTGGGACAGAACACCACACCCAGGAGGTGTGTGGGTTACATACTTCCACGAGCTGAGGAAGCACGTCCGGATTCAGAGACTTCCCAGTTGAAATCCCGGACGAGCCCACACTTGTAATGCTGACAGACCCTGGTTGTCGGCAGGCGGGAGTGAACTGAGGACCTCTGGAGCTTAGTGCATGAGCCTCTACCGCATGAGCTAAAAAGCTAACTGCCTGTTAGCTAAGGCTGTAGAGCAGAGTCATTTTATCTCTCTCTCTAAGTGGTCTCAGTGCCACTAGATGGGACACAACACCACACCCAAGAGGTGTGTGGGTTACACCAGATCTATTCAGACCAAATAATAAATGATGGAAAAGCTTGAACCCACTTCTTGGTGTGTATTATTAATTTTGGCCCAACTACAGGTGTTTCAGGCAATACAGAACTAAGCTCAGAATTCACTAAAACATAGGGCTTGTCTATTTAGGTAAACTGACAGGCATTGCGGTAGTGGAATAATTATTTCTCTGTAGCTATGCTGGTCAATTTCCCCATGTAGACAAGCCCATAACACAAAAAGAAAAGTCCAGCCTCTCACATAGATGCCTAGTCACTATGGGCCAAATCCTGGCCCCACTCACAAAGCGGGGGCAGGGGGGAAGGGCTCTGCTAGCAGGATGAATGCCAGGATTGTGGACGATGACATTTTGCTTCCCCAAGCTGGCAGTAAGGCTTGAGGTACCAGTATACAGTAAGCATACTTACAATTATCTATCATTCTGGAAGATTCTAAGGTGCCCTGTGATATTCTCTAGCTGTGTATAAATAGGCACTTCTGCTAGAAATGGTACCATCTTTCAAAGCAATGTACAATTATAAGGAGATGTTACATTGTGGATGGGCTGTGATGGATTTTACAAGATACATGAAAAAGAAGAGGACATGATATGCTGCTCTGCACGCTCCAAGGTGTGTGCCCCCCAGTGTAGGGGCCCCTGTTACATCAACATTCCTCCTCTGTCCCATCACAGCGGGATACAGTCACCCTGTATGAACCCTCCACTACCTGGTCCTCCCCTATGGTGATACACAATGGGCCAGGCTCCAATTTCAGGTTCTACCAGTGTGAATCCAGAGGAACTCCAATGACTTAAATGGGATGACTGCAGATTTACGTTGTGGTCACTGAATTCAAAACTTGTTGCCAGATGAGTAGAGTTGGAGACAGAAAAGAAGCTTTAATTTTGAATTCTTTTTATCAGTCTGTGTATGTGGGACATTAATATAACTTAAAACTTTTTTGTCTTCTAAATTTAGAGCTACGGCTCAGTACAGTGTATTACATAATATACACATTTAGTGCTCAACACTTACAGATGGAGGAATTCTTCCTTTAGATGCAGAGCCACTCAAATGATTTCAGTTCAATGGACTTTATTTTATTTTCAAAATGCTTAACACACTATAAAGATGCACAGATGTCACAACAGTCAAACAAACCAAAGTGATGAGAAAGGTTTGCTACTTACCCCTGTCTGTGTCATAAAGGAAGACAAAACGGTTCCATTCATAATGATCCAGCAAACTTAGGAGAGCTCCCCGTAAAGATGGTCGCAGCTGCAGGACAAACTGGCTCTCACCCTCTGTGGGGAAACTTGGCGTGATGAGGGAGATGTGCAAGGCGCTGCAGAATGAGGTCAAGGTATGTACTGATCTCTTATCATACAGTCCAAAAATGGCAAAAACTCCTCTAGAGTACTGGGAGCAAACTGCAACAGAACAAAACACACTTCAACTAGTAACAAAACCTTTAAGCAAACACATTATATATATTATATATTTATAATTTTCCAGCATTTATATATGAAAATTCTTATTTATTTGGTCTTATCTATTTAAATCTAGGTAAGCAACCTCAATTTTTATATAGATTTGTTTTTGAAACAAAACAGCACCAAACCTTTTGGATGCACTTGATTATAAATGATAATTTATCTCTGGCTTTTTGTGCTAATTAAAACAGCATGTATGAATTAAATAAGAAATTAACATTTTGCATTCAAAGGAAAAGTCAATCTGCAGTATCTTATGTTGCGAATGATATGTTTGTTATTACGAACTACATGCCATTCTACCTATATTTTTCACTGATTTATATCAATTCTTTTGGCAACTCTGAGCATTTATTTTATTTTAAATGGAAAAGGAGGGTTGTGCTTTGCAGCAGTCTCTCTTTTTTCCCCCTTCATCATATCAATTTCACTGTTAGCAGAAGTTCATTGTAACCAAAAATGCAACTTGAACATTGTGAATTGAAACAATTTAAGACTTTTATTCTCCTTTTCCATAAATTGAGCCGTTCTCTACATTAGAGCTTCATCCTTACATATGCTGATTAGCAACTTACTCCATGAATGCTCCCATTGACTTGTTAGTTCACTTCTAGAAAAAGGTATTAACTCAGCATAAGTAAGGACATCAGACTCTTGCCCCAAATCATCTCTCTCTATGCTCTGCCAACCTCTGAACGATAAGACAAATGATGTTCAATGCATATTCTGATTTGCTGATAAGCCCTCTTAGGGCCCAAAGCCCAGCCCATTGAAGTCAACTGAAAGACTATCATTGACGTCAACAGACTTTGGATCAGGCCATTAATGATCCATGCACATGAAGAGACATGGCTGGTGAGATAAAGGCAACTGGGACACTGAGAGTTAGCTAGCTGAGTTTGCAAGTGAAGGAAAGCAGGAAGTTAGCGTTGTGTGTTGTTGTTCTTTCCTTTCCTTAATCTGCAGGTACTCAACAAGGGAGAACCCGCAAAGGAAGAAAAACAGTGTGTTGCCCTGCCACCACTGCTAATTCTTCCTCTGCCTGCACCTATAGCCCCCTCTGTTGGATGGAGGATGCTAGCTGACTACAGCAGTAGCAGAGAAGGAAGGAGAACTGGCTGCTGTGGAAGGAATAGAGTGGCTGTTCTGCAAGGAATAGAGTGGCTGCTAGCCACCTCAGGCAGTAGATAGTGCTCTGACCCCACCCAAATCCCCCATCTGTGTGGTCAAGAACAGATATGCTGTACTGGCAACCAGGACGTGAGGAGCAGATCTCAATGGCTGAGGAGAAGGAGCCAGCTGCACCCACGGCTGGGAGGCGCATAGCCACCTCACCTAACAGGAGAAGGTGTAGGGTGCTGGTGGTCGGGGACTCCTTCTGAGAGGGACAGAGACATCCATCTGCCAACCTGACATGATGTCCTGGGAGGCATAGTGCATGCCTAGAGCCAGCATCTAAAATATTAAGGAAAGGTTGCCCAGACTCATCCATCACTCTGACCACTACCCCATGCTTCTTCTCCATGTTGGCACTAATGGTACTGCCACATATGACCCTCAGTAGATCAGCAATTACTACAGGGCTCTGGGAACAAAGTTGAAGGATTCAGGAGTCCTGAATTCTGGTCCATCCTCCTGGTTGAGGGTAAAGACCCAGGCAGGGATATGTGCATCCTAGAGATGAATGCATGGCTGTGCAAGATGACAGGAGGATTTTGGTTTCCTTGACCACGGGATGTTGTTACAGGAAGGTGGTTTGCTGGGAAGAGATGGTGTCCACCTGAACAAGAAGGGGAAAAGGAACTTTGCGCATCAACTCACCAACCTAATGAGGAGGGCTTTAAGCTAGGTTCAAAGGGGGCAGGTGACAAACAGTGTATGCCTTCTACTTAGTGGGGAAGGAGAGATAATAACTAATGACATCAATAAGGCTGTGGTGTTTGATGCCTATTTTGCTTCGGTCTTCACTGAAAAGGATAATGCTGACCAGTTACTCAATACAATTAAATATTAACAAGGGGGAAGGAACACAAGCCAAAATAGGGAAAGAGCAGGTTAAAGAATATTTAGATAAGTTAAGTTGGCAGGGCCTGGTGAAATTCTTCCTAGGTTGCATAAGGAACTAGCTGAAGCAATCTTGAAACTTTAAGCAATTATCTTTGAGAACTTATGGATGATGTGTGAGGTCCCAGAGAACTGGAAAAGGGCAAACATATTTAAAAAAGGGGAACAAAGAGGGCTTGGGGAATTGTAGATCAGTCAGCCTAACTTTGATTCCTGGAAAGATACTGGAATAAATTATTAATCAATCATTTTGTAAGCACCTAGAGGATAATAAGGTTGGTTTTAAGGAATAGCCAGCATGGATTTGTTAAGAACAAATCATAATAAACCAACATAATTTTCTTCTTTGACAGGATTACTGGCCTACTGGATTGGAAGAAGCAGTAGATGTGATATATATTGATTTTTGTAAGGCTCTTGACAGAGTTTCACATAATATTCTCAAAAGCAAATGAGGTCTAGATGAAATTACTATAAGATGGGTGCACAACTGGTTGAAAAACCATACTCATAGAGTAGTTATCAATGGTTCTGTGTGAAACTGGGAGGGCATATCTAGTGAGATCCCATGGGGTCAGTGGTGGGTTGGATACTATTCAGTATTTTCATTAATGACTTGGATAATAGAGTGGATAGCATGCTCATAAAATTTGGAAATGACACCAAGCAGGGAGGAGTTGCAAGCACTTTGGAGGACAGGATTAAAATTCAAAACAATCATGACAAATTAAAGAACTGGTTTGAATTTAACAAGATGAAATTCAACAAACATAAGTGAAACTCTTTGAATTTAGGAAGGAAAAATCAAATGCACACCTACAAAATGGTCAACAAATTAGTTAGGTGGTAGTACTGTTGAAGAGGATCTGAGGATTACAGTACATCACAAATTGAATATGAGTCAGCAATGGGATGCAGTTGTGATAAAGGCTAATATCATTCTGGGTGTATTAACAGGAGTGTAATATGTAAAACATGAGCGGTAATTGTCCTGATCTACTCAGTACTTGTGAGGCCTCAGCTTGAGTATTGTGTCCAATTCTGGGTACCACACTTTAGGAAAGATGTGGACAAATTGGAGAGCAACAAAAATAATAAAAGGTTTAGAAAATCTGACCTATGAGGAAAGGTTAGCACACTGGACATGTTTAATCTTGAAAAAAGAAGACTGAGGGAGGACCTGACAACAGTCTTCAATATGTTAAGGGCTGTTATAAAGAAAATGCTGATCAATTGTTTTCCATGTCCACTGAACGTAGGACGAAGCAATGGGCTAAATTTGCAGCAAGGGAGATTTAGGTTAGATATTAAGAAAAACGTTCTAACTATAAGGGGAAATAAATTCTGGAATAGGTTTCCCAGGGAGGTTGTGGAATTCCCATCGTTGGAGGTTTTAAGAACATGCTGAACAAACAACTATCAATGATGGTGTTTACTTGGTCTACTAGGTTTACTTGGTCCTGCCTCAACACAGGGGGCTGGACTTGATGACCTTATGAGGTCCCTTCCAACCCTACATTTCTAGGATTCTATGAAAACAGTCTATGCAGCTACTTTCTCTGGATAATAGTTCTTCACTAGCAATTTATTACAGTCAAAGTGAATAATTTCCTACTCTTGCATTATAAGAAAAAACAACAACAATGTACTGTAACTTATACATAATCATTAACATTGTTATATATCCCAGAACCACAGAAGTTACAGAAGGGAACAGTCAATTAGACCATCAAGTCCATTTTTCTGTAGTATATACTCAGGTATTTTTCTGTGCTATATAAACAAACCTTTGTTTCTTACATGGACATTGAAAGATCAAATACTTATAATAGTATGCAGGAATTAGGTAGTAGCATTCTTGCGGCCTTCATTGTCTTCTATGTTTCAGAAGCCACCAGAACCCAGTGTGTGTGTGTGTATTTGAAATAATTTCCACAGCACTGAAAATATTTTTTTTCAGTGCTGTATAGTATTTGGCCTGATTCTCCTAGTGTACATGTGAAGTAGCTCCACTGAAAGAAATGGAGTGTAAAAAATAAAGTTTCACCAGTGAAAAACCCATGTAAACAGAAAGGAGAATTGCAAGCTCAGACAAATGTGTAAGTATAATGCCCAGCTCAGTGATCTCCCCCCACTACTCCCCTCCCCCGGTCTTAGTTGGGGTTTTTAGGTGCTAATGCAATACAAATAATAAAAATAAATAGATTTTTGCAAGCTAGCAGTTTATTCCATCACTGCTACAAACCTGATATATGGACTTTGCAATCACTTGTATGTATATGATTTCTTAACCATTTTAATGCTCTTTTTCTTTTCTTTTATTAATAAATCTTTAGATTTTAGTTACTAAAGGACTGACATCATAATGTTAATAGGTAAGATCTGAGTTATATATTGACCTGGCTAAATGGCTGATCCCTTGGGGTTGGAAGACCTCTATATCGGCTGAAACTGGTTTTCAGTAACCACTCATGGGATGGTTCACTAACTACACATGGGAGCATTAACTTGAAAAAAGGACATTCTTTGAAACAATATTTTTATAATTGTTTTGTCTTGATACGGCAGAGCTCCCTATTAAAATTTCTGAACACATTTGTGTTTATTTTTCATAGGATAGCCCTACATACATTTTCTCTTTTCTAACTTCTCTGTTTTCGTCATCATATTCCTTCACCCCGATTGAACGGATCCTTCTGGAACATGATTTCTGCTTCTGGTATCAGATATATGAACAATGAAGCTACAGAATATATGCTAAGTGGGCTAATTTCATCCCTGGTTTAAACTCCATTTGCCTCAAAGTTATACCACGTAAGAATTTGGCACATTACTTCAAAAATATGCTTGGCCTGTGGGCTGGTTTAGGATAACTAATCCTAAAATATATTGCTACAATCTAATATTTAACAAATAGCCACTATACTAAGACTGCTCTAATGAGGGACCTCCATCAATTAAATAGATATAAAATGGATAGGAACATAATAGAGAAAAATGGTGTCAGAGAAAATGGGTAGATGAAGCCCTTACATCTTCTTGAGGACTAATCTAATGTCTTATGAACTGCCTTGTGGATGAGAGTACCCTGGTCTGAAACGGCTCAAGAAGAAAGGTGAAATGGGTAAATTGGGGATGGAAGAAGGGAATTTAATGTTTTTAATTTATTTACAGGTTTACTAATTGTGTTTGGTAAAATGTATGCCTATCATAATCCTGAACATTTTGCTGTTATGCTGAATTCCTTCTCTCCACCCTTTGTCCTTGTCTTTTATATTATATATTCTCCAGGATAGGACATGCATCTTCCTCTGAACATGGAAAACTCTTTTTGGGTGCCACCTCAACTAAATACACAAATAATAATAATACAGTAAAACAATAATGATAATGATAAATGTGGGCAGGGAGAGGCTAAATGAAGATGCCTTTGCCAAAAAAGTAAATTGAATAACAAATATTTGACCTATCGAAGTTTCACCTCCTACAATGTAACTTCATTCAGTGGATAAGGTGTTGGGTTGGAAATCAGAGCTAGGTTCTATTCCCACCTCTGCCACTGACCTACTTTGTGACCAGAAGCAAGTCATTTCACATCTGTTTCATCTCCCACTCTCTGTCTGCCTTGTCTATTTAGATTATAAATAGTTTAGGGTAGGTTCAATTTTTTCCTATGTGTTTGTACGTGTTTAACAAACTGAGACATCTATCTCAGTTGGGAACTGTATTGCTACTGTAATATAATTTATTAATAAAATTTATTATTGTTATTAATAAATTAATAGTCTGTTAGTCTTTATCCACAAAAACAACAGGGAGTCCGGTGGCACCTTAAAGATTAACATATTTATTTGGGCATAAGCTTTCGTGGGTAAACAACCTACTTCTTCGTATGTTTTTTTAACATTAATGTAATATTTTGTGGACTATGCCTTATAATTCTATGGTGAAAGCCCTGATCCTACACCCACTTAAACATTAGAAGAAAAGAACGGCCATACTGGGTCAGATCAAAGGTCCATCTAGCCCAGTATCCTGTCTTCCGACAGTGGCCAATGCCAGGTGCCCCAGAGGGAATGAACAGAACAGGTAATCATCAAGTGATCCATCCCCTGTCACCCATTCCCAGTTTCTGGCAAACAGAGGCTAGGGACACCATTCCTTCCCATCCTGGCTAATAGCCATTGATGGAGCTATCCTCCATGAATTTATCTAGTTCTTTTTTGTAACATTTATTTAACTAGGCACGTCAATTGTCCCTGTCAGGTCAAGAGCACTATCCATGCACATTAAGTTAAACATATGCTTAAGTGTTACAGGAATGCATCCTTAGGAAGTGCTACTTAAAGATCAGTATATGGATTGACAACAGTTCTTTTCACCAATATGTTAGGCCTCAAAAATCCACATGAATATCTTTTACATTTAACCCAGAGCAATACACCTTATGCAACTATAACTTCACCCCATGAATGGCTTACCAGCTCATTTAAACATACTCTCTTAGAAACACTGAAACCCTCAGTTTAGTGTGCTAGATCATACGGTAATTTGGAAAGTTCAGTTTTATTTACATAAGTGCAGATGTGGGAACATATTGCAAAGCAAACAACAAATGTGTTACATATTTTAATTATTAAGTGTCCACAGCTAATTCTTGTGGATTATCTCTGAAAGACTATTTCTATTAAGACAATTCATGAAGTAGTTAAAACGTACAATGCATTAATTGTTTATTGAATAGAAACGGAAATTGAATTAGCTGCAAATTAGATTTTAACAGGAAAAAATTGTACAATCAATTTGAACATTGTAATATAGTATTTTGTCTAAATTATATAGACAATTTATTTAAAATTGTCTATACTGGGTGATATCTAGGAACAGGAAAGGAGGGGCCTTCCCACTTGTGCAGACACTGATGTGATCAGATGGCTGAAGCCCTGCTCATCTTTGGTAAGGGAGCAAAATCCATTCCCTCACTACAGAACAAACTGGAGAAAATTCTGAACATGATCCACAGTCCATTGAAATCAATGGGAATTTTTCCACTGAATTCAATGGGCTTTGGAACTGGCCTTCTGTTAAGCTCCTCTCAGACAGATGTCTCTCCCCTCCTACAGCTGCGTGTAGCAGGTTTTTTTTTGTGGTGAGGCAACAAGACACAAATGGCCATCACAAGTGCTGACAACTCACATTTTCAGCTGAAGAATTGAAAGCAAGTTAGATTTTCCGAAATTTCTGTGAAGAAAATTGCATCAACCTTAAAGCACTTTCCAACAGAAACATTTTGTATGTACAACTGCAAATAATTTTAATTCAAGGAGCTACTTTTACACAAGGAAACATTTTCCACTGAGTCTATTTTTAAAATTACTTGATAGAACGACTTTCTCTCTAAGATGTGCTTCAGCTCCTCTACTTGGTAGAGCCACTCTGCTCATGAAATTCACATTTGTTGAATGCTGAACAAATATTTTATTTTTTTCTTTGGTATTTTATAGTTCTGTCTGCAATAAATAACCCATTATCTTTGGGCCCTTGCATTGCAGTTCTGTGCTTACACCTTTCGCTCATGCTGCAAAAGCTTGTTCTGTTAGGGGATCTCCCATAGAGAGTCAAACATGCAACATATATCTGCCATATCCTGCATGACTAAAAACATATCTTACATGGTACAGAGGCTAATCTAATTTTTGAAAACTGACCAAAATATTAGATCATGGGGCCTCACCCTTAGGGCTTTTCTAATTCAATGGAGTTTGTAATGAAAGTTACAACAGAGGTGGACTCTTCTGTCCACACAGAGGCCTGGTCTACACTGGAGGAGGAGGGAAAGGGGGGAAATCGATCTAAGTTACGCAACTTCAGCTACGTGAATAACGTAGCTGAAGTCGACGTACTTAGTTCTACTCACCGCGGTGTCTTCACTGTGGTGAGTTGACTGCTGCCACTCCCCCGCCGACTCTGCCTGTGCCTCTCATGGCAGTGGAGTACAGGAGTCGACGGGAGAGTGCTTGGGGGTCGATTTATCGCATCCAGACTAGACACAATAAATCAACCCCCTCTGAGACATACCCAGAGCCCCAGTGAAGAAAATGGGACTCCTTCAGGGCTCAGGATCCACTTGCATCTTTTTATAACCTAAGAATGGCCACAATGGTTCAGACCAATGTTCCAGCTAGCCTAGTATCCTATCTTCTGACAGTGGCCATATGCTTCAGAGGGAATGAACAGAATAGGTCAATTATTGAATGATCCATCCACCGTTGTCCAGGCCTAGTTTCAGGCAGTTGGAGCTTTAGGAACACCCAGAACATCGGGTTGTATCTATGACCATCTTGGTTAATGATGGACCTATCTTCCATGAACTTCTCTGAGTCTTTTCTGAGCCTAGTTATACTTTTGGCCTTCACAGCATCCCATGGCAACAAGCTCCACAGATTGTGCTTTATGTGAAGAAGTACTTCCTTTTGTTTGTTTAAACCTGCTGCCTATTAATTTCATTAGGTGACCTCTGGTTCTTCTCTTTACCTCTTCACATAACACTTCCCTATTCGCTTTCTCACACCATCTCTGATTTTATAGACCTCTAACATATACCCTTTTAGTCATCTCTTTTCTAATCTGAACATCCCCAGTGTTTTTGTTCTGTCCTTGTATGGAAACTGTTCCATACCCTTAATCATTTTTGTTAGCCTTCTCTGCACCTTTTCCAATTTGAAGATATCTTTTTTGGAGATGGAGCGACCAGAACTGCGTGTAGTATTCAAGGTGTGGGTATACCATGGATTTATACAGTGGCATTATGATATTTTGTGTGTTATTATCTATCCTTTTCCTAATGGTTCTTAACATTGCTAGCTCTTTGACAGCCGTTGCATATTGAGTGGATGTTTTTAGAGAACTATCCCCAGTGACTCCAAGATCTCTTTCTTGAGTGGTAAAAATTAATTTATATCCCATCATCATTTGTATGTACAGTTGGGATTATGTTTTCCAATGTGCACTACTTTGCATTTATCAACATTGAATTTCATCTGCCATTTTGTCACCCAGTCACCAGTTTTGTGAGATCCCTTGTAAGTCTTCACAGTCAGCTTTGGACTTAACTATCTTGAGTAATTTTGTATTGTCTGCAAATTTTGCCATGTCACTGTTCACCCCCTTTTCCAGATCATTTATGAATGTTGAACAGTACACGTGTCCCATACAGATCCCTGGGGACCCCATTATTAAGCCTATATCCACTGTGAAAACAGACCATTTATTCCTACCCTTTGTTTCCAATATTTTAAGCAGTCACTGATCCATGAGAGGATCTTCCTTCTCATCCCATAACTGCTTACTTTGCTTAACAGCCTTTGGTGAGGGACCTTGTCAAAAGGATTTCTGAAAGTCCAAGTACACTATGTCATCTGGATCACCCTTGTCCACATGTTGTTGACACCTTCAGAGAATTCTAGTAGATTGGTTCCCTTTACAAAAGCTGTGTTGTCTCTTCCCCAACATACCGTGTTTATCTATGTGTCTGATAATTCTGTTCTTTACTATAATTTCAACCAATTTGCCCAGTACTGAAGTTAGACTTTTTGGCCTGCAATTGCCAGGATCACCTCTGAAGTTTTTTTTTTTTTTTTAAATGGTGTTACATTATCTGCCCCTCCAGTCCTCTGGTTCAGAGGCTGATTTAAGTGAGAGGTTATGCACCACAGTTAGTCGTTTTGCAATTTCATATTTGAGGTCCTTCAGAACTCTGTGGTGAATACTTGCAGCATTGGAACCTAAACAGGCATAAAAGACCATACACAAATTTTACTGCAGACCAGAGGTGAAATACTGGTCCCACTGAAGTCAATGGCAAAACTCCTGTTGACTTCAATAGAGCCAAGATTTCATCCCAAAAGTATAGTGCTAATTTAGGACCTGTGGTGCTCTGAACTCTTACAAAATGATGAGTACTCTCTCAACTCCCACGCTGAGTAAAAGCATCAAAACTGCATGACCAAGGTTCACCATGAACACAGGACAAATCTTGAGATGCAATTAGTTTGACGGTTTATGTGTATTAGGTGTCATGAGAACTTGGACTTAGCTCTCAGAACTGATCTATTTCATTGTGTGACATGTCATTTCCTTCAATCTATATTCAAAGTTCAGGGAACAACAACAAGAAAAATTAACAGCATTTCTCTGCAGCATTTGCTTCTGACAAAAAGAGTGCAAGCTTTTATAAAATCTGCCTCCACATCCCGTTTTTTAATGAAACAGAACAAAGAGAAGTCTGTATTTTGTTTTAAGAAGTAATTCTTTAATGGGCCAATTCTCTACAAAGTCAGCTTTCCTGTTTCCTTTTATCTTGAAAAGGGAGAAAATAGGCTCTTTTCACTTTTTTCCCTGCTTTCAAAACATCAGTGCTATTTAAAGTAGGAGGGCTGCTTATGAACTCTGCAGTTGATTCTCATAAAATAGCATTTTAAACATAGCAACTTAATCACAGGCTTTTCTTAGTCAAAGAAAAAACTACTTATAATTAAAAAAAAATCCCCAGCAATTTCTCTGTATTTGGGGAGTCACGATTATGGGAATGCTGCAGTTCTTCTGCCAGACAAAACGACCATTGACTGGAACTTACTAAATTTAGTGAAACTTTTGAGAGCAGGAGGACCAACTGACCAGTAGCTGGGATTTTATTTTTGCCTTCCCAAGCTGGTGAGTTTGCACACGGGTTTACAGACTTACACCATTCAGCTGCAGGATTGTTCTCTGCTGTGCATTATTGTTTCATCCAATCTAGTGTTAATGTCTTCTAGAGCTGGAATTTCTACCACTTTTCTCCTTTAATCACTACTGCACTGCGTAATAGGTCATGCTGTTGGAAAGATTCCTCTAATATTCAGCCTAAATTCTTATTCAGTTATATTCCCTTGATTACCCCTACTGATATCACTGTATAACTTTCCTCGCTCCTTTGTGTTTACGTTCAAATACTTGTAGGCTGCTGGGACCTGATTCATTCAGAGATGGATTTCAAAGGGAGCACTCATGTACTTGAAGTTAAGCATGTGTTTAAGACAGGGCTATCAAGCTATTAAAAATTAATTGTGATTAATCACGCGTTTAAAAAATAATTGTGATAAATTGCACGATTAATCACCCTGTTAAACAATAATATAATATCATTTATTTAAATATTTTTGGATGTTTTCTACATTTTCAAATATATTTATTTCAATTACAACACAGAATACAAAGTGTACAGTGCTCACTTTATATTTATTTTTGATTACAAGTATTTGCACTAAAAAAAACCCCAAAAGAAATAGTATTTTTCAATTCACCTCATATAAGTATTGTAGTGGAATCTCTTTATCATGAAAGTTGAACTTACAAATGTAGAATTATGTACAGAAAAACTACATTCAAAAATAAAACAATGTAAAATTTTAGAACCTGCAAGTCCACTCAGTCCTACTTCTTGTTCAGCCAATCGCTCAGACAAACAAGTTTGTTTACATTTGCAACAGATAATGCTGCCTGCTTCTTGTTTACAATGTCACCTGAAAGTGAGAACAGGCGTTCTCATGGCACCATTGTAGGCGGTGTCATAAGATATTTATGTGCCAGATGTGATAAAGATTGATATGTCCCTTCATGCTTCAACCACCATTCCAGCGGACATACGTCCATGACGACGACAGGTTCCGTTCAATAACAATCCAAACCAGTGCAGACCAATGCATGTTCATTTTCATCATCTGAATCAGATTCTACCAGCAGAAGGTTGATTTTCTTTTTTGGTGGTTCAGGTTCTGTAGTTTCTGCATCGGAGTGTTGCTCTTTTAAGACTTCTGAAAGCATGATCCACACCTCTCAGATTCTGGAAGGCACTTCAGATTCTTAAACCTTGGGTCGAGTGTTGTAGCTATCTTTAGAAATCTCACCTTGGTACCTTCTTAGCATTTTGTTAAATCTGCAGTGAAAGTGTTCTTAAAATGAACAACATGTGATGGGTCATCATTCGAGACTGTTATAACATGAAATATATGGCAAAATGCTGGTAAAACAGAACAGGGGAAATACAATTCTCCCCAAATGAGTTCAGTCACAAATTTAATTAACGAGCATCATCAGCTTGGAAGCATGTCTTCTAGAATGGTGGCCGAAGCATAAAGGGGCATATGAACATTTAGCATATCTGGCACGTAAATACCTTGAAATGTCGGCTACAAAAGTGCCATTCAAATGCCTGTTCTCACCTTATTTACAATGTCACCAGAAAAAGAGGGCAGCATTATCTCCTGTAAATGTAAACAAATGTGTTTGTCTTAGCGATTGGCTGAACAAGATGTAGGACTGAGTGGACTTGTACGCTCTGACGTTTTACATTGTTTTGTTTTTGAGTGCGATTATGTAACAAAATAAAATCTACATTTGTAAGTTGCACTTTCATGACAAAGAGATTGCACTACAATACTTTTATTAGGTGAATTGAAAAACTGTATTTCTTTTATAAATATAAATTGAGATATCCCATCTCCTAGAACTGGAAGGGACCTTGAAAGGTCATTGAGTCCAGCCCCCTGCCTTCACTAGCAGGACCAAGTACTGATTTTTGCCCTAGATCCTTAAGTGGCCCCCTCAAGGATTGAACTCACAACCCTGGGTTTAGCAGGCCAATGCTCAAACCACTGAGCTATCCCTCCCCCCAATTGTTTATCATTTTTACAGCGCAAATATTTGTAATCAAAAATAATATACACTGATTTCAATTACAACACAGAGTACATTATATATATGAAAATGTAGAGAAATCATACAAAATATTTAATAACTTTCAATTGGTATACTATTGTTTAACAGTGCGATTAAAACTGAGATTAATTGCAATTAATTTTTTAAATCGTGATTAATTTTTTTGAGTTAATCACATGCGTTAACAGCGATTAATTGACAGCCCTAGTTTAACGGTTTTGCTGGATGAGGGCCTTCATCTTTTAGCTTCACTCAATATATTGCAGCCCCCTAAACATTTTTGTGGCTCTTATCTGAACTCCCTGCAATTTGTAAGTGTCTCTCTGAGACAAGATCTGAAAACAATATTCCAGGTACTGTATACAGAGACACTAATTTCACCTTGTCCCGTGATGCCTATGTACATGAACACTAAAATTGCACTTTTGTTTTCTCTGCTACATGTCCCGGCAAATTCATGTTTAATTCGCTGTCCATTATCACCTCTACATTTTTTCAGCGTTACTGCTCTCCAGCTTTCTCCCTCCCAGCAAACATTTGGAACTTGCAGTTTTCCAAGCTGAATCACATTGTTCTTTTCTAATCAAGTTTTTAATTTCTCTTGGTCCCTTTTTAATATTCCTCTGAACTCACTGGTATTTACAGTTCCTGCCAATTTAATATAATCTGTGAATTTCCATGTCACAATATCAAGACAGTGACAGAGGATGTGGAAAAAGCTCATGTACTCAATGCTTTCTTTGCCTCTGTCTTCATGAACAAGGTCAGCTCCCAGACTTCTGCACTGGGCAGCACAGCATGGGGAGGAGGTGACCAGCCCTCTGTGGAGAAAGAAGTGCTTCAGGACTATTTAGAAAAGCTGGACGAGCACAAGTCCATGGGGCTGGATGCGCTGCATTCGAGGGTGCTAAAGGAGTTGGCGGAAGTGATTGCGGAGCCATTGGCCATTATCTTTGAAAACTCATGGTGATCGGGAGAGGTCCCGGATGACTGGGAAAAGGCTAATGTAGAGCCCATTTTTAAAAAAGGGAAGGAGGAGGATCCAGGGAACTACAGGCCTGTCAGCCTCACCTCAGTCCCTGGAAAAATCATGGAGCAGGTCCTCAAGGAATCAATTCTGAAGCACTTAGAGGAGAGGAAAGTGATCAGGAACAGTCAGCATGGATTCACCAAGGGCAAGTCATGCCTGACTAACCTAATTGCCTTCTATGATGAGATAACTGGCTCTGTGGATGAGGGGAAAGCAGTGGACGTGTTATTCCTTGACTTTAGCAAAGCTTTTGATATGGTCTCCCACAGTATTCTTGCTGGCATGTTAAAGAAGTATGGGCTGGATTAATGGACTATAAGGTGGACAGAAAGATGGCTAGATCGTTGGGCTCAACAGGTAGTGATCAATGGCTTCATGTCTAGCTGGCAGCCGGTATCAAGCGGAGTGCCCCAAGGGTCGGTCCTGGGGCTGGTTTTGTTCAATATCTTCATTAATGATCTGGAGGATAGTGTGGACTGCACCCTCAGCAAGTTTGCAGATGACACTAAACTGGGAGGAGTGGTAGATACGCTGGAGGGTAGGGATAGGATACAGAGGGACCTAGACAAATTGGAGGATTGGGCCATAGGAAATCTGCTGAGGTTCAACATGGACAAGTGCAGAGTCCTGCACTTAGGACGGAAGAATCCCATGCACTGCTACAGACTAGGGACCGAATGGCTAGGCAGCAGTTCTGCAGAGAAGGACTTAGGGGTTACAGTGGACGAGAAGCTGGATATGAGTCAACAGAGTGCCCCTGTTGCCAAAAAGGCTAACAGCATTTTGGGCTGTATAAGCAGAGGCATTGCCAGCTGATCGAGGGACGTGATCTTTCCCCTCTATTCGACATTGGTTAGGCCTCATCTGGAGTACTGTGCCCAGTTTTGGGCCCCACACTACAAGAAGGATGTGGAAAAATTGGAAAGAGTCCAGTGGAGGGCAACAAAAATGATTAGGGAGCACATGACTTATGAGGAGAGGCTGAGGGAACTAGGATTGTTTAGTCTGCAGAAGAGAAGAATGAGGGGGGATTTGATAGCTGCTTTCAACTACCTGAAGGGGGGTTCCAAAGAGGATGGATCTAGACTGTTCTCAGTGGTAGCAGATGACAGAACAAGGAGTAATGGTTTCAAGTTGCAGCGGGGGAGGTTTAGATTTAAGTATTAGGAAAAACTTTTTCACTAGGAGGGTGGTGAAGCACTGGAATGGGTTACCTAGGGAGGTGATGGAATCTCCTTCCTTAGAGGTTTTTAAGGTCAGGCTTGACAAAGTCCTGGCTGGGATGATTTAGTTGGGGATTAGTCCTGCTTTGAACAGGGGGTTGGACTAGATGACCTCCTGCGGTCCCTTTTCAACCCTGATATTCTATGATTCTAGGATTCTAACATGATTTACTTCTTTTTAAATTGTATAAGATTCACAGGTATTTAGAACCCAATCTAATGTCAATGAAAATATTTTGATTTTACAGTAACATCTTATTCTTAATCTCATTCAGCGTAGGCAGGCAGAACAGAATTTGGGGAAAAGTTTTCTATTTTCAGTGGTAAAAATAGAGATGTTCCTTTGCTTTTGTTTTGAAAAACAAAAATGCTAAAAGAAATCTGTTCTTGTTAATGAGGAATGGATCAATGGATCCCTGTTGAAAGACCAGTAAAGTCAACTGCCATCCTCCAGACAATGTAGGTTAGAAAAGCACATTAAAACACTCCAATCTTATATAAAATCATAGAACTGGAAGGGACCTTGAGAGGTCATATAGTCCAGTCCCCTGCACTGATGGCAGGACTAAGTAATGTTAGGCATTATCAAATTTATCAAATAATTTAAACAATTTAAATTTACAGCCAGTTACACCTGATCACATTTTAGAAAACTGTATAATTTGATTAAACTGACATTTAAATGTCAAGTACTTTTTCTGCATTTCCTTTCCCATGATTGCTGACTTGCAAGAAATGTATCTAATTAAATGACTGAAAGAGTTTGGAGTCTAATTTCTCCTCCGCGGCAATTAATTATGATGTCACAAAACTATATGATGACATTGTAGCTGTGAAAGAATTAGGCTAGTGAGGAGAGAAGAAAACAGTGGTGGGGAAGGATTCTTGACCTGAAGAGAAAAATATTACTGTACCCAACAAGATATAAAAGCAGAACTCTTTTTCTTCCTACTGCATCCTGTTCTATTATTTTAATTGGGAGACCAAAGCAGCTGCTGGAAATAAAAGGACATAGGGCTGTTGTGAATAAACCCCAAAATCAAGAGTATTGTGACGGGGTGGATCGGCCCCGTACTGGTACTGAGGGGGTTAATCCTTCCCTCCTAGCAGAGGAAGCCCCGCCCCTGAGGCTCTGCTGGGCATGCTCCAACTGGAAGTCAGGTATAAAAGCCTGCAGAGCTGCTCAGTCAGGGCTGGCTGCTGAGGAGGAAGGACGCTCAGCAGAGGCTCTTGCCCAGGAGCCGCTACAGCCCTTACCTAATAGGGCTGAAGAGCCAGGAACCTGGACCAAAGGCCTCTTGCTATCAGAATCCCAGGGAGTGTTGGGTGCTGAGGAGCCTGGAGATCCTGAAGCTGAAGAGCCAGAAACCTGGACCAGAGGCCTGCAGCTATCAGGTCTGGTGCTGGGGAACCTGGAGATCCCGATGCCATATGATTCATAGATTCATAGATTCTAGGACTGGAAGGGACCTTGAGAGGTCATCGAGTCCAGTCCCCTGCCCACATGGCAGGACCATGGGATATGGACTACTGCTGCCAGAGAACCAGTAGGAAGTGACCCAGGGAAGGTAGGGGAGTGCTACCTCCCACCATGATGAGGTCAGTGTGTTTCGTGAGGATTCCCTGCTGACCCTGTGGGGGACTGCTCCGCCACTGGCAGGGCCCTGGGTCGGGGCCCGGTGGAGTTGGGAGGTCCCAGGCCCCCCTACCAAGGGCCGCTGCCCCTTTTGATGGCCCCCAGTTACCTGATCACCTGTTTTGCCTCCAAAGGGGGCAGCATGGACTCCAGCTGCTAGGTGGCGCTATCACACTAAGAGAGGGGGAATTAGGCGGACTCCAGCCATTGGGCTGCACTGTCCTAGGGGCACATTGCATGGACTCCGGCTGCTAGGCCGCACTATCCCACTAAAGGAGGGGGAATTAGGCAGACTCAGGACATTGGGCCGCACAGCCCTAGGGGTACTTTGCATGGACTCCGGCCGCTAGGCTGCATTACCCCACTCGGGGAGAGGCAGTATACGGACCCTGGCCATTGGGCCACACTGTACTGACTGCCGGGGGTGTGGTAAAAACTGCTATAGAGAGGCGGGGTTACCTCTCACCCCCCCCCCCGACTTAAGGGGTTGATGAGGTACAAAACCCACCACAAGTATTCTAAAAGCAACAGGGAATTTCAGGGGTCAAAACACATGAAGTGGAAAATGTTCCTATGTGCAAATGATTTTCTTAAGTATATTCTTAATTATTTGTCTTGTAGTAGCACCTAGAAGCCCAAGTCATAGCCAAGGATCCCACTGCGCTAGGTGATGTACAAAGAACAAAAAGATGGTCCTTGCCCCAATTACCAACCCAGTTATCTGTGTTCCAAATTACAAATAAAAGAATCATGGTACAAGATGAATGACACAAAATGCGGGGCCACAATGGTGAAAGGAGCGAAATGCTTTCAGCTTTAATAATGTATGTAAAAAAAACCATCGGCACACAGGAACATCACTATTCCAGACTCCTATTTTTAACCTCACTGGGTAACCTATAACTTTACACAACTGCCAAAGGATGGATGCATGCATGGCGCTTCTTGGCAGAAAAGTAGTTCATGGGAGAGAGGAGACTTCAGGACTTCTAGAAAACTATGAAATTTGACCAATGCCAGTAGTGACGATACTTTTTTTACCTACTATATTCAGTGGCTTGGATAAATAACTTGCAAATAATCAAATCCTGCAGACTTCCTTACTGAGGAAAGGGTCCCATTGAAATCAGGGTGTGAAATCTTGGCTCAGCTGACTTCAATGGCAAAACTCCCCTTGACTTGGCTGGGGCCAGGATTTCAGCCAGGGAATTTTTCCTGAGGAAGGGCTGAATAAAAACTGCTCAGTTTGGCCCAATGTTTTCTAATTAGGTCGTGCTAGTTCAGTCATTGTGTTTATTGCATGATTTGGAGGACTCATTTGAGAAAACGTCAAAAAAGTCATACATAAAATTGTTCAGAGCTCCTACACAGTAAAACTTATTGAAAGGTTGCAGTTATCACTGATCAGAGTTATTTAAAAAAAAAATATGTGCTAGTTGGAGTGTAATGATATGTTGTATTTTACTTGTCTGTTGTTAATTTATAAAGTGTGACTGTATTCTGAAAAGTGACACTAATAACAGCATTGCAGCATTCCATGCTTTTTGTGTCAACTATTTGCATCCCAAATTTTATCTAGCAAAAATATGGGGGGCAGGTTGTTTATTTTTACAGCTGGCGCTGCAAACTTGGAATCTTAGCATTAAGATGGATTCTTTCCTTCTTGTACATCACCACCAGTAATAAAGCTAAACTATGCTCCCAGTTATATTTGTGCAATTCCATCATAATACGTGTGTGACCTCATTGTTTTCTTTGCTTTTAGAGTTCCTTTCCTTATGTTAGACATGACCAGAGTAAAGTTGAAAATAGTATTGTTAGAGAGACGAATTGTTTAAGTACAAGGTTGAGAGCCAGTGATTACTAAATTCTTATCCTAGCTCTCACATCAATTTCCTCTAGCTATGGACAAGTCACTTAGCTTCTCTGTTTCCCACCTGTAAATCAGAGATTATAATGCTTAACTACCTCACAGAGGTGTTAGTGTTTGTAAAGAGTCTTGAAGTTGAACTATAAAAGTATTTATTCCAAGTATCAGTATAAGTATCTTTATGACCAGTTACTGGCCCATTTGGCAGGAATCCTCCAGCGTCTTGGGTTTTTAAAATAATTTTATTTAGAACTCAAGTCCTCCCTTGAGTGTAGATGGCTTGTTTAGTCTTTATTTAATGGAAGAAAAGCATATCTAAATGTCTGGGTCTGTCCTGTTTTTCCAGGCCTTAGTTCACTAGGATACTTTTTTTTTTCTCCTGGGTTTTAGTTAGTTTAGACATCACTCAGATATTTTCTTTCTTTCCACTATGTTGAATTATTGTTCCATTCTGTAGACTCAGTTGTTCCAATGATCTAGCTTCACTGACTTTTCCCCCACATTTTGCAGCTTGTCTATTTTCCCAAGATAATGCAATGATCACAGCTAAGGGAATCTTCAGACATGTAGACTCCACTTACTATGGACACATCATGTCAAAACAACATCAGGGAATTGCACTTTGTGGAGGACCAAAAGACAAGGGCTTAAGGTCTGTGCTATCATTTCCCTCCTACCCCCCCCCCACCTGTGCCTTTAGATTGGTTCTCTGTTCTTTAAGGTAGCAGAGCCTCCCACAATTGTGCCAATGGGAACCAAGCATAAGACAGCCTCGAGATACTAAAATGAAATTATCAGCATGCCATACTGGAGCTGTACCTCTGACTGGTTTCCCTTTTTGTCACCAAACCGTATCTTCATACCTGGGGAAAATAATCATTTGTTTTTTCTTTTTCTACATAAGACCTCTCTCCATAGCTCTAGGTCCCACACGGTAATTAAACATTACAAATAGAAATGCAATTCAGAATGCATAACAAATGAACTACCCAACCAAGATGAGTCAGAGTGAAGACAGCTTACACCCAAAGTAGAATAACGACCATCCTCTTCCACTGCCACTAACCCTCAATCCGCTTGCTTTTCAAAAGACTGAGGGGAAAGAATTTGTGCAGCGTGCCCACAAAGTTAATGACTTCAGGCTCTAATTCACTGACTTGGGGTGCAGGTTTCAGAGTCAAAGAACCTGTGTGGAGCATGCCCTTTCAGGAGTCCCCTCCCTTCGAAATGAGGATTAAGAATAACTCTTTAAATAATTTTTTCCTTCATTTTCCACCTACCTCAAGCTACCATGAGTCCAACTGGTACTGGACACCTAACGGGTTTATTTCAAACACAGACAAATTTCCATTGCAAAACTGGATAGGCGTTAGCTCAGATGTATTTTTATTTTTGGTTCTTTAAAAATAAATCAAGTTTGAAATTTTGACTAAGACGTAACTATTACTTGAATGCATCACAACACAAAAGCAAAGGACAACTTTGAAATGTAGGTGCTGTTGAAAGTCTGACCAGTGTGGATGGGAAAGTTAGAGTTAGAGTTTTAGGTCAGAAGGGACCACCAGATCATCTGACCTCCTGTATGTCACAGGACACAGCACCCACACACTGAATCCAAAAACCAAAACTAGACCAAAATATTACAGCCAACAGGAGAATAGACTATTATGCGCCACAGGCAGAGAATAGGTGGGCCAAGGTACACCAATGCCCAAGAATGGCAGGGAAAGGATTGAGATGCTGCCGAGGAAGGCAAAAATCCACAAGGGCACTGCCAGTGTGACCTGGAAGAAAATTCCTTCATGACCCAACACATAGCAATCAGTGAGACGCTGAGCATGGGAGCAAGAACCAGCCAGCCAAACACCTGAGAGAGAGCATGCCCGGTGTCATTGGAGGGCCCTGGCCCTCCCTGGCCAACATTCCATCTCCAGCCATGGCCATCCCTGATGCTTCAGAAGGAGATTAAGAAAAACCCACCCAGAATACATAGGAGGTGTGTATATGAAATCCCTTCCTGACCCTGGCAGGTAACCAGCTGAATCCCTGAAACAGGAGCTTTTAGAAACATATGACAAACAGGAAGTGAGCCCTTAGGTTGTTGAGCCCTGCCTCCTAACATTACAAATAACCCCGTCAGAAAATTGCACTCAGATTTGTCCAGCTCTCTCTTAAAACTAATCAAATTGCTTGTGCCACAGGCAGAGAATATGCTATTATGTTGTCATAATCATAAACATACCCAGCCATGCACAAAACATTGATTCGTGAGACATAATTAGACTGTAAGCTCTCTGGGGAATCTTTTTGCTCAG
Organism: Terrapene triunguis; assembly: GCF_002925995.2. NCBI lineage: Eukaryota > Metazoa > Chordata > Testudines > Emydidae > Terrapene > Terrapene triunguis. The sequence continues at coordinate 1,744,384 of NW_020664489.1, read as the reverse complement.
TGTTTGTACAGCACCTAGCACAAGGGGGTCCTGGTCCATGACTGGGGCTCTTAAGTGTCACCACAATAGAAATAATAAATACACATGGTCCAGATGAGTACGGTAGAGAACATAATTTCTTGTCCTGGAATATTCAAATTTCCCCATTTCCCAATCAACCAGATTGGCAGACAAACACACCACTCTGATAGTCTGAAATGGTTTAGAACGGTGGTGGGTTTCCTGCAGCACCCATTGGCCAGGAACGGCAAACCGAGGCCACTGGGAGCTGCGGGGGGCCGTGCCTGCGGACGGTCAATGTCCGCAAAATGTCTCGTAGCCCAGCTTATCCTGATGGACTGCAGGTTGCCCACCACTGGTTTAGAATGTACCTCTCTCGGAGCTATGCTCATTCACACCATTGGAAGTTGCATATTTGAAATACAATAAGGTGGGAAAGCACCTTGACATAGAACTGTGACTGCAAAATGTCAACCATTACAGAAAAAATGAAAATGCAACATGTTAGCACAAAGTCATAAACCAAGCCCTTCATATAAACAATAAACTGTTGCCCCAGAAACTATCCCTTCATCATTCTCTGCTACCACATGGCTAGGCAGATGGTACAGTTCCTTGCTGGCCCCTGGGACAATGTGCTGCTTGCATCGCTTCTTCTGTGACACTCACCAGTTGTGAGTTCATGAAAACAGTAACTTGTAAAATGAAACAACAACAAAATAGAAGTTATTCAAAACGAGTTAAGTGACACTGACTTGCTTGAGGAGTTACTTGGAAAAATGTACATACCTAATATTTGCCTACACAGCTGTACATTTGCTGCTCCACTTCTTCCTACCTGCTATCTCTTTTCTTGCCTGTTTTAAGATTGCAAATGCATATTATATTAATTCCTGCCTCTGGATTTCCCAGCACATCTTGTTTGCTTTTGGTCAAGATTTTAGGCCTGGATCCTGCAAACATATTCATTTATATAAACTTTACTCATGTGAGTAAGATAACTGACATTAAAGGAACACCTGCTTAGGGAACTTTACACAAGTAACTTTTTACGGGATTGGGGCCTTATATTGAAAGGCACCTTGAAAGGGTGTGTCTCTATTTGGGACCCACAGAGCGCTGAGAACTTTGTTGGTGGTAATTTTTTTTTTTTAAGAGAGGGCAAAGATAAGAGAAGAGCTGTGATTGGTTGGCTAGCACCTCTGCTGCCTTCCATGAATGGTCCAAATAAGGGTCTATTGTGAGGGCTGGGGTAACTGAGGCAGATTGAAATGAAGTTTCTTATCATGAAATACTGCACTATACTGTAGTTATCTGGGATGCTTTTAATGATCTTCATCTTATCTAATATTCTCTTCACTGCTCGAGTAGCATGTTATTCACTCAAATTAAACCTCTACTTTTTTATAACATCAAAATCCTTTCCTCTCTTCAATAAAGCAATCATAAAAGTGAACTGTATGCACTATACATATTTCTCTTTCTATCTCAATCTTTGTCTGCAAAAAGTGCTTTGATTTAATAAATAAAACATTTAACAGCCCGGTGTAAATAATGTACGAACACATCATTTCTGATACACTCAGAACTGCTTAAAATTATTTTGCTGTAAAGACTGCTTTACAAATAACAAAATATTGTAAATTTTGCCTCAGGCATTATGTAAGGCTAGTCGTTTTTATGCTGGCATGTGCAGGAGAAAAAAGCTGAATTAGTTCAGCATAGCTCACAGCTGTGATCACTGGAGTAAAACTCAAGGTCTAGAGGCCGCTAGCTTAGATTTTGTACGGCAAATGCAGCTGTACTTTACTACTGGTCCACTGGGCCTGATGCTAATAATTTTTAAATGGCCTGTTAGTTATAACAGTGGCCTCAAGCTACCTCCAATTTCAAATCCTGTTAATGTTCATGTATCTTTAAAATGTTTTATGGTCTTAATTTACATATATTAATTCATAATTCTGAGATATTCTTCTTGTTATTAAAAAGCCCAACATATCATGAATAAAACTGAAGAGCTGGTGGATAAAACGTGATTGTGATAATGTGCATCCAAACCAAATCCATCAGGCAAAATGTACAAGTGCAGCCACGCTGCTATATGTGTTGCTTTTTCTCTGCAGTGCTCTGCAGAATCAAACTGACTGTCCTTAGCATAATGGATTAGTGTTGTTTATCGGCACACAGAATGACCACTGTAGCTACATAGCTATTAAACAAGCAAAAAAGATTTCAATTTCCACACAATATGAAATTATTCTAGTAAGAAATACTCAGATATGTGATTTCCAATTTTTAACCCTTTTTTCTTCTGACCCTCACTTTGCTTATTCTGAGCCCCTATGTTGCAATCTTTACTCAGGCAAAATTCTCACTAATGTCAACAGAAATGTTGCCTGCATAAACTGCAAGATTAGGCACTCTCTTTCACTGAGTATACACACACACACACACACACACACAGACTTCACTACACATATTTCTGTGCCCATTAAAGCACAATAGTTACTGGTGGCCTCAAGCCAATTCTGATTTCAAATATCATGTTATGTATTACTGTCCTAGAAATATAAGGTCTTACTTAACATTTTTAGCATGGGCCAGTATCATTAGCACCTAGATGCCACAGTGATTTGCATCCTGTACTTCAGTGACATAGATTAGATCAAAATTACTTAATAGTCTTGAACGTTAGAAAATATCTAGTATATTGACATAATACTGAATATATTCTGAAAAGACTTCCTAACCAACTATGGGGTGTTTGAATGAAATTGTGAAAATGTTTATCTAAACCCAATCAATTGGGCAACAATGTATGGAATAAAGTGTTTTTCTTTTCTACAGTGGTAGAGAATCAAACTACCTGCCCTTGGCATAATGGATTAGTTTTACTTATGAGCAAAAAGGAATATGGATACTACTATAGCTACAGCATCAAGTACTTTCCCCTGGTTGATTAGAAATAGAAGAGTTGCCACGAATGGGAAATACTGAATAGAGGCATATGGGGTTTGCCTTTTTAAAAACCTTACTTTTTCCACACGTTCTTCCCTAGTTTGTTTTTGTGATATTTTCACAATTATGCTCCTATAGCAACATCACTGACAAAGACAAGAAGAGATGCAGCATGGTTCCAAACATTCCTACATCAGGTTTCTAACACCACAGTCAAGGTCATTTGACCTCCTTCCAAGCGGTCTTCGGTTTGGTGTTTGATTAACCACACCAGAAACTGAAATGAGGAAGGAGCTACACAAAATTCCAGACCATTAATCCCCTTATTTTGTGTTTTCTTTAGTTCCAGTACACAGACTACTGGTCTGACATTTATTAAGTCTGAGCTAGATGTCTCCCAACATTTAAACAACCAAAGGAACATATCTTGACCTCTCAGGCAGTGTAAGGTTTTGCCAGGCTGGAATTACTTGTAGTTTAAACAATGCAGATGCTTAAGTTATTTGTCTCATTTAAACTACACTGAAAAAAAATCACAGGACATATTGGTAGAGCCGTGCGCAGATACAAAATTTGTATCCATATCCGATCCGCAAAAATAATCCAAGGATATCCGCATCCGCGGATGTGAATATCTGTGAATATAAAGCAGATGTCTGTGGATCTGCAGGGCTTTACATATTGGGCCAAATTCAGCCTTGGGAGAAGCTGATACAATTCCATAGGCATCACTAAAGGTACAACAGTTTCTGTTTGGGCTGAATTTGGACCAGAGTTGAGCAACCACTGAAAGGGAATTTAAAAAGTCTGGCAAGGGGCATAGCAATTTAGAAATAGGGCAAAATAAGTGTCAACGCTTTAAAATATGGGTTGACTTGTATGAGCTCATCATTTTTTTTTCATCCCACCAGAAGGTCCAACAGTGTTCACAATAATAACAAACAGTTACAAACACAGCCCAGAACTGTTAAAAGTACATCAAAGAACACATTTTCAGCAACTGAATATGAATGCACACACATCATAACTTTGGAACTCTGGCCCAGACGGTACACAGATATTATGCTTAATAGCTTTATTGCACCAAGTTCAGATCTAGGGAAAAGCAGGTGCAACTCCACTGAAGTCAAATGTAGTTGTACCTACTTATCAACAAGTATATTTGGCCCACTGAATCAATTTTCTGCCCTATTTTATCCCCAGTTACTTATTAGTTGGAATGGAAACACTTAGTGACGATTTATTACCGGATAGTACCATGACCACGTGCCAGTGCAATACAAATCAGATTGAATAAATAATTCCATTGCCATAAAAGATAAGGCAAAATTCCATCTTCAGCTGCGTGTAGCTAGCTCCCCATGAAGTCAATGGAAACTCCTTGTGTGCATTCAAGGCCACAATCTGTCCTGAGGTCTTGATGTTTCAACATCAGAAAATAACCCTCTAATAACTATACACATCAATGGATGTTTTGAATAAGACAGTTCTTATATTCTGCACTGTATGCAGCTTCTGTCTAGACACACCAGAATAGGGTTTAAGTGCCATACTGAAGCCTTATCTTGTGATTTCATACCATGACTCCCAGATTAATGTCTAAACTTTAGCATTATTTCTGCTTCTGCTCAAGTACCTTTTTGTTTTTTAAATTAATAGTAAAACAGCTTGTGATGATATTGTTTCGTCTCTTTTAAACATCATAAAGCTGTTTCCAGAGACTTGCTCTGATATCTGTTCATTTCATATTTTGACATTGTAATGTCATCTCCACAGCTTTGTACTGACATTAGTCTTGAAAACTTTATGACAATGTTAAGACCCATCAAGGTGAATGGTAAAATACACTATGGAAATCAGTTATTGCACATGCCTAGTAGCTAATTTCATTAACAAATATCCTGGTTATTTAGAGACTTGGGCCTACTTTTGTAACCATTCAATGTACTGAATTAATAGGAATTCGCTACACCAAGTGGCTGTATTTTCTGTTTTTAATATTTACTTATTGAAATTAACATCCAATGAGTATCATAGAGATTTCTGCTACATCTAAGATAACTTCTGTTTTGCAAGTATAGAAAGTACAATGAAAGGCCCCGTCCACTTTATATCATTGTCATGTAAGCTCTACCCTTTCAAGGGTTGGAGTCATCAATAGATGTCCCATATGGGTTCAGATATTCACCTGTGCAGAGCAGCTTCTAAATTTATGCAGGGTAGGCAAGGTTCATACTCGGGAGAGGACAAATTAAGCTGGTTTAGACTATAGCTGTGGTAAATATAACACGGTTGGGGCTAGAAAGTATCTGTATTTATTAAGGACCAGAATATCACTTGATTTTATGTGACCAAGCTGGGAAGTAAGAGGACCTAAGCGCATACCTGGTTCACAAGTCTAGGCATAGGTGGGAAACTGGGACCAAAAGTGAGCATGAAAGACAATGAGCCTGTTTCTGAATTCACTTATGGTACACCAATTTCTAGTGAAGAAACTCTATTGACTACAGTGTGAATGAAAGCAGAATCAAATCCAATGAGCGTTCCAACTGGCTGACATGTTTTTCTTTTTCTGTCTGTCTTGATAGATTGGTGTGTGGGATGCTTGTAATTTGTGTTTTAATGGTTAATGGGCCACGCTATGTGGAGGCAGAGTGGGATTTTAACTTCAGTGCTAAGCCACCGGTATTCTGTGCAAAATGTATCCATTCAAGGATTTTTGTTATTTTGGACATTTTTTGCTTTAAAATGCTGATGGATGTTTCTAGTTACACTATGTACTATTTTTAATGATTTCTCTGACTCTCTTTATTTAAGAAAAAGTAACAGGCTGCAGTGGGAGTAGCTGTCCAAGTTAGAATGCGAAGAGATTATCAGGGGATATGTTTTCCCCTTCATTTCTGAAAACATTCTCCTCTTTGATGCTGTCTACCCCACATATATTTTTAAATATCTAACTGGTAACAAGGCATGTGATAATGTAGCAGCCAAAATGGCACCCACATAAAGAGGTATAAATCTAGTTACATATGCTCATATGCAAATCTGCTAAAACTTTTGGTTCAGAAGAAATTTATTAAAAGATTTTAATTTAACATGAGAAAAATAATTTAAATAAATGAAATTTAACCGAGGTGGGATTTTTAAATCGGATACTTGTCCAGTTGAACAGAACATAACCTACTGACATAATTTTCTGCTCTTTAGGCCTACCATTCTCATAAGCTTCCAAGTGCCAAAAACAAGAACTGGGGAAAAAAAGATGCAATACCTGGACAAATATTCATTGGGGATTAACATTTTACTTTTTAATATAAGATGCACCAGAATAACATAAAAATTTCAAGTCACTTATAGGTATTGTAGCATGACTATAATCAGAAAAGTAACTCCACTATTGTCCTGATTCAACAAAGCACATGCATAGTTTTAACCAAGTAAATGATTCCATTTATTGCAATGGGAATATTTACAACATGCCTAATTTTAAATGTTAAGTGGTTTACTAGACTGGAGCCTCTCTGAACATGGCGGCAGATAATTGTATGTAGGAATGCTGTACTATAGCTACAAAGACAGGTATGACATAATAGATTAACAGTCTGCCAAAAACTGTAGTAGATGCTTATCTTTGCTTACTGAATCACAGCTAGAGCTGGTCAGGAATTTTCCATCAGAAAATGTAGCTTTCACAAAATAGAAGTTTTGTTTGGGAAAATTTTGATTTTGCCAAAAATGTTTGATCTTCTGTCACGGGGGAAAAAATGTTTCCAGTGATTTTGACCTGAATAAAATATTTCAGTTCATTGAACTGATCCAGAAAGTTTTGTTTCGGGTCTATTCAACATTAAACTTCATTTTCTATTTTGGTGCATTGTCTCATGATTTGTATTTTGGGCCCTCCATTCTCTCCTATGGGCAGGGTCCCTGACTGGACTTTGTTTCCTATGATGCCACAGAATCTGTTCTCTGACTAATGGCAAGATGAATTATGGGAGTCACATAGCTGTGGGTACAATCATGGGAGATGTAGTCCTGCCAGGAAGCCTGACACATAGGGGAGAATGGGGCATCAGGCAACCTGAACTGCCACTTCCATGTGTCAATACCCCGCAATAAGAAACTACAGTTTAATAGCGAAGTGACTCAAAATGAAGTATTTGCGGTCAGTTTTACAAACTGAAATAAACATTCTGATTCAGGAATATTTAAATGTTTTGCTTTAATTGGAAAAAAAATGTTTGATCGTTTCTAAATCAAAATTGTTTGGGACAATTTGTTCTGTGAAAAGTGTCAACATTCCAGCTTTTTGACCCAATTTGGGATGAAAACAGATGTTGAAATATTGGCATTTCCCACAGGACAGAAATTCCATTTTTTGCTCATCTCTAATCATAGCACACTTTTGGCGTGCAATTACATTGTTTTCCCACATTGGGATGTAATTGATATGGAAGTTGCAAGGTACAATTTTATTCTGTCAGTGCAGCACATCCTCTTTATAATGCTTTCCATCTTCTCTTCACAGTGGGAGGTCACAGGATCTGAAACTAGATGCAAGGCAATTTGGATTGGTTAGATAATTCTCCATCCAGGTGACTTCCACGGGTTAAGACTTCACAGATGCAGTGGCAGAGTACAAGATTGCTTAGCATCCTTACCACTGGAGTATATGATTGTACAAACTCATCTTCTGCTGTCAATCAGATTCAGAGCCAGTCTCCTCCAGCAGCACACTAACCTCCTCCCCCGCTTCATCTGTCTGATTATCACTAAACCACATCAGCCCAGATGGGTGGCTACTGTGTAGGTGGCTTGGAGCCAGCACAATAATGGCAGAGGACAACAGATGATTGTAATATTTTATCAAGCTATTACTACACTGATCTGGTAGGTAGGTGCTATGCCCCTGCAGAGGTGCTTGGAAGCCCATGGGGCTCATACATTTAACCAAGTTCATCCACTTCAATCACAAGTTATTTGGGCTGGATACAGGAATTACTCACTGGCTGAAGTTCTATGTCCTGGGTAATTCAGGAAGTCAGGCTAGGTGATCATAATGGTCCCTTCTGGCCCTAAAAATCTATGTATCGAAGATTCATAAGTCTCAAAAGTGGACTATCATCGCTGGCTTACCACATGGCAGGCAAATGAGAGCACCTAAAACACGTGATGATTAGACCATGATTGTACTGTATTTACTACACTTCTAATTTCCATGTCCAAGACTTAGAGTCCAGAGTATTTCTGGCTGTGTGATTTGGTTCAAAGACCTCATGGAAGCCACCATAAGCTTGAGCTGTGTGTTGAAGAGAATCATCCAGGTAGTCAAAGTCCCCCACAACTATGAATGCAGGAGATTCCAATAGGAGGTGAGAAAGCTCAGTTGTCTTCTGCAGAAATTCTACATAGTACCAGAATTTGTATATTGGCTTTTGTGCCACGATTGGCTAACGAAACATGGGCACATTTAAATGAGTCTCTTATTGAGTGCTGGTCTCTCTTGGATCTGAAGGCAGATGCAAGGTGTCAGGAACATGGGCCTGAGTTCCTTCAAGCTCAGCCTGGGACTAGCCAGCTCAGCCCTCAAGACAGTTAATGAGCCCATCTGGGCTCTGGCTGAACCACCTGATTGGCCAGCCAAGCCAATTGGCTGCAAGGAACCCATAGGTCTGCACGTAAACTCAGCAGCAGTGGCAGGTCACTGGCTGCTCAATGCTGACTCCCAAAGTTGCAATCATTCCTGTCCCAGCCCTGCTCGGTTCCTGACTCTGGCTTGGACACTTGGCTCTGGTGCCTGACTCTGGTTCTGACTCCCATCAGCATATATTACTGCTACTGCTCTGACCACTAGGCCTGATCTCCCACACCCTGGTCCACGACACAAGGTGTTTAAGTTACTGCATCATCTAGTCTCCTTCCAGCTGGCCCGAGCTGTGCCAACACAAGTCCAACTGAATAAGCCTATCAGTTTTAGTAATGTATTCCAGGTTGAGAGTTTAATCTGTCATCAGGTGTTGAACGATGATAGACTTGTTCATTGCAGGTGGGTAACATGAGCCTCAGTTTAGGGCCACCTACATCTGATGCTGGCTCCTTACTGTGCCCACATTGTTTCTTCTGCCCAGTAACTACTGGGGTTTAATGATAATCTCCAGGAGATGAACCAGATGGACCACAGACTGAAGAGCCTAATGGAGAATAATCTTCTGTACAAACGTTTTTTGAGAGATTTTCTGAATACGTATATATGCACACACAGACATGCCACACAATATGCATACATTATATTAATTAAATCTTTAATTATGAATGTATACACACTATGCATATATAAGAAAAATCTCTATTGAACACGGAGGGCACCCAGTGAATGGCTTCATGGCTACTGATTTGTACCACTCAAAAGACTGACACTACCTGCTCAGTCAGCTCTCTTTGTAAACTATGTAAATGAAGATGGATTTGATAACTCAATCACCATAAATCTATAAATATACCTTCATCACCATCAATAGCTCATTTAAGAACCATTCACAGTATACAGTAATTTAAAAGGAGTATTATACACACACACACACTTTTAAATTCAGAATAGTTTACTTTAGGATGTACAATAAGAACTCAAAATGTTCTATAATTAAGTTTCAATGGCTCAAGCTCTGGACAGCTTGCTAAATATAGCATTTAAATGATCATATGTTTAGGCCTCTGGGAGATTTAGACTTCATTAAGATGAAGACAGAAAGCTCACACCTCTGTGGGTGTTACTGTCACAAGCTGTCTGGATGTGGACTCAACCAGACAGTAGTAGGATCATTTACACAGTGAAGGCTATCTTCACAACAGTATAATATAAACGAGTCTTTCAAGAAATGAAAGCTCAGAGTCTAAAGAATTTCACTAAATCTGCATGTTCTCAATGTCTGAGAATCTCAATTGCTCCTATTCACAGCAGACTCCTTAACCATCAACAAAGGCGGGGGTGTGGGGGGAAGAGTCCTGGACAAATGGGAAAATCATGTTATCCATGACATTTTCCCTCCCTGACAAACCTGCCACCCTGTTCATGATGAAAACCTTTTATGACATGGGGTTATTCAGTACTGTGAGAGAAATTTCAGTCTTTAGAGCTGTTAATCTGATATATCTCAATAGCACTAAAACTTTATGAACAAATAAAACTTTAATAAACGTGTTTATGTTTTTTAAACATTCCTATCTTTAAGACGTCAATTTAGAGTCCATGAAACATGCCAGATTGCAAGCAAATTCCTATTACAGAGATTTCTACATTACAAAATCTACCATTGAGATTGATATCATTCAGGGGCTCTCAAGGAGGCTGGGGACTGGATGGATATGTGAACATGCTACTTCGAATTTATTTTAAAAGTTTGATTAAAATCCTTTTTTCATTAAACATACTTTAAAAATATATATATTTGTAATGCTAATTAAATGTTCAGTATGTTTGAATCCCAGAGCCCAGCTAGAAAAAAGGCCTGCCCCTGAGACAAAGGAGGCGCCACTGGGCTGGGAATCAATTGATTGTTTGGTAAACTCATTTACCCACAGAACAAGTATAAGCACAGATGGCAGAACTCTGCTGATAGGCCTGGATGCTGACGTAAAAGGGTTGACTTTCAGGGTAAATATCTAGCCCATTCTTCATAACACTTCTGCTCTGACACTGCCAGCAAGAATGCCAGGTGTGGTCATGGATTTGTATTGCAAACAGCTTTCCACTAGGATCAAGACTGAGGCTAGGTCTACACTACAGCGGGGGTCTGACCTAAGATACGCAACTTCAGCTACGTGAATACCGCAGCTGAAGTTGCGTATTTTAGGTCGACTTACCTGGCTGTGAGGACGGGGGAAAGTCGACCGCTGCCGCGCTGCCGTCGACTCCACTGCCACCTCTTGCCGCGGTGGATTTCCGGAGTCGACGGCAGAGCGATCAGGGATCGATTTTATCGCGTCTTCACTAGACGCGATAAGTCGATCCCAGAAAACCGATTGCCTGCCGCCGGACCCTCCGGTAAGTGTAGACAAGCCCTGAGACCTCAAACACATTCACATGCACAGACAAACAGACTATAATACCTTCCAGTTGCGATTGTTTTTGTCTGCATTTGAACACGTCTAGAGGGGAAAGACTCTAGTCTGTAACCAATCCAGTTCCTAGTGAATATTTTAGAATTGAATTTTAAGTTTGCCTGGCTCACATTTTTTCTTACTTTGAACAGTGTGTGCATGTGTCTTAAAACACATGTAAATCTGTACTCAGAACAATGCTTGCTACAGGAGTTCATAACCCCAATCTACTAAGAAATGCTATGCAAAAGTGTCTTTGCTTCCTTTCATCACCAGAGTCCATGAAGGCACAAGTACTTTTGCATTAATTTGTTTAAAATCTCCTCTTGTGTATCATTACAAAGCTGCTACATGTTACTAGGGCAAGAGAGCCAGGCCATGTCTCAATGAATGGGACAGATCAGATCTTAGGCTGCTTCCTTGCTAGACTGAAGCAACATGATTGTGTAGGGATCGATCATTCAAGTTGCCTACTAAAGTCAATGGGAATTGAAGGTGCTTAGCATTTACAAGGTTCAGGCCTCTGTTGTTATAGGATACACAAAGGTTATTTGTGAGTTTCTAAAGACAGTTTAGACTTACAATGCTATTATGATGTTTATATACTGAAAGCCAGATCCTCCACTGGAGAAAATTGATGCCAGTGGAACTGTGCTAATTTTCACAAACTGAGAATCTGGCCCACACTTATAATACACTTCTACCCCGATATAACGCTGTCCTCAGGAGCCAAAAAATCTTACCGCGTTATAGGTGAAACCGTGTGATATCGAATGTGCTTTGATCCGCCGGAGCGTGCAGCCCTGCCCCCCCCGGAGCGCTGCTTTACCGTGTTATAGCCGAATTCGTGTTATATTGGGGTAGAGGTGTAGTACAAAAGTTACAATTTGGCATAGCTGAAGAAATGTATTACGCACTCACGTTCATTGATTTCCCATTCCCACATCTTCCCTAACTAGTTTGCAATATTTAGCTCCTTCCCAGAACTCTCGGTCCTCTTCATGAGACTTGCAGGCACTTCAAAGAGAGAGGCATAATCTATCATGCTCTCCCCCTCCTTCTTTTCTCTTGTCACCAACTCCATGGCCACATCTTAGGGCCAGCCTTCCCTTCACTGATGTCTCCACAGTTTCTGATCTCTACTTCATTTGATCGCTTATATTTTGCCCCCAGGAGTTCATGAGTCTGTCTTCTTCTGGCTCTCCTCCTATCCTACCTCTCTGAACATTTAGCATATTTTTTTTTTTTGCTTGGTCCTGCTCTCTCTCTCTCTCCCACTTCCCACTCTCCCAACAAGGCTCCGTACTAAGCCCCTCTCTTCTCTCTCTGGGTGAGCTTGTATGTTCTCATCATTAACTACCACCTCTTCACCATTGACTCAAATCAAAACCAACTCTCCAATCCCATCTGTCAGCCTGTGTCCACCCAACATCTCTGGCTGATTTCTCCACTGTCAGCTTAAACTCAGCTTGGCCAAAACTGAACTCCTGATCTTTCCTTCAGAATGACCCTACATTTTCTGTCTCTGTGGAGTACCTCAACATCCTCCTTTTCACTCAGGCCTCTAACCTAGTGGATCATTTTTTACCCCTTTTCCTCAGCCCACAGACCTGTTAAAGTTCAATTTAGATATAGATCAATAAGATGTGAAATAACCAACCACAGTCAATTTATTAATCAATTATTATACTGTAGCGGAGTGAGACTAACCGGCGCGGCGCCTCCTGCTGGTCATCCTGAGAATTAGCTCTTGTCTAGCCCAGATCACTATCTGCAGGCCAGTGTCTCCCCTGCCTTAGGGCCCCGGGGTCCCTCTCGGACCCCGGTGCCCCTTACTTTGGGGATCTGCCCCGACAGGACCCCCACTCTCTGAGTGTCCCCTGCCAGGAGAACCACCAACCCTCTCACCCACCTTGCCTCAGTGGCTACTGCCAGTCGTCATCTAGCCCCTGCTCACTGGGGCAAACTGCAGTCCATAAAAGGCCACTCATCATTGGCAAGGGGGTCGGACCAGCTGCCTCTGCCTAACCCCAGGCTGCAGCCTCTGCAACCCCAGTACCTGTTTTGGCCTTTAACCAGGCCCGCAGCCTGGGGATTTGCCAGACTGGAGCTCCCCAGCTCCTCTTGCCTTTCCCCAGCCCTGCTCTGTACCCTGAGTTCCCAGGCAGCCAAGCCCTTCTCCCTCCAAAGCTGGAGAGAGACTCACCCAGCTCCTCCCTGAGCCCTTATATAGGGCCAGCTGTGGCCTGATTGGGGCGTGGCCCCAGCTGTGGTAGCTTCCCCAATCAGCCTAGCCTTTTTTAGGAGCGCCCCGCTACATATACATTAAAGATTAATCTACATGATACAGAAAGGGTACTTTACCCAATTTGGGGAGACAGGTTGCAACATTACTTCGGTTCCAGCTTTCTCTCTCTCTCAGCTGGGTTTTTATAACCTGCTTGTTTACAATATTTCACGTGGCCACTACATTTTGCCATTGGTTATATATTTACATTATCCAATCATACGTTACATTTGTGGTTAATATTTCCTATACACCTGCAAGATGAATTATGTACCTCAGACATTCCATAGGCAATTCAAGGTTCATTTGCAAGTAATTTTCCATTTCTCTTGTCATAACTATGCAAACTCAGTTCCTCCAAACACATCTACCTACTTATTCCTTTCTTGCGGTTTCAGTTACAATTTCATAACTTGCTTTTCAAGTAACAGAACCAATCACATTTAACCTAACAACCACAGATGTGGTTAAAAACTACCTTATGCAGCTGTACAAATAGGTTATGAAAATGGGTCATGCCCAAGATATATTTCCATTTCTTTTAGCCCATGTCCTACATAAGTTGAAAGCCAAGTATACCTTTTAGTTCCCTTGACATAACTGTGAGAGATGCTAGGAGTCCTAGTGCTATATGACAATACACCCAAGCCATGTCTGACTCTTTTTGCTGCTTCTCACACAACATTTCTAAGATCCAACCTTTTCTCTGTCCAACAGAAGAGAGTTTCATTCACATACTCACCATCAGCCATCTTTCTTCATGCAATCCCCCCACCCCCCATTGGCCTCCTCAGGATGCACACTTCTTTCCTCCAGTCTAAGGAATAGAAAGCCACTAGGAGCCTCTTCCTTGCTGTCTCTCACCATAACACTCCCTGTTTGAATCCCTCCATTGCCTCAAAGTAAAGCTTATTGTCATCTCTTCCAAGGCTCAAACCTCCACACCCACCTTCGTCTCCTAATGTGTTGTGGCCTCTCCGCTCCTTCATTGATGCCAAACTCATTCATTCACAACTCGCTGCCTCATTTGTCTGCTTCTCGCACAAATGTCTCCATAATTTCCTCCATGTTGCCCCCACATATGTATTGCCCTTCACGAGCTGGTCTGCAAAGCCTCTACCTTCTCACTGAAATCCCTCCTGAAGACCTACTTTTCCACCCCACCTACAATAAACTAGTCATCATTTCAGTGACTTATCTCAGTTACTGTACTGCTCATCTACGTGGAGAGAATGGCATAAATATACTAGAACTGAAGCTGGGAATAAGCTCACATGAGATCATGCTATTATACATGATATTTTTCCCATATCTGTATATTTTCAAACTATTGGCAATGGAGAAAGATGAATTATGGAGGGAGAGCAAAGGAAGAAGAATATAGTGTGTTTAATTTTGAATAAAAAAGGAACAAACTTGTCATTAATAAGACATGTGCCTATCATCAACCTGACCCCTCTGCCTTTGCGTTGTATCCCTTTCCCCGGCCTTTTATATACTGTACATTCTTTAAAGCAGGGACTGTGCACTCCCCTGTGTTTGGGAAGTGCCTAGGCCTAGTACATTTCAGATACTACTGGAATGCAAACAATAATAGTAATTCTTGCTCTGTTCTAGTCTAAGTGACATCCTGTATTAATCATTTTCCATTATGTCATAATTCAGTGATAATCAATATTCATTTGTATAAATCAGTAGAGATTATTTGTACATTATAATAATTGAAAATTTGCAAATGTGATAAGTCTTATGCAAACCTCTAATAACCACTTAAACAAACAGATCATTAGAAAATTAACTCCAACACGGACACTTTCTCAATACTATCAAGATGCTGCTCCAATACAGCAGAAATGGATGAGTCTTTTAAAAATAACTATATATTATCTACCCCTCTGAAGCATTAAATCAATAATCTATATCTAAAGCTTATATCAAGGAATTATATTTTATGTTTGCCTATACTACTGTGTTAAGTTCAGAATGTTTTATGTGCATTATTGTGATGGGGGAAACTCACCTCTCATGAGTGCCTCCTGTCAGCAGGGTGTGGTGCTGCAATCTTTCCTGGTCCTGGCACTAAGTCACAAATCAAAACCAAATGAACCCCATCTGGGGGTAGCAAAGAGTTCAGCAAAGCTGTCTGCCCTCACTAGGACCTTCAGCCCTGCCTCTGGGTCCTTTAAATCTAGCCTCTTTTCTTCAGATTTTTAAAACTAGCCGTGTCCCTTTTCCGGGGCTTAGGTCTTTCCAGCACTGGCTAGTGGGGGGATTTGGGCCTGTCCACTACTCTGGGTTCCAACCCAGAGACCCTATACACAGTAGCCACATACCGCTGCCTCCAGTTCACTGATGCTGTCCCCTGGGCCTTTTTCCACATAGCCCCTTTCCTCTGACCTATAAACTTAGCATTACAGTTCTCAGGTCCTCTCATTCCCAGGGACAGTAAATCAGCCCATCATGCTCCTTTGGCCAGGGCAGAGCAGAGCACCCTTCCTTGCTCCTCTGACCCCAGCCAGGAACTGACCTGCTCAGTCTCTGCAGTTCCTTTTATCTGAGCCTGCTGGACTCTGACTGGTTGCTTCTATGCAGCCTCTCCAGGCAGACCTGGAGGACCCACCTTTGCTGCTCCTCCCTGGGATGGGGTGTACTAAGACCATAGGGTCTCCAGCAGTGGGCCTGGAAGTGCCTGGTACACCCTTTCATAACTATCCTTTTAAATATGGCTTAGACTTGTACTATATTTTGTTTACTGAACATTGACAGTTATCAGATTTCAGCAAATTGCCATCTAGCATGCCACTGCTACATGACATCACACCATAAAACATGCAATTTTTTGCCATTACTGTATATTTTCAAACTATTCCCGCAGGTGATTCAAATGTACCACCATATGAACTTTTTCATTTCATTCAGAAAACACAAAATCAGTACAAAGTCATGCAAAGAGAGTGCTTGAAAATAAATACTTCCCCAGTCTTATTTTATATGTATCAAAAATTAAACCACCAAAAAGCAATAGTCATGAGGATTAAGCATGAAATGCTAGTCTTATTTAGTCTTAACAGTGCCGAAACGTCATAATTAGCTTTTATGAAGCTGAAGTATATTCAATAATAAAGGGTAACCCTTGGGTGACATTAATACTATGTATAAATTAGAAATGAGCAAATCAGCATGGATAAAATAAGAACCACTTCAGCTACTGGCTGGGTTTGCATCTCTATGCTTCAGGCCAATGTATTTTCAGATTTCAACTAATATCTACACAAATGTGAGTCTATTTTCACTCATGTCTTGTCCACCTTAAGCCTTGTTCTCTCTATCCTATTCAGATGGGGTTCCATGAGCATTTATGGACGAATGGTATCTAAGTATACCTTTGTGTGTCAGTTTTGCCCAAATGTCACCAGCCTTCATTGCCGACATGATGGAAAAGCATAGTGACAGAGATTAACATTGTTTCTTGCACAATCGTCTGCTGAAACTGCAGAGACTAAAGAGTTTTGCCAACATATGCAAGACTAGGAAACATAATATATGCCCCAGTTTCTCTATGTTCTATTCCTGATCATTGCAAGCATGAATCACCCAACAATCTAATCACTACATATCTGATCAATATGCACTGCAACATTTTTTCAGTTAGGGCTGTAGCATTCTGTGGCATGTGTTTCAGTGAAGTGAAAAATATATCACAAGCTGCCCTTTCAGCAATGGAATGTCTCAGTCATAAAAATAAAGAGTATGACGTGCCTTTCATCTCATTGAGAAACAAGCCATGTGCAACAAAATGCTATAATTTCCTTTCACATTGGTTATAAACAGTTTCTGTAGGCTGTGTTAACATACATGTAACATGTCCTGAAATATTGGTGTTAAAAAGAAGAACATTGTGAGTAAACAGTAAAATCACTCTGAAAACTTACACAAGGTTAACCATATTAAATTTGTCATGGAGGAAAAATCCTGACCTATTATGGATGGTGATTGATTAATTGATTCATGAAAACAAAGTCCTGTGGGAAGGGTCCCCAAACCCACATGACTTCCCTGAGTGCCGGATTTTATATCTGGATCTCTGAGTTAGGTAAGAGGTATGTAAAAGCACAAGTAGCTAGGCAATTTTTATGGCATGTATCTGGAGGGCTGAAAGGCCATGTTTATTCCAGCAAGTAAAGTGCTTCTTATATGCTATCTTCACACAGGCATATGCAAATTACTGGTGCATAGGGCTAAAATCTCCTACTTTTGGTAAAACCATCTCTTTATCCCGCCCCATTTCAGTACAGATACTGACCACAAATTTCTCACCTAACACACTTTTGGAAGGAGAGAAGAATAATTGTTTTGAATGGAGACTGCTATTATCCCCTCAAATACATAGATATTTTGGTGCTAGACATGGGTGGATCTGAGATCAGGATCAAGCCTTTAGGCATAAAATGCCATAAACAAAGAAAGATAGGTCAAATGTAATTATGCCACAAATATCCTAATGGGATTCAGAGATCTAAGATGTATCTAAAAATCCTCACTGGCAGAGAGGCAAATCTGATTAAGGTTAAACTGCAAATAACTTGTGAAATATGGGAAATGACATGACATGTGAAGATTCAAAATGAAAACGGGAAATGGGGAGCAGTTTCCTTGGTGCATTAGGGAGAAATATGTGTGACGTAAGAAGAATATTATTTCTATAACGAGATGTGAAAGGAAAATCGAGATACAAAGTTAACCTACTGTACATGCCTGTTTTACATGCATCATTCATTCAATTTTATTTTTATTGATAGTAGCTAAGAAATATTGCAAAAGATTGGAAAACATGGCATGCCGCTACATTTAGGAGTTGCTGCATAATCAAATTATTCCTTATTGTAAAGTAAAATGCTAATTTCATTAATGCCTCAAACTTGTTTGGGACAATGAGCAAAGTAGCTCATGACTTTTTTTTTTTTTTAAATCCATACAGACTATTTACAAAAGAAAAGGCCAGAATGAACTGAGAAGGGGACATTTCAAATAAAGCCCTGCGCCCAAAAAAGTCTCACATAAAGAAACATATATATTTAGTTGCCAAGTGCCATCCTGCCCCCAGTGCCATTTAATAATCACACTGATGCATGATTAAAGGTCTCTGGTTGAAGCTTTATTTTAAACCAGATAAAAAAAACAACTCGAGAGTTCAAACTGAGTAACTGTTTTCCCCACAGCCACCAGTTCCTTGTAGTCCACCACTGCAAATTCAGGCCACAGAACTGTACAGGTGCATTATTTTCCTGAGCTTTACTATCCAACCCAGAAGTAGTAGAAATGTTGTGTCCTCCCATTTTATACCTTCTTTCACTGATTTATCTTGCGTGGGCCAAATGTCAAGGTAAGGAATCAGACCACGACCATTATGGTGCTTAGAAAGGGCTGTCTGAATACAGCAAAACCCCAGTTATACTTGACTCTTACATTAACTTTGGTCCCTGCAAAAAAATCTCCGCCCCTGCCAATAAATCAATTCCTACAATTTGTCTGAACCTTCACTGCAGTGTAAGTATTATAGACATGAGCTGGTTTCATAGCAATCTCCTGATGCCATGCCAATTCGGATGAAGATCTGGATACATCACATCTCAGCTGATATCCCTGGGCCTGACTTGCCTCCAGCTTTCAAAATGCAAAGTTGTGATCACAGATCCGTACAACGACAGGAGTGGGATCCCAAAGCTGGAAACCATGTAAAGAAATAAAACAACTATCAGCCATGAAGAATGCATCGTGACTTCAGTTTAATTCTGCTGGGGCAGCCTGCAATCAGCCTGTCATCTACCGAGAGCCTGAATCTTGGCCTGCAGTGCACCAACAGATTCAACTGTAAAGGTTGTACCAACCCTAAAGGAATTTATAATGTACTTGGGTGGTTAGAAGCACATAAAAGCATTGGCCAGAGGAAAGAGGATATCGGGTAGTAAGAGTCTCCCTGTCCTTGTGTGCAAATGAATGAGGCAAAGCAGTGCATAAGGGCAAGTAGTCCCTAAAGTCCTAGACTGGGCATAGATAAGACCCAGGCATCCTGTTTCCAGGCAGATATCTCATGGGGATGTGCGTCAAGCACGCAGTCCCACCAGAGGGAAATCCTCCCTCCAGGAGCCCTTCATTATACCCCCCCTCCAGCAATGCTGCCTCAGTAGAAGAGACACTTGCCATCTAGACCACTTTCTCCCCAATCCTACAACTGGATACACCAACTGAGCCTGAGCCCTCGGCACCTTTCTGCTGTCCCTCAGAAGCAACTGGAAGTGGACATCCCAGCCACTGCTTGCAGCCACCGTAATTGCCTCAAGGGGCCTGCAGATCTGTGTCGGAATGGAGCACTGATGCCTCTTCTGTCTCTGACGGGGTTGGAGGGCTCACTCACTTGTCAAGAAGACCTCCCTGCCACCCTTAGCTGTGGCTCCTTTATCCTCTGCTATTGCTTGCCTGGTGTTTCAGAACAAGCAAAGGCAGAGAAAAGCCCTCCAAGCAAGCTGCCCATGGATCAAGTATCCTCCTCAGTCAGGTAGCTGTTCCCTTGAGTACCCATTCCTTTCCAATTTCCCACCCACTCAGAGGATGAGAGAAAAATATGAATTGCCCATTCCCTGCTATCCATCCCCAAGGAACCTGTGTAGAGATCTGTGGGGTTGTGGAGCATCCTTGTGTCAGGGGACAGCAGGGAGAAGGGGTGGAGGGGAGTGAACATATGACCATCCTCTGAAAAAGGAATGACTCTTTGCCAAGAATGGAATGGTAGTTGAGTGCCTGCCTTACTCATGCAAATAGATCCATTGCAATCGAAGGAACCATTTGGATTAGTAAGGTTAGTAGAACTTGCCGCCCCTTTATTTACTCTATTAGTAAGTGTGATCTAAAGAAAGTTCTTCCACTCCTTTCATCTTGGGAACATAATCATCTCTACCAGTCCTTAGTGGATTGAAGAGAGATTGGTATGTTTATTGCATAGGTCATTATTATTATGTCTTTATATAACACCATTGATGCAAGTGGATGGTCATTTACAAACGTAAGAGATAGAGTCCCTCCCTTTGAAGACTTTTTAATCTAAATGAGTCATACAACACAAACAATGTTCAGAAATCAGATTAGCAGTCACAAGTGCCAAATACAGTGTCAGTGCTAGAAGGCTGATCAAATGAAATTAGTTTTAAGGCATAATTTTAAAGAGGAAATCTGCATAAAAATCATGTAATTTAGGAGAATATATATTCAGCTTGAACTAGGAAGGTTAAAGGCATGCCAGAGAGAATTTTCCTGATGAAAATTAAGGACTAAGTGTTCAATCATTATTATTAATTACACCTGAGTTAAAAATGGCCCTAGGTAACTATGCCAATTTAATTCACCTGATGAGTGGCTCCTATGTTTCTAGTCACTTAAGTGAATAGAGTATATAAGCTAAGGACAATTCTCAAAAAAGGGATCATATTCCTGGATTTTTAAAAAAAATTTTTTGCTGCACATTATTTGTTCAGCTCTAATTATGTAAATTAACTACTTTTAGAGAATCCTGAATAATTTGTCCTTTTATTAAAATAATTAGAAATTGAGAACTGTAGAAGATTTATTTTAAATCTGGTCTCTGTGTCTATAGGGGCTCTCTTAGGTTGTACCATTTGGATCACTTTGGAACACTCTAGCTCTTGAAGTGATTGGCAGGAACTCACAATTTCTGATACTCTGTTTGCCTCCTGTTCTTCCCTTTCTTTGGTATATTTAACTATTGCTATCATTTGCTCTATTTTTTCTTTTCTTTCTATGGAACAGTATTCAATGTACATGTTTAGGCATCATAAACACTTTTATGGTGGGGCACTAAATGTTTTTATGGTCTCTGAAGATATGCATACAGTATATTTTTGAGATGTTCTCTCTTTGTTATAGGCTGCAAAAACAAATACAAATATTGTGTATTAATGGGATATTTGTTATAATTATGCTAAATTATAGGAAGGTATATGGTGTGGTTGTTTTCATTTGTAGACTAAAATAGCAGCTGCATCTTGTTACCTTTTCCATGAGGAAAACATTTTAATGATTCTATGCAATGAATGAAATGAGACATTTAATGACTCAGGCAATTTCTCCCTGAGTACCTTAGTGCACAGAGCATTTTTCTATGTATTTTCTCATTGTATTTACATTTTCATAATACACCTTTAATGACTACAATATCTACAACTAGACCCAGTAATTTCCATTCTGGAATTTTATTCACAATACTGATCCCCTGAGTTCTCTGAATGGCAAATAATAATTTGAACCCAAAAGCATATCCACAAGGGTCAGATTTTGGCACTCAGATGACTATGTATACATTTTAAAAAGCATTATGTAATGGCTTATCGAAAGTTAGTCATACTTCAAATACAGCCGTCTGTGTTCTGAAAGATTTTATAATTGTAAAGCGAGATGCAATGTGTTGTTCATATTGAGTCTAAAATAACCATGCTACTTCCATGAGATAACGTTTGTGAATGGCTCACTAAAAGAACACACTTGCTTGACAATTAAAAATAAAAAAGAGTGACTTTCTGGCTGTTGCAATCAATTCTGAATGGTCAGGCTCACAAAACAATTTTCAATGACTAGCAAGGTATCATTTTTGGGAAATGACAAAATCACAGATCTATAGAGAAATATTATCTTGTAAGTGGTGGAAAGATTCTGGAAGATTATAGGATCCCTGTTGAGCTTTATATGCTGTTAAGGATGTGTTTGCCATTGTGCTATTAACTATCTATAGGAATAGCTCACTATCATCCCTCCCACATAACTGTACTCTCTCATAATGGTCACCATATCCCTAATACCTAATTTTTATATGGTAAGATGTTGATTTTAAATTATCAAAGACAGCATCTTTTACAATTTTTTTCCATTTCTAACCTACCTATTAAGGCCCAGATTCTGCTACACATACTAATGTTGAGTAGTCTTTTACATTGTATAATGTTCAAAGGATTTGAATGCATATCAGCACACGTAAGAACATCATAATGGCCATACTGGATCAGACCAATGGTCCATCTAGCCCAGTGTCCTGTCTTCTGACAGTGGCCAGTACCCAATGCTTCAGAGGGAATGAACAGAAGAGGGTAATTATCAAGTGATCCATCCTTGTTGTCCACTCCCAGCTTCTGGCAGTCAGAGATTTAGGGACATGCAGAGCATGGAGTTGTGTCCCTGACCATCTTGACTAGTAGTCATTGATGGACCTATCCATCATCTAATTTTTTTTTTAACCCAGTTATACTTTTGGCCTTCACAACATCCCCTAGCACGGAGTTCCACAGGTTGACTGTGTGTTGTGTGAAGAAGTACTTCCTTATACTTGTTTTAATCCTGCTGCCTATTACTTTAATGGGTTATCCCTCATTATTGTATAATTTGAAGGGGTAACTAACTCTTCTTTATTCACTTTCTCCACATCATTCTTGATTTTAAAGACCTCTGTCATATTCCCCCTTTGGTCATCTCTTTCCTAAACTGAACAGTCCCAGTCTTTCTAATCTCTCCTCATATGGAAGTTGTTCCATTCCCTTAATAATTTTTGTTGCCCTTCTCTGTATTTTTTCCAGTTCTAATATATCTCTTTTAAGATGGGGTGATCAGAACTGCACACAGTACTCAATGTGCAGAAAATAGCATGGATATATATAGTGGAATTATGATATTTTCTGTCCTATTATCTAACCCTTTCCTAATAGTTCCTAACATGGTTAACTTTTTTGACACTATATCCACTGGATCACCCTTCTCCACATGTTTTTTGATGCCGTGAAAAAATTCTAATAAATTGGTAAGGCATGATTTCCCTTTACAAAAGCCGTGTTGACTCTTCCCCAACAAATGGTGTTCATCTGTGTGTCTGATAACTCCATTCTTCACGATAGTTTCAATGAATTTGCCTGGTACTCAGGTTAGGCTTATCGGCCTCTAATTGCCAGGATTGCCTCTAGAGCCTTTGTTAAAAATCAGTCTTACATTAGGTATCCACCAGTCATCTGGTATAGAGGCTGATTTAAGCAACAGGTAACATGCCACAGTTCGTTGTTCTGCAATTTCATATTTGAGTTCCTTCAGGACTCTTGGGTGAATACCATCTGGTCCTGGTGACTTATTATTTATTACAGTTCCTCAGATTTGTCACATCAAATGAATGGTTCAGATGTGGGGATCTCCCGCACATCCTCTGCAGTGGAGATTGATGGAAAGAATTCTTGTAGTTTCTCCACAATGGCCTTGTTTTCCTTGAGTGCTTCTTTAGCACCTCCATTGTCCAGTGCCCACTGACTGTTTGGCAGGCTTCCTGCTCATGATGTACTTAAAAAAAATTGCTGTTAGCTTTTGTCTTTTGCTAGTTGCTCTTCAAATTCTTTTTCCACCTGCCTAATTATATTTTTACACTTGCCAGAGTTTATTCGCCTTTCTATTTTCCTCAGGAGGATTTGACTTTCAATTTTTAAAGGATGACTTTTTGCCTCTAACTGCCTCTTTTACACTATTGTTTAACCTTGGTGGCATTTTTCTGATCCATTTTACTGTGTTTTTTTTATTTGGGGTATACATTTAGTTTGAGACTCTATTATGGTGTTTTTAAATAGTCTCGAGCAGCTTGCAGGCATTTCTCTCTTGTGACTGTTCCGGGGGGAGGGATAGCTCAGTGATTTGAGCATTGGTCTGCTAAACATAGAGATGTGAGTTCAATCCTTGAGGGGACCACTTAGAGATCTAGGGCAAAAATCAGTACTTGGTCCTGCTAGAGAAGGCAGGGGGCTGGACTTGATGACCTTTCAAGGTCCCTTCCAGCTCTATGAGATAGGTATATCATATACTATATACTTTTCATTTCTGTTTAACTAGTTTCCTCATTTTTGTGTAGTTTCCCCTTATGAAGCTAAATACTACTATGGTGGGTTTCTTTGGTGTTCCCCCCCTCTACCACCACACAAGGATATTAAAATTAATTACATTATGGTCACAGTTACTGAGGGGTTCAGTTATATTCACCTTGTGGACTAGATCCTGTGCTACAACAATTGCCTCTCCCCTTGTGAGTTCCAGGACTAGCTGCTAGAACAACCAGTAATTAATGGTTTCAATAAATTTTATCTCACATCCCATCCTGAGATGACATGTTTCCAGGCAATATGGGGATAGTTTAAATCCCCATAATTATTGGGTTTTCTGTTTTTGTAGCCTCTCACATCTCCCTTACCATTTCACAGTCACCATCACCATCTCGGTCAGGTGGTTGATAGTATATTCCTACTGCTATACTCTTATTATTCAAGCTTGGAATTTCTATCCATAGAGACTGTATGGTACAGTTTGATTCATTTAAGAATCTAACTAATCAAAGTGAAATAGTACTGTTTTCCACTTCTATGGACCATTCATCGCAAGTAATCAAAATACACACAAATATTAAAATACCGTTTATGTGGATATCCTTGTCATCTCTTTCCAAGGGGAGGAAATCTAAATAAAGCATCTCCATGTTTGATTCATTGCCTGAATAGTCTTGTTGGATTTCAGATATAAAGTAAACATTAACATTCTGAGCTTGTCTGTCGTCTGTCAGTTATGGTAAGATATCCTGAGGACCTGCTCTTTAAATAGTCTCCAACTGTAGC
Source organism: Terrapene triunguis (assembly GCF_002925995.2). NCBI lineage: Eukaryota > Metazoa > Chordata > Testudines > Emydidae > Terrapene > Terrapene triunguis. The sequence continues at coordinate 1,719,349 of NW_020664489.1, read as the reverse complement.
ATTTTTCTTTTTACTTAGACACTTATATCTCCTATACTTTATATTACACAAGTCTCCAGGGATTAGTAGGAGAAGGTTAATACTTTCAATCAGCTGGAAGATGAGGAGGAGCTAGCACTGCTGAATTTTCACTTCTCTTGATCCTCTAGTTTGAGTCAGCAGTTGTTTTATTTAAGATTAATTTTATTCACCTATATTACTGTACATTCCAGCCTCATCTTAGAGATTAAAAGTGTACACTTCCTTTGATACGTGTGTGTAACTCCCAATAAGATTAACAGGAGTTGAGTGTGGAAAGGCTAGAGAGATAACTGACAATGCATGCTCATGCAGTGAAATGTAAATGTCATGTGATTGAACTGCTGACTAGACCAGACTTCCTTCCCTCAGGCAAAACGGCAACATGTCAACCATACAGCTTGAATTAGGATTCCAAAACATAGTAAGAGGACTCTGTTAATCAGACATGAAAATTATTTCTCAAGAATGGATCTCAACACACATTTACTTAAATTTAATAAAAAAAATTCATCTCTGCACAGTCATGTGGAATATTTTTCTGTTGCTTACTTTGTTACTGTGTTAACCACATCAGATAATACAACATGGTAATAAGACATATTTGACTGGTGTTTGATGTGGGGATATATCCAGTGACAACTGGGAGAGAAAAAAATAGCATCGATCAATTCATCTGCTCATTAATGTCACAGAGGAAATAATGCCATTCAATATTATTCCTGTCTACTGTTGAGAAACTGCTCCCTGATTCCACATCATGTTCAGGATGTAATTTTTTTCTTGTACTATACATGTGTTACAACTAAATGAAATAAGTTGTCTGCAAGAGAAAATATCCTCATGTTTGGTTATGGAATAGAGTAGATAGAGTGGTGTTCATTTTGAATATCTACTATTTAAAATTATTCAGTCCAATTCACACATTTGGGTCATTTCTAGTTGTTTAAAAGAAAATTCTTTGGCACTGTAATTGTACCTATTTTTTTTTTTATGGCAGAAACCTGTGTGGGCAGCATTCTGACAAAGCTTCCACTTCTTTACTAGCCATGGAAAGTATCAGTAATTAATAAATTCATGAACATTTCTACTAGTCTGTATGCACAGCAGAAGGCATAACCCATGCACTGGATTGAACAAAATGCACAATATACTTCAACCAAACTATTTCCATATTTCATTTTAGATTCTGCAGAAAGAGGGGACATTAACAGTTAGAAAAACAAAGTTTTTGTCCAGGGACAATTTTCTAAATAAGTCTGGTCTGAAAACTGATTAAAGATTGGGTGTACCCTTTTAAAGCTGCTTTCATATAAATATCTAAATTATCAGTACTTCAAAAATGATAGTTTTCAGGCTGCAGTTAAAAATCTGTTCTCCCATCACACCTAAAATCCACAAACTCTTACATTTTCTGCTCCACATAGGACACTGTGACATTGCATTAGTATGTGATGCTCTGTCACAATAATGTAATGTTGCAAAACAAACCAAGAGACCAAGCTCAGACAAGATAGCAAAAATACCAATAAAACCAAAGGCAGGAGGATATCAAAAGCTCAATCCCCAGATTCCCCAGTCTCTTTCCTCAGACTGTCCCAGTTCCTCCCTCGCAGCTCCTCATCTGATCTGTCTCTCCCCTTCCCCACTCACTGGCTCCCAGTCCTAGTCTCCTCAATCTGGGCTCTTCATCCAACCTCAGTCTCTCCCTTATCCTCTCCCTGGCTCCTTACCCCAGTCTCTTCCCTTTCTGGCTTCTTCTCCCAGTCTCTTTGTCCAGTCAGTCCCCATCCTCACCCCTCCACGCACACTCCAGATATTTGTCCAATCTGTCTCCCCATGCCCATTTCCCTGAACACTGGTTCCTAGCCCCAAATCTCCCCTTTCTCCTTGTCGGATTTCAGTTCCACCCACCTCCAGCCAACCAGATCTCGTTAGCCCATTCTCTCACCAGCTCTCAATCGCATTCTTCCCCCACCCCAGCTTCCAGTCCCAGCCCCCTTGCCCAACTACTGCAGCCTCTCCTTCCAGCTCACAATCCCAGTCTCCTTGCAGTCAGTCACAGTTTCTCTCCCCTTCTTCCAGATCCAGTTGCACAAGACACCTTGTCCCAATCTACTTTTTTCCCTCTTCCTTCATCTGTTTTTGTCCCTTCTGAGTTCAAATCAGATGGCCTCCTCCTCACTCCTAACATAGGGGAACTGCCATCCACTCCTTCTGACTGTCTTGATTATCTCCCCTCCTTGTCTATTTCCTTTGATAAAAGATGGGCTGGATGGTTTAAGAACCACTGACCTAATTAATTGATGATGATTCACACTCGCACATAGAACTTATCACTTTTTAGGGTTGATGAGTTACAGAGACATATATTAAAGAACTTTACACTTATAGCAATCATTGACAACTCAGATAGTGTCAGTAAAAACAATATGGGATTGGTTTAGCTTTTTGCAAAAAGCAACACTTCCTTGACTACTCCCCAACTTCTCTCCCTGAGTCTGGGCAGCACCCCGCCATATTCCTTCTCTTCCTCGCACTGCTCCAGGCAACCCTTTCCCCCTCCCTCTCCCTGCTCACAAGCCAACTCTCCACTTCCCTGCCCTGCCTCTGCTGCTCTGTCCCCTCTTGCCCCCAACATTCCCCTGCAACCCCTAAAGCTGCTTCCTGCTCACCATCATTCTCCCCAGGTTCTTTTCACAGGGTCTCTGCTGCTCCTCACAGTCCCTGTGCCCTGTCCAGCCCCCTGAACTACTGAGTGGCAGCCATTTTGTCTGTGGGGATGGCCTGAAACTCGTTGCAGCCAGCATAATCGTGGGCAGCCTCACTTCCACATGCAGACAGACTAAGGCAATGGTGGCCGTCTTGCAGGCTTCAGCCCTATTTACAGTAAGAGGGATTTTGAATAAGAAAAAATTCGCAAGTTGGCAGCTTTCATCATGTTTTCATGAGGCAGGTAAAAACACCTCCAAATTGCTAGAGTTGTGATAAAATGTCAAGAATTGGCAATACAGAGCCAGATTCCTTCCTCTCATTTCTGGAGCCTGGCCCCACCTCAACTTAGAGCAGCCATTACAAGGAAAGTCCAGCTTCACCCCTTGTATCTCTGGGCTGGCACATGCACAGTTGCTCTGTGGCAATAATGCACACAGAGTCTGGTCAGCCTCAGGAGCTGTGAGAGGCTTGTGCATGCTAGTACAGATTCTTTGGAGATTTTAAGGTGCTAAAATCTAAGAAGTATCTTCTGAGTACATTCAAACTGCAATTTTTCAGAGGCTCATAACTTGGTCAATTTTGAGTGGACATTCACAGAGATAGCATAAGGCACATCCCTGACACAAAGGTCTCCATCCCCCTGCCAAATTTCAAGTTCCTGCTCCAAAGTACGGAGGTGCTGCAGTTGTTCAAAGAAAAGATCACCAGAATTCTTTTTTAACACAGGCAAAACAATGTATTTTTCCCTAGCCTCATTCTCAGCAATGGATTAACCACTTTGATTAAAGTTTCCCATAAATAAATAGATACATAAAAACCAGCCAAAGTCAGACACTTGGTATGTAACATTTCAGCTCAAATGGTTAACTTTTGGCTAAGTTATAAGCAACTGGAAACAACGTATTATTAGAAGTGTCAGGCAAGCTTAATATCTGGCAGTGCTACCAGCCCTGCCTCTAACAGCTTCTTCTACTACTCACCACTGTAGTATCTGAGTTCCTTTCATTAAGTGATTAAGGGACAACAGCATCTGGGGAAGGGACTTAAGGGTAACAAAACAGATCCCAGTAGGAGGAAGCTAACGGGGAGAAGGACCAAAATAGGGGAAGGCTCATCTACTATAACCCCCAGATCCTTTTCAGCAGTACTACCACGTAGCAAGTTATTGTCCTTTCTGTAGTTATGCATTTGATTTTTTCTTCCTACGTGAAGTACTTTGCACTTATCGTTATTGAATTTCATCTTACTGAATTCAGACCAGTTCTCCAATTTGTCAAGGTCCTTTTGAATTCTAATTCTGTCCTCCAAAGTGCTTGCAACCCCTCTAAGCTTGGGGTCATCTGCAAATAGAATATGCATACTCTTCACTTCATTGTCCAAGTAATTAATGAAAATATTGCATAGTACCAGACCCAGGATACACCCCTGTGGAACCCCACTAGATACAACTTCCCAGTTTGACAGTGAACTATTTATAACTATTCTTTGAGAACCTTTGATTTTTCAACCAGTTATGCACCCACCTTATAGTAAATTAATCTAGATCACATTTTCCTCATTTATTTATGAGAATGTCACATGGGATCGTGTCAAAAGCCTTACCAAAAATCAAGATCAGTCGTGTCTACTGCTTCCCTCCACATGCACTAGGCCAGTAATCATTCCTTTCTTCAACAACTTCTCAGGCTTCCCTGTCCAATATCCTTTCTTCCCTCAGTTTCAACCTCCTCCAACAATTCCCCAAGCTACTTCTATCTCTCAACAACCCCCTCTCAATTTCCCTTTTCCCTAGCAACCCATTTGCCGGATTCTGCAGACTCCCATCAACACCCCATTCTTCACTGCATCCCTCGTCACCCTGGAATGAGGAGAAGGTGTAGCTTCCGGTCACCCTCCACACCTGCTCCACTGCTCATGGGGACCCAGAAAGGTAAGCCTGCAAAATGTACAATAATTATATAGATAAGGACATATGGGCTAGTAATGATCTAAAATGGCAACAAACAACCCTATAACTTATTAGAATGGTGACAGACAAAAACACTCAGAAGATTCCTCAAAAATCAAAACTAAAATATTGTCTTAAATAGGGCTGTCAAATGATGAAAAAAATAATCGCAATTAATCATGAGATTTAAAAAAAATCATGATTAATTGCAATTTTAATCGCACTGTTAAACAATAATAGTATATCAGAATAGAATATTTTTGGATATTTTCTACATTTTCAATTGTATTGATTTCATTATAACAGAATACAAAGTGTACAGTTCTCATTTTATATTATTTTTTATTACAAATATTTGCACCGTAAAATGACAAACATGAAAATGAACGTGCATCAGTCTGCACTGCTTTGGGATCATTATCGAGCAGAACCCATCATCAGCATGGAAGCATGTCCTCTGGAATGATGTCCAAAGCATGAAGGGGCATACAAATGTTTAGCATATCTGGCACATATATACCTTGCAACGCCGGCTTCAAAAGTGCCATACAAATGCCTGTTCTCACTTTCAGGTGACACTGTAAGTAAGAAGCAGGCAGCATTATCTCCCATAAATGTAAACAAACTTGTTTGTCTGAGCGATTGGTTCAACAAGTAGGACTGAGTGGACTTGTAGGCTCTAAAGTTTTACATAGTTTTGTTTTTGAGTGCAGTTATGTAACAAAAAAAATCTACATTTGTAAGTTGCACTTTCATGGTAAAGAGATTGCACTACAGTACTTGTATGAGGTGAATTGAAAAATACTATTTCTTATCTTTTTTACAGTGCAAATATTTGCAATTAAAAATAACAAAAAGTGAGCACTGTACACTTTGTATTCTGTGTTGTAATTGAAATCTACATATTTGAAAATGTAGAAAACTATCTAAAAATATTTATAATAAATGTCAATTGGCATTCTATTATTGCTTAACAGTGTGATTAAAATTGTGATTAATTTTTTTAATTGAGTTAATTTGTTTTGAGTTAATTACTTGAGTTAACTGTGATTGACAGCCCTAGTCTTAAATTATGTCAGTCATGTACTGTGCTTTGATAGACAGCCACTGGGAAAAACTGTCCGATTTCTCACCTGCTCCCTTATCTCCTTAGAGAATTGACAGTTACAGTCCTACTGTATCTATCTTAGATATTCTTACATGGCATAAGGCAACAGATGGTTCTGAAACAGAAACTCATTTAGCCTTTTATATGCTAGTACCAATATCTTGAAGTCTGAGAAGGGCAAAAAGCATAAAGTTAGGGTCTGAATACCTTGATCCAGGTTGATCTGAGTTCACACCTTGAACCTATGCCTACAATTCGCCAGACTGGAACACTGACTCTTAACACCTCAAATCCTGGAAAGGGATAGACCCCGTTTACACTCCTCCTCTGCTACTCAAATTTGGGACTGTGCAGATCTACGGTTCTGTATTGGCCCATTATAAAAACAGATTAAAGTTCAGATTCTGTGTTTTGATCCTGGTCCCCCCCTATTGAAGTGCACTTGCTTATGTACAGGAGTGAAGAACAGTTTGTGAAGCACAGCTTCACTGACTCTCTTGGATGCAGTCATCTGAATAGCCATGTTCCACTCAGAGCACTGGTTGATTTCAAGGAGGTCTGGAACAGAGGCCACTGCAGAAGAATTGACTGAAAAATTCATAGTTCAAAAATAAAAAGGCCATTCCTGCCCACTACCAAAACCCAAGCTTCCAGATTAGGTCACCTGCAGATGATCCCCCCTCCCGCTCTTGCCCCCCCCCCCCAAAAAAAAAAAACCTCTGCTGGTGTTATTACAACAATGCAAAAAGAAGAGGGATAAAGGAAAAAGTTTTACCATTTTTTATGGCTCTAGTTTGTATGAGGCTATCCGGGGTTCATGGTGTAAAGATATCCACTGCTGAGAGGTTTCATGACAGCGAGGCGAATGTGCTATTCACAGGCCTGCTAGAAATGGGTTTGACTGTATGAAATTTGTGCTATCATTTACATTCATTTTCTGACGCATTTTGCTAAGCTCAAAGCAGAAAGTTACAGGAATTTTTCCTGTAGTTTAATTTGAGTACATTACAATCTAATTAATATTTAATAAAATCATGAAAGAAAGCCTGTTAGAAAGAGAGGCATAAGAGACACTGGGGAAATGAGAAGAAGGGAACATTAATGCAGACAGGAGCCAAAGGCATCTGTACCTGAGCTCTGATTCATTGCTCTGCCTGTCAGTCACCATACAGTCCATCTGTTCGGGATAGGTGGGATTAAGGATACAAAATGAATAATTTGAGCCTGTTAGTAATTTACATATAATTATACTTTGGGAATTGGGGCCAACACAGAACAACATTACAAAAAAATCTAGTATTGCAAAAAGGTCTCATTATACACATTGAGCCAGATTCTGCTCTCAGTTATATCAGAGTAAACTCAGAGTAATTGCACCTAGGGCAATGGAATTACATCAGTGTAAATCCAAATAATGTAGTAGTCTTTTGGCAAAATTCTATCCTTTCACAGAGGAACAAAAGGTCAGTACATAGAGCACCAAGCTGGGTAGTAGCCAGTTCCCAGCCAAGTGTTTTGTTATGCATTCAGTCTGGAACCCTGTCTTGTTGCTACATGAGAGAAGAGACCCCCCCCCCATACGCTCTTCTCTCTGCAGCAGACTTTGCAGAGGGCAGGAATTTACCCTGAAAGGGCAGCAGAGCTGACATCACATCCTGTTCCATTTGTTTTGGCATATCTTTAGGTAGGGTCTTTATATTAGTGCTTCTGGCAAAGGTGGTGTAAGTTGAATCCATTCCTATCAGCATGTATAGCTTTCTTCTTGTCTGCTGCTTCATTCTCACGCTCAATCTCAGAAGGCCTTTTTAATTTTTTCTTAGATGATATACAAGAACTCTGAGATTAATATTATGTGAGAAATAAATACACTTTGTAAGAAACTTCAGGCTGCAAAGAGTTGAGATAACATACCCTATGTATAAACAGGAAAAAAGATTAATATTTTCAAATCTGAGTGTATAAAATCAGGCATTTAAATAAAAGTTGTCTGATTTTGAGAGATGCTGAGAAGCCACGGCTCCCATTAATTTCAGTGGGAACTGTGGGTGATTTAAATGCCTGCCTTCAGGCACCCAAGCTTGAAAATATGAGCCAAAATGTATATTTGCATCCTTTCTTATGTAATATTTATGACCACCACAATAATAAATCACATTTCATAGATTCATAGATTCATAGATTCTAGGACTGGAAGGGACCTCGAGAGGTCATCAAGTCCAGTCCCCTGCCCGCATGGCAGGACCAAATACTGTCTAGACCATCCCTGATAGACATTTATCTAACCTACTCTTAAATATCTCCAGAGATGGAGATTCCACAACCTCCCTAGGCAATTTATTCCAGTGTTTAACCACCCTGACAGTTAGGAACTTTTTCCTAATGTCCAACCTAGACCTCCCTTGCTGCAGTTTAAGCCCATTGCTTCTTGTTCTATCCTCAGAGGCTAAGGTGAACAAGGTTTCTCCCTCCTCCTTATGACACCCTTTTAGATACCTGAAAACTGCTATCATGTCCCCTCTCAGTCTTCTCTTTTCCAAACTAAACAAACCCAATTCTTTCAGCCTTCTTTCATAGGTCATGTTCTCAAGACCTTTAATCATTCTTGTTGCTCTTCTCTGGACCCTTTCCAATTTCTCCACATCTTTCTTGAAATGCGGTGCCCAGAACTGGACACAATACTCCAGCTGAGGCCTAACCAGAGCAGAGTAGAGCGGAAGAATGACTTCTCGTGTCTTGCTCACAACATACCTGTTAATACATCCCAGAATCACGTTTGCTTTTTTTGCAACAGCATCACACTGTTGACTCATATTTAGCTTGTGGTCAACTATAACCCCTAGATCCCTTTCTGCCGTACTCCTTCCTAGACAGTCTCTTCCCATTCTGTATGTGTGAAACTGATTTTTTCTTTCTAAGTGGAGCACTTTGCATTTGTCTTTGTTAAACTTCATCCTGTTTACCTCAGACCATTTCTCCAATTTGTCCAGATCATTTTGAATTATGACCCTGTCCTCCAAAGCAGTTGCAATCCCTCCCAGTTTGGTATCATCCGCAAACTTAATAATCGTACTTTCTATACCAATATCTAAGTCGTTAATGAAGATATTGAACAGAGCCGGTCCCAAAACAGACCCCTGCGGAACCCCACTCGTTATGCCTTTCCAGCAGGATTGGGAACCATTAATAACAACTCTCTGAGTACGGTTATCCAGCCAGTTATGCACCCACCTTATAGTAGCCCCATCTAAATTGTATTTGCCTAGTTTGTCAATAAGAATATCATGCGAGACCGTATCAAATGCCTTACTAAAGTCTAGGTATACCACATCCACAGCTTCTCCCTTATCCACAAGACTCGTTATCCTATCGAAGAAAGCTATCAGATTGGTTTGACATGATTTGTTCTTTACAAATCCGTGCTGGCTGTTCCCTATCACCTTACCACCTTCCACGTGTTTGCAGATGATTTCCTTAATTACTTGCTCCATTATCTTCCCTGGCACAGAAGTTAAACTAACTGGTCTGTAGTTTCCTGGGTTGTTTTTATTTCCCTTTTTATAGATGGGCACTATATTTGCCCTTTTCCAGTCTTCTGGAATCTCTCCCGTCTCCCATGATTTTCCAAAGATAATAGCTAGAGGCTCAGATACCTCCTCTATTAGCTCCTTGAGTATTCTAGGATGCATTTCATCAGGCCCTGGTGACTTGCAGGCATCTAACTTTTCTAAGTGATTTTTAACTTGTTCTTTTTTTATTTTATCTGCTAAACCTACCCCCTTCCCATTAGCATTCACTAGGTGAGGCATTCCTTCAGACTTCTCGGTGAAGACCGAAACAAAGAAGTCATTAAGCATCTCTGCCATTTCCAAGTTTCCTGTTACTGTTTCTCCCTCTTCACTAAGCAGTGGGCCTACCCTGTCTTTGGTCTTCCTCTTGCTTCTAATGTATTGATAAAAAGTCTTCTTGTTCCCCTTTATTCCCTTAGCTAGTTTGAGCTCATTTTGTGCCTTTGCCTTTCTAATCTTGCCCCTGCATTCCTGTGTTGTTTGCCTATATTCATCCTTTGTAATCTGTCCTAGTTTCCATTTTTTATATGACTCCTTTTTATTTTTTAGATCATGCAAGATCTCGTGGTTAAGCCAAGGTGGTCTTTTGCCACATTTTCTATCTTTCCTAACCAGCGGAATAGCTTGCTTTTGGGCCCTTAATAGTGTCCCTTTGAAAAACTGCCAACTCTCCTCAGTTGTTTTTCCCCTCAGTCTTGATTCCCATGGGACCTTACCTATCAGCTCTCTGAGCTTACCAAAATCCGCCTTCCTGAAATCCATTGTCTCTATTTTGCTGTTCTCCCTTCTACCCTTCCTTAAAATTGCAAACTCTATGATTTCATGATCACTTTCACCCAAGCTGCCTTCTACTTTCAAATTCTCAACGAGTTCCTCCCTATTTGTTAAAATCAAGTCTAGAACAGCTTCCCCCCTAGTAGCTTTTTCAACCTTCTGAAATAAAAAGCTGTCTGCAATGCAGTCCAAGAATTTGTTGGATAGTCTGTGCCCCGCTGTGTTATTTTCCCAACATATATCTGGATAGTTGAAGTCCCCCATCACCACCAAATCTTGGGCTTTGGCTAGTAATTCTTTACACCTGGTCCTATATATACACCTGACCAATATCCTTAACTGCTGCCTATCATGCTGACCAACATTGTTTCATTGTTTCCTTGTGTTCTCCAGTCTGTCTGTCTGTATTCATCTGTTGTCTCTTTTCTTATACTTAGATGTTGTACTTAGATGTTGATGATGGGGTCCTAGAAGCTACAGCAATACAAATAACACATAAATATAGGAATAAAATGTTGTAGCGATGGCTGCCACATTTTGTGGCATGTCTCCCAGTGACATGAAAACTTTCCTTATCTGGCTTTTTGGCTGCAGGCATTAGCGAGCCGGAAAGGCAGAATGTGACATGTTTTTTATCATACACATTTAATAAAATATTGTAAGTCTCCCTCTAATGTTTGATATAAACAATTCTCATTCATCTCCTTTCCTGCTTACATGGTCTTCTAAAACAATACTTTTAAATTATACCAGTAACTTATATTGAAAATATACTTGTGTTACTTATTCAGTGAAGTATCATACCCATAATAAATCTTCAGATTTAGAAAACTGAGTATATGAATGAATATCTTTCATGGGTTTATAGACTAAATTCCCAAGGAAGTCACAAATCCACATTATGTCTGTGGCAGGGCTAGGAGCTAAGCGTCCAGAGAGAAAATGCACAGGGTATCCAGGTTAAACAAAAATGAAGCCTCTCGCACATTTCTTTGGGGTTCAGGATTATTATTGTTGTTTATAGAGGGTACATGTGTAACCTATACTCACAAACACACACATAACAAGAACAGCCTAATACAGTCTATGCCATGTCCCTCTTCACATGTCTTAAGGCTCACCCCCTCGCCCACATAAACAGGACAGTTCTTCTTTCTCTAGGACAATATATTCTGCCTTTTAAAGAGCCACCTCTTCTTCCTGAAAGTAGCCCTGCCTCTTTTTATGGTTCTGAGCCTCCCTGAACTGATTCTGAAAACTCTTGCTGGGATTTAACTAACTAACTAACAAAGCCCTCCCCACACACACTGCTGTCTAGCTCAGGGGGTCTCCTTGGATGACGGCCACTCTGTTTGCACATTGCTTCGCACAATGGGGACTGAGGCCTCTAGGTGCTACCACAATACAAATAAAAAATAATCCTGGAAGTTTCTATCCAACATCTTGTGCCACATTATCTCAACTAGACAGTTCTACTCAACACTGTCTAATGCTTTCTCTGTTAGAAGGAAAATACGTGGGGGCTGAGCTCCAGTTAGAGCTATGCATATCGTCCCCACATCAGAACCCCGGGCTTGATTCTCCACTGCTTTGCACCTTTGCAGTCATTTGTACTTGTTCTGTAGGAATGAAAAGTGAGTAAAAACAATATGTTTCTAATCTGATTTCGCTTTATTCCCACACTTTGTGCAGTGTAAATGACTACACAAGGCGCAGGGCAATGGAGAATCAAATCCACTAATATCTACATAGGATACAATTAAAACAGGTCTGCAAAAGTGTTTTAGTAGGAAAAAAAGAAAGCCAAACATTTCAATTTTTTGAAAATCATTTTTGGTACATAACTTCAGTTTTCAAAAACCAATAGATAAAAAAAAAATTTAACCCAAAACTGAAAAGTTTTACTGAAAAGTTTTTGATTTCCAGTTTTTCATCAGGAAATTGGAAACTTTCTATCAAAATAAATTTTTTCCACAAAAACTGGCATTGTAGTTGAAATGTTTTTTGTGTGTGTCATTTTTTGTCAAAGTCTGTTCCAATGAAAAAATCACAACCAGCTCTAGTAATCTCATCTTTCCCTTCTCTGCATGATAACAAAGCAGCATCTATCCTCTCCATGAATACCTAGAACGTAGAACTCGGTGTGCTGTGCTTATATCCATAAGGAAAGTAGAGTATACTTGCAGTACACTATTCTAACTATTGTAACCCAAAATCACATCTTTCTGATTTGATTTCGTTATTAATTTTAAAAACAAGGCAAATATGCAGCCACACACAAAAAGAAGACGGAATAGGGAACCACCCTCATCCCCATCCCGCATCTCACCAATCAAAGAGGCTAGATAAAAAATGAAAGGCAAGAGAAGGGACACAGGAGCAAAGGAAGGGACAATAAAATGGGAGCAGTAGGAATCCTTGTGCCATTATTAGAAGCAAAGAGAAAGGAGAGAGAAAGGAAAATGTAAGTCTGGAACTGCCCATTTTTGTTTCTTACTCTGGGGAAAGCAGGGCAGTGGTGATTCTAGGCAATACTCCAATAGATTCAGGACTTTTTCGCCAGATCCGCCAAAAGAACTCCTGAGTCAAAGTGGAGCCAAAAAAAAAAAAAAGGCAGCCCAACCCCTTCATAAGTGATTTCCTTAATATCTGATGTGAAGTTTATGGAGCAGTTTAGGATCTGAGATGGCAGCACAACCCTAATCCAGTTTTTTTCAAATTGTGACATAGTTCTTCTGATTGTGTTTGATCAAGTCTTTTCTTTGCTGCTGCAAAGGAAATAAAACAATTTCTTTCCTCTAACTATAATATTGAGTCAACACATCATATATTATCTTTAAAGTTTAAATGGCATATTATATTAAAAACAATTTCAAACAAGACAAAATGTATATTTCTTCATTTAAGGATATACACTATACATGCTGAGTCTTTAAAATAAAAATAATTCCTTAGTTATGATTGGAAAAAGAAATCTTCAAAACATTATTTGGAATGACCAAAACCAACTATTTTCACACCAGAAGAACTCCATAGTAGCTCAAAGTTTCTTCTGATTTTGAAACAAATTGACATCTGGCTTCAGATCAACGGTGAGACATTTCTACCCACAAAGTATTTTAAATTAATTTTAATATTATGTTTAATAAATGTGATCATTAATTTGTTTGTATAGTGCTCTGACTAGAAAAGAACTGAAGTTCTAAGTATTATTATTCAGCCATAGTTATGTCTTATGTGTTTGTGATTGAGAATGGACTTGTCATTTCATCCTTAACAATAGGGTTGTTACTGCAATGCTAAAATGAATTTATGCTTAAAAACTGATTTATTTGCAGTATCTGTTAGCTAACCTGCTATAAAATGTGTTTTGTTTAATTGCTGAAATTTATGATGCAGTTAATCTGCTCTCTCCCACATCTGTATAAAAGATTTTTTCATTTTTAGTCAGTGAGTTTTTTGCATCTGGACTGGTATATTTCTAACAACTCATGTGTTCTTTTTATTCTAATTAGAATATGTTATTTTATACTCTTTAGCTAAGTTTCTCATAGTATCTGGCCTTTAATTTTGTGTTATCGGTTTTCTTCATTAATTAATCATTACTGTTACTTTTATTCAATGTGAATATCCAGTGGTCAATGCCACTAAACTCTTTGCCACCCACACAAAGTTATGCTGTTCTTTGTAAAATATAATCCCCACATCAAAGTCCAAATCTAGCTCATTAGCTCCAAGTAATGAATTTTCTCAGGTGACAACAAGATTTTACACCTTTATAAGCAAGAAACTTTTGGGTGCACACTCAGATTCTGCCTCTTTTATTACACTGATCATCCTGATATTGCCTAGGTCCCCTGACATTAACAGTCTCTTTCACCTCCATTTAATAGTCTGCAAAAGTTGTATAGGACCAACTGAGGTAGACATATGATAGTAATTCATAATCCAAGTTTCCTCATCAAACAATATATACCTAGATGCTTATAAACTAACATTATACTGAGGCACTATTCCTGGCACCACTTGCTAGTCATAGAATCAGGCATGAAAAACACTCTGATATCATTACTCAGCACTAGTGGCACAGCACACATAACGAGAGCAGATGCAGACTCCAGGAGTCTTGTGCCAAGCACAGGTGTTGACGGTGTTCGCACCTGTATTTCTTTGACAGTAGTCATCACTTAAAAAGAACATTTACCATCACCCAGTGCTTGATCATTTGAAGTTTAATAAATATCTAAGGCGAATATTGCACTGTAGTAAAGGTTGACTTTGTATTGGTACTCACTATATGTGACTGCTATTTTCACACTGTAAACATCTAAGTTAATAGTACCACATCATAATGAAGAGATGGAATATATTGGACTGGGTGTTGCTTATGTAACACTGACAGATCCCTGTCGTAGGCAGGCAGGATTGAACCTGGGGGTCTCTGGAGCTTAGTGCACGAGCCTCTACTGCATGAGCTAAAAGCCACATGGCTCTTAGCTAAGGCTGTAAAGAAGACTCATTAATCTCTCTCTAAGTGGTCTCGGTGCCACTAGATGGGACAGAACACCACCCCCAGGAGGTGTGTGGGTTACACTTAATTATAGCTTGAGTTCTAAGGGAATCTGGCAGACATTGACAGTCTGTTTTACTTGAATTATCTATCTACCGACCTATCTATCTATAATCAGTCAGTAAACCTGGCCTAGGACAGAATTGTGAAAAGTTACACTCTACATATGGCACAATTTGTATTTTAAAGGCTCATAGCCATATTTTTTTTAGACAAAATAATAAAAAGATGTAAAATCTTTAATTTTGTCTAGTCTTTGTCTTCTATAAAAGGCCCAATACACTTAATTCAGAGAATAATCATACTAATTTCTGCCACTCCAAACTTCAACATGCCTTGTTCCTGAACCAGTTTCATTCTACTTCTTGTAAATTACAGAATATTTCTCAAGGCTTTCTAGCTGTTTTAGCCCCGATTCTTGTTTGGTTTTAAGTATTCACAGCTAGATATAGTAACAGCTCACCACAGTACATATGACAAGGTCAACCTAAGGTCAATCAGTAGTCAAGCTGCACCATGTGGAAAGTGACACAGACAGAGACATGTTACCACTATATGTCTTTGCCTTGCTTCTTCCTGGAGCTCTGGGACCAGAGTTTGGCACAAACATTAAAATTTAACAGGCCTGATGTTTTCAGTTCATTACTGTTATTGTCCATGGAGCTTGCTTGCCTAGAATCTTTTCATATACATTTCTAACTATATTCAGCTAATGAATGTTATTAAGTATGGCACTGACATCATAACTTTGGAGTGTACCGGTGGGCACTGGTCCAAATGCATAAACACCTGTTATTTGACTTGTCATAGATAAACTCCTCAGTATAGACCTACTGTGCCAATGTACAGATGTAAGTATCTCTCTCTATTAGTAATAATATGTACGCTAAACTGTAGTATAATGGCAATTTATGAGCAACTGTTGATATTTGAAATAGGAAAATAAATCATTCACGCTGATAGTCTAAATTGCTTGCAAATGTCACCAGATATAGACCAATGTTCATTTTCGTATCATTAAAAGAAGCATTATTGAGCTTTATCAGACGTTGAAATGAAAATGTAAAAGAGCCGATGCTTACAATTAATTGCTTAATTATCACTTCCATGTTTAACACAAATGTTTAATTATTTTATTGCCAGATATTTCTAATGACAAGGGAATGCTTCTATCCAAATATGCCCAATTAATTGCCTTTATATCAGTTAAAATATCACACCATACGAAAAAAGTAAAATTTAAATGACAAGATAAATTGGGACATCTTGAAATGTTTAGAAAAAATACAGTTTATGTGTATTGCATCTCTGTAAGGGGTCGGATTCACCCCTGTGGCACCTCCTGCTGGTTACTTCGGGAATTAGCTCAATCCAGACCGGAGCGCACTCTGCAGGCCGGTGATCCGCCTTGTCGTTAGCACTGGCCCCGTGTCCCTCCCAGGACCCTGGTGCCCCTTGCACCCCCACACGCTGGGTCTCCCCTTCCAGGGGAACCCCCATCCACTAATCCCACCTCGCCTCAGTGTAAGGCTACTGCCAGTCATCGACTAGCCCCATGCCTGCAGTATCAGCCTACTCATCACTGGCAAGGAGGGTTTGGACCTGATGCCTTGGCCTACCTCTGGGCTGCCCTCTGCAACCCCCAGTACCCCTTGGCCCAATGCTAGGCCGCAGCCTGGGGCTTTCCAGGCTGGAGCTCCCCAGCTCCTTAGCCTTTCTCCAGCCCTGTTCCACTCAGGTACCCTGTCTCAAGCTCCCTGCAGCCAGGCCCTTCTCTCTCTGAGTGCAGAGAAAGACTCTGTCTGAGCTCCTGGCTCCCCAGCCTTTATAGGGCCAGCTGAGTCTGTCTGGGGCGTGGCCCCAGCTGCAGCCACTTCCCCCAAATCAGCTCAGCCTTCCCTGCCCCAGCCTTCTCCAAGGGCTGTTTCAGGCCCTTTCAGGCAAGAGCGAGTGTCCACCCCGCTACAATCTCTTATGTGAAAAGGTGACTCAGGCCCAAGCCCTGCAAACACTGATGCACACATGAGTAAAACTATATGAACATGAATCATAGAAGACTAGGGTTGGAAGAGACCTCAGAAGGTCATCTAGTCCAACCCCCTGCTCAAAGCAGGACCAACCCCAACTAAATCATCCCAGCCAGGGCTTTGTCAAGCCAGTCCTTAAAAACCTATAAGGATAGAGATTCTACCACCTCCCTAGGTAACCCATTCCAGTGCTTTACCACTCTCCTAGCAAAATAGTTTTCCTAATATCCAACCTAGACCTCCCCCAGTGCAACTTGAGACCATTGCTCCTTGTTCTGTCATCTGCCACCACTGAAAACAGCCGAGCTCCATCCTCTTTGGAACCCTCCTTCAGGTAGTTGAAGGCTGCTATCAAATCCCCCCTCACTCTTCTCTGCTGCAGACTAAATAACCCCAGTTCCCTCAGCCTCTCCTAATAAGACATGTGCCCCAGCCCCCTAATCATTTTCATTGCCCTCCGCTGGACACTCTTCAATTTGTCCACATCCTTTCTGTAGTGGGGTCCCAAAACTGGATGCAATACTCCAGATGTGGCCTCACCAGTGCCGAATAGAGGAGAATAATCACTTCCCTCGATCTGCTGGCAATGCTCCTACTAATACAGCCCAATATGCCATTGGTCTTCTTGGCAACAAGGGCACACTGCTGACTCATATCCAGCTTCTCATCCACTGTAGTTCCCAGGTCCTTTTCTGCAGAACTGCCGCTTAGCCAGTCTGTCCCCAGCCTGTAGCAGTGCATGGGATTCTTCCATCCTAAGTGCAGGACTCTGCATTTGTCCTTGTTGAACCTCAGCAGATTTCTTTTGGCCCAATCCTGCAATTTGTCTAGGTCACACTGGACCCTATCCCTTCCCTCCAGCATATCTACCTCTCCCCCCAGCTCAGTGTCAGCCGTGAACTTGCTGAGGGTGCAATCCATCCCATCATCCAGATCATTAATGAAGATGTTGAACAAAACCGGCACCAGGACTGACCCCTGGGGCACTCTGCTTGATACCAGCTGCCAACTAGACATTGAGCCGTTGATCACTACCTGTTGAGCCAGATGATCTAGCCAGCTTTCTATCCATCTTATAGTCCATTCATCCAATCCATACTTTTTTAACTTGCTGGCAAGAATACTGTGGGAGACCGTATCAAAAGCTTTGCTAAAGTCAAGATATATCACATCCACTGCTTTCCCCATATCCACAGAGCAAGTTATCTCAACATTGAAGGCAATCAGGTTGGTCAGGCATGACTTTCCCTTGGTGAATCCATGTTGACTGTTCCTGATCACCTTCCTCTCCTCCAAGTGCTTCAAAATGGATTCCTTGAGGATCTGCTTCATGATTTTTCCAGGACTGAGGTGAGGCTGACCGGTCTGGATTTTCCTGGATTCGCCTTTTTCCCTTTTTTAAAGATGGGCACTATATTTGCCTTTTTCCAATTGTCTGGGACCTCCCCCGATCGCCACAAGTTTTCAAAGATAATGGCCAATGGCTCTGCAATCTCATCAGCCAACGCTCTCAGCACCTTTGGCTGCATTAGATGCGGCCCCATGGACTTGTGCATGTCCAGTTTAAGGCACATTAAATTCAATAGACCTACTCACATGTGTAGTTACTCATGTGTGTAAGTGTTGCAGGATCAGCGTCATGACGACATACAGATTTGGTTCCCTGTCATGCAGGCACATAGGATAATACACTACTTTATCACTGTCCAAAGGCACAGCCATGTCTTTTTGGACAGTGGGCAGAAGCCAAGGAAATCAACATGAAATGAGAAGATCACACAACCACCTCTTAGGGCATGTCTATAGTGCAGCTGGGAGTGAGCCACCCAGCCCATATGACAGACTCATGCTAGCTCTGTTCTAGCTAGCACACAAAAAGTACATTACGGTATGGGAGGTGGGTCGGGCTAGCCACCTGAGTTCAACAGTCAGTGCGACCCTCTGGGTCCAAGCTTGGGTGGCTAACCCTAGTCTCTGCCAGAGCCACATCATCCATCCTACTATTTTAGCATGCTTTTCAGAGCACAGAAAATCCATGTTTCCAGGAGACGTGCCAAAGAGCATGATGTCATTCGTGCCTCAGATTAGTATATACGATGTAAAGTGATTTAAATCACAGAAGTACCATGGTCTACTCAATGAGCTGGCCCCCCTCTTGTCCCCTCTCTTTAGAAGGGGTCTAATAACAAGGGCTGGAGTATCAGAAGGCAGTGTGGCCAGACTGTGGTTTGCCTTCCTGATGGGGTATGATTTGTGTTCTTTTATTTAAAGATAGGCTATGGAAGATTCACTGACCATTTACAGACTTGGGAGGAGAAGCCAGTCCAAGGTAAGAGGTACAGTAACAGTAGTAGTCAGTGCTAGTATGATTGTTCCAAATGTGAAATCTCCCTCCCATCTAAGCACAACTGAGGAGGGTTTGCAACCCTCCCTGGCTCTCTAATCTCATCCCCACTCATAGGTGGGAGAGGTAGGGGTGGAACCAGCTTCTTCTCCCTTGCAGCTGCTCTAAGATATAGGGAACTTCCATGGCATGTAAACAAACATAGCTTCTTTTTCTTGAGTCCTCCCCTTCCTGAATGATGCTCAGCAATGTGTGGAGCCATGACCACACACTGCTCACATGCCTATGACAAGACCCTCCTTTCCTCCTCTTCAGCTGCAGTTGACAATCTCCCTGCAGATGATTTCTAAGCAGGCCCAACAGCAGCTGAGGAGTGTAGATGGCTGGTTTCGGTCTGTTGACTTTGATTTTGGTTCAAACAGAAATGCAAGGACTGGTCCTGCAGCTTTGGCTCACGTAGCATAGCCCTTATTCTTCTGAGCAGTCACAATGACTTCAGTAGGACTCTATGTGGCAACCCCATTTGGGATAAGGGAGGAAGGGCTGCAGAACTGGGCTTTAAACTTATATAATAATAGACAACTCAATAACTTAGATGTAATAAATAGATTCTAGCAACACAGAAAAACAACTAGGACCAGTTTCTTCAGGGATCCTGAAAAATAAAATAAAAATAAAATTAGAGAAGTAAACAAGCATATTCCAACACTAACAACCAAATAGGAGAGAGACAGATGCAAGCCACTTACACTTCCCCACTCTGAGATTCATATATTCACCCAGCCCACACTCCAGGATCCCGAAAGATAGAAATATTAGAATAAAATCACATTAAGAAACGTAAATGTTTCCTTACACATGAGTCCTACCCAGCCACAAATAAATGGGGGAGAGAGGGAGTTACCATTCGTTGCATTCAAGTTGTTCTTTCCCTGTACTCTCCTAAGGCATGGCTTCCACAAAAGTGACAGTGGAGACTTGGAGGGTGAGGGGCGACTCTAGCTGGGCTGGAGGGCCTTCCCAAGAACCCATTCCTTCCAGATAATGACCTGGGTCATGTCTGTATCTGGATCATAGGGGGGAAAGCCCCAAAGTAACAAATCATTATCACACCTGAAAAAAATAAAATAAAACACGGCCTGAGGCCATGGCCTCAGCTCAGCCAAATTCTCATTCAAATTGACGAGACATTGGCCTGAGTGCAAATCACAGGACTGGCCTTACAACTTATTCAAGACTAAATCTACTAATTTAAACTAAATTAATTATACAGAACAGCATTAAAGAGTTCCTTACCTCCTCCACCATCTCCATAATGATGCCACAGGATTCAGAGTAAAACTGAGGGCCGGCATTATGCCTGGTGAAAGCAATGGCAACTCCATGAGCTGCAAAAGAGTTGTCTGCCAATTAAACTAATGCTAAGTTTGGATCCAGGCCTCCAGACTCAGTCTTTTGGTGGGAACGCTAGATTCAAAGACATCTCCCATTAGGCTTCCAGAAATGAGTAGGGTTCAGCTTCAGCTCAGGTGCATGGCAGGTGGACAGAACCAGAGACTGAGAGCCACCAGATCCTAAAGGAAATTCCAAAATCCTTCAACTGGTCTCCTTTGGAGGACCTGTAGCTCCAAGAACAAATAGTTTAATAGTCCAGTTGCATTAATCAAAAGGCCTACTTGGCCTACAAGAACCCCTCAAGGATTCCAAGCTGTGTTAATAGCAGGGTGTTCATCAGCCCAGATTTATGTTTTTCAGTAAAAAAGCTTTTCAGTTAGCGAAGAGTATTTTTCTTTATTTGTTTTATTTGTTTGATGAAGAGTTTCAATAAAATGTTTTACCTTGTTTGGAGGCTAGGAAAGCTGTAAAGGAACAGTAACACAGCAATCTTTATTATAAGAATTAGATGAGGCACAGAGCTAACATTTACAGATCTGTTTACATGTGTCAGAGAGAGAGAGAGGACAGACTTTATTCACAATGACCAATATCTGTTGATTATTAATCCTGAGGTAGCAGTTAGTAACAGATACCTAAAAGATAAACAGATTTCTATTTCTAGATAATATTTTCATTACCTTTTTAGGAGAGCATGAAAGCATGAAGAGGGTTATTTTTTTCAAGAAAAATGTATAAAACTTCAAGGATTGACTGTGCCTGACTTTACAGTCAAACAGCACACTATATGACCTGAAAAAAGATTTCCATTTAAATTGCAAATATACAGGAATACCACAGATGTCCTATTTCCGTCTCTTCCACCTCAGTTGGTTAAAATGTTACATACACATACTTAACAGCTCAACTTGCCTTCTCTTTATCCTAATTCTGGTACCTATTATTGACTGATAATGCACATTTTTGTTCATTATTGCTCACTAATAGGGCCACGTTGGAAAGACTTCTTCATTATTCATGCACTGCTTGTCAGCACACAGACTAGAGTAAGATTACTAATACATCTGTCTAATTTTTCTGAGACTTGATATAAGATCTTGCTTATCCAGTGCCCGCAGAACCAGAAGCTAGCCCGTTGAAAAGAATTCAAACTTTTTTTTTTTTTACATCCCATGTGGTTACAAGGAATCTTGGAAGTGATGTAATTGGTCTTTCAAGGCATATGTTGTATCTGATTGTACTAATCCATTACCTATATCTCACAAATCATCACAACTGGAGGGCAACTATTTAATGCAGATTTTCAGAAAACTAGATGGAGTAGTTACGGCTTATTGGCAAAGATCTTTAGCTAGGATTCCTTTAAAGATTTACACTAGGGTCCTGAAAATTAAGATTCCATTAAGGGCCATATGCCGGTTTTGTACAGGAAAAAAAAAAGTGAAGCTGAAGGCTTTGGTGGATTTTCCACCTGTCATGCCAATTTACAACCACATGAAGCCACAGCCTTAGCTATGTCAGTTTACAACAGGTGAAGATCTGGCTCATTTTTCTTACTGTTTGCGTCTGGCTTGGAAAAGGGTTCGCAAAGCTGCCTTTCCAAAACAAATGGTCATCATTCAATCAACAACTAGACCCACATCTGACACTAGATTTTAACTTTTATTGGTAATTTCAGGGGCTTCTTCTGGCCTCAGAACACACAACTAGCTATCAAGTAATTTTCTTCCCTAAAAGTGGATATTTTCCTATTTGAGGATAACATGACAAATCAGAGATAAATAAAACCTAACTATTAGACCATCTAGTTGCCTTCTCTCTCTTCCAATGCATGATTTTTCCTACACTGTATTAAGTGTTTTGGTCATCCAGATTAAAACAAACAATGGGCTTTCCACTACTTCACTAGGGAATTGATTCCACATCCTTTTTGATATCCAAGCAATATTATATATCTGATAGTTAATTGCAACATTATACAGTAAGTTTTGAACATTACATCACACCTGAGCAATGTATTTGACATGACAGACTTCATGCCAGAAAATGCTAGATGCTTCTTTCTTTTTGCAGAAGCAATTTCCATTCACTCATGCACAACATGGTAAAACCCATTTAAATTGCATCCAATTTGTTTATCTTAGAATTACAAAGTTTTAAAAGATGATCCCAAATTAGCTGTCAAATATAGTTCTGAGATGATTCTGATCTTTTGAAATTTCAGAGTGCTGGTGTGAGGAAAATAAGTAGCTTTCCTCTAATATCGTTCATCTAATGTAGAGTAAAAGTCTCACAGACCATGTTACTTCATTATCTATATCTCATTTTAATCTATTTTTATCAATACCAAATCTTCCA
The DNA here is from genome assembly GCF_002925995.2 of Terrapene triunguis. Taxonomy (NCBI): domain Eukaryota; kingdom Metazoa; phylum Chordata; order Testudines; family Emydidae; genus Terrapene; species Terrapene triunguis. The sequence goes on along the minus strand of NW_020664489.1, from coordinate 1,696,526 downwards.
GGGAATGTCACAGATCAACAATATTCCAGAGTACTAGATTTTGCATTTGAATTTCTAATGGAATGGGCAGTTGAGAAAATCATAAATAGCCAGACAATTCCCTAATGACTTCACAGATGAGGTAGGTAAAGAGTGCAAGTTGTTACAGCTAAGGCTAACCACTCTGCTCCACATCCTTCCAGTGGTTTAATGTAGCTTAGTGTTGTGATAGTGTTACTGTTAACCAAGAGGTGGGTAACTCCCCTTTTATGAGCTGACAATACATATATCTGGAGAGCCCACTTTTTATAGGATGGGAGCATCACAATGGATACTCAAGATACAGGTGTTGGTGTCAAACCTTTGAACTCATAAATCAAATCAAATTGCTGGGGATCTGCTCTGAGGAATTGGTAGTACCATAAGGCCTTTAGTATGAAGTTTAAAATGGCAAATACCAGCAGCTAATTATTTGTCTCAGAATCACAGATTTGGCAACTCAAGGAAGAAAGTGCACAAGGGGGCATGAGTGATGAAGAGTTGCTCTTCCTATATTCTTATTTAGCTTATGTCAGCAAGTTCCCTTCCCCTGCCCCTTTTGTTCTCCTTTCTTAACTTCCGACAGAGTAGGCTAGAGAAGGGTATTCAAACTTCTTCCAGCATTTGTTGTCTTTTCCCATATACCCTTTTTCCTTGCCCTGTTTCACTTGCCCTACCTACCTTAGAGCAATTTCCTTTCATTTATACTAGAAGGAAACAAGATTGAAGTCCATGTGTGAGTATATATATGTGTGTGTGTGTGTACGCACGCATAACTGAAAGCTCAGGTGTTTCTAGGTCCTGCTCTGCTGCAAGTGCTGGTTTGTGTTTGGAGAGAACTGTTTAAGATGGAGGACAGACTCTTGACAATCAAGACCTGCTCAAAGGAGGTACAAGGACCTGATTCTCCCCCTCTCAATCTAGTGTAAATACAAACTAACGCCACTGCAGTCAATGTCGTTACACCAATGTTAAGCCAGTGTCCATGAAAGGGGCCTCAGGCCTGTTACTGAAGAGACAGCTGCTTCTGAAGAGGAGGTATTGAACTGAAGCCTTCTCTATACTTTCATGGAGATTTCGTATTTCACTTGTCCTGTAAAAATGGTGCACTCTTTGGACTAGTAATCCAATGACATTTAGCCTACAGCACTGGCAGAATTTTAATGCTCCAGGGCTATAAATGCAACCTGTTAACAAGTAATTTGAATTAGGCTGTGGGTTAGGAAGGAGCTTGACAAAACCAAGAAAATGTTTATTGGAAAGTAATAAAATAAACAGGAAATTGGCTGATAGAACTAGGAAATTAAATAAATGCACATTCTCTCAATAAGAGCACTGGACAGAGCAACACACAGTCTTATCAGTGTTACACAGGCACACAAGGTTGACTCAGGTTGTTGCTTTCAGCCCTGTTAATCTTTACTGAGATCAGGTTCAGCCATCCGCAGCCAGGGTCAAGCCCTTGATGCTCGGGACAAGTAAATAAATAGAAACTTCCTTAAAGCGCATTATTTTTCACATTCCCAACCTGCCAGCTGCCCCAAAAAATACACAGATCAAAAAAAGAGAATTCATCTTATCTCCTATATATATAGCAGAGCAGAAATGGCAAAATGATAACAATCTAATGCATCTCCCATACCAGTATGTTTTTTTCCTGCAGGCTACTCCCCTTCCAGATCTCCCAGAATACCAAGCTGGGTAGCTGCTGATTTAGGAAAACCTGTTTTTTATAGTGAATTTCTATTCTCAAAAGTAATTCTAAAGATAAAATCATAGGGCTCCATATTTGTCATCTCATATTGACTCCCTTATCCAATATTCTCAAAAGATGCTTTTTCCGACTGCCAGCTCTGCAAACTTTTGTTCATGCATCACCCCCAGTAACAAAAGCTCCGCAGGCCAAATCAGGCCCTCAGTTATATCTATGCAGTTATATCCAACAGTTTAAGCACTGCATATTATCTATGGGATTTCACAGAGATAATACATTAGAACTTAGTAAACAGCTGTGTAGATGTTACACTAACAGATGTTGTATAGATTAACCCCCAAATTAACCATCCTTTGAAGGCACTGGTGGCTTTGGGTAATTGGGTTGTGGTTTGCATTCAAGAAAAGGGAAGTTTGGGGATTGCTGAGGAAAGAAGTGAACAGAACTCTCCAATGTGCAGTAAGTCACTAGAAGATGCTGTGGAGGCCAACAACCACCTTTCTAGAAGTTGCATTTTTTGTCTGTTTGGCGCCCAAGAATGGAATGCAGCTACTGTGGGCCTCCAGGTAGAAATGTAGCTGTCCAAATGGGACTGTGGAGGGATACACATGGTTAGCTGTCTCAATACATTTTGGGACATGCTATTTACCCCAAGGAAGCTCTGGAAGCTCAATCTCTCCTGGAGCAGAATATGTGCAATGCACCATCCCTCTGCTTGATGCTCTTCTCACTACAGTCCACCAGTGTTACTAGCCATTCATGGCATTCCTTCTTCCCTGATGTCCTTGGAGTGTTGTGTAGCCCCAAAAGCAACAGGTCTGATTAGTGCAAGCTAACTAGTACACACAGACACCCTTTGCCCCACTAAATTAGGTCTGCATAATGAGGTGCATAGCAGATTTCATTGAGTGTTCTACCTTGTGCTGCTCCTGTTGTGTCTACGTCTATACACTTTATTACCCATTCAGGTTAATGGGCTGTGGGCTGAGCAAAATAGTGCTATTAATGGTTACTGTTATAATATAATGCTTCATTAACAGAAGCATTTGTTCTCAAAGAAATCAACAACTTCAAAACTCCCATAATCAATCCAATTTAATCTGATATATGCTCTGTCAAATCACATTTCAAAAGGCTTTTATAACACCAAAATTCAGTTATCTAGTAATGGTATTAGCAATGTTAATTTTCTAATCAGAACACAAAATCATTAATTATCTATGCTTTACTTGAGTAAAAGAAACTGAAGCTCATAATCAGTAATAACTAAAGAGACTTTGATGTTTATGAGTTTAAGGGGGTATATTTTCCTCTTGATGCACATGCACATCTCCCATTAACGATTACATGTGCACTGAGGTATTAACAGTCCCATTAGGGCCCGATGCTCTCCTGCCTTGCACCTTGTGCCATCATCTGCATCTTTGCAAAGTGGGTGAAAAAAACACTGCCATTCTGACTGGGAAACATTTTCACTACTCACTTTGCACAAGCATAAATAGGTACTTAAGGCAGAAGGCAGTGGGAGACTCAGGCCAATTAATGTGTGTAAAGTAGGACACGTGACTGAGAATTAAAGGGTACGTCTTCACTACCTGCCGGATCGGAGGGTAATAATCGATCTATCGGGGACTGATTTATTGCATCTCGTCTACACGCGATAAATCAATACCCGAACGCACTCCCCGTCGACTCCGGAACTCCACCAGAGCGAGAGGCGGAAGCGGAGTCGACGGGGGAGCCACGGCTGTAGATCCCGCACCGTCAGGAACCGAGGTAAATCGATCTAAGATACGTTTCAGAGTAGCAGCCGTGTTAGTCTGTATCCGCAAAAAGAACAGGAGTACTTGTGGCACCTTAGAGACTAACAAATTTATTAGAGCATAAGCTTTCGTGGGCTACAACCCACTTCTTCGGATGCATATTGAGTGAAACATATCGAGGAGATATAACACTATTCTCGTAGCTGAAGTTGCGTATCTTAGATCGATCCCCCTCCCCCCCCAGTGTAGACCGGCCCAAAGTCTTGCCACATATAGCTTTTCACTTAAGCCAGTACTTCCCAAACTTTTGAAAGTTGAGTCCCCTGCAGGAAAATGAAACCAACTGTGCCCCATCTTCTGCTTCGCCATGTGTTGTTAAAAGTCCTTCCCTTATTTTAGATCTCTCTAATATACTTCCTCTCATTTCTTATTTGTATTGATTAGTAGAGAAATAGTTAACATTGTTGACATTTAAAGTCATTTAAAGATTTAACTCATCACTGGCATCTGAGTTAGCACCCGTTGAAATGAATGGGGCAATTAACACTCAGAGCTATTGTTTCTGGCTGGCTGCAAGCTCAGACAGATGTCTGCACCGGATACTTTCATTTCATGTTTTCTCTGCAACTGTAACAGATTTTAAAAAATAACGAAAACCAACATTCTTGGCTTTTACTCTTGAGAACAATTGAGAGGTTCGCCCAGCATGAGGTCATCTCTCAACAAGTCCTTTATGCCAGGTGCAGTGCCCCCCCACACTTTGGGAAACACTGACGAAGGCTCAATAATCAAACAATAAAATATTATACATCACTTACTTAAAAGCTAACTACTTTTTAAATTTCATTATGGCAAACAAAATACCTTGCCAGGAATACTGATTTGTGTAACCTGTGCACCAAAAGAATACACAAAGAAATCATGTATACATACATGTATATTTATGGATTTAATGGCACTTAAATATTTGTCATTTTATAAAATGTGTTTGCTCTTTAAAGAATTGATCATTCCTGTTTTTCAATGCGGAAACCAACCTTTGCACTGAATTTAAAGTAAAGCATACAACTCAAGGGTTAATTAGTTCCGTAAGTGCCTTTGGACATATAGCATATATTGAGTTAAGGGGATGGCTCTGCAGTGTGGTACAGTTGGCAGGGTACTTATCAGGGAGTCAGAAGATTGGGTTTCTTTCTCTGATGCTGCCACTGGCCTGCTGTGTGACCTTAGGCAAGTCATTACACCTCTCTGTGCCTCAGTTTCACCATTTGTAAAATACTTGCCTTCCTATGTAAATCACTGAGACATCAAGAGGAAAAGTGATATATAGTCCTGATCCAGCAAAGCACTTAAACACATTCTTAATTTTAAGCATGTGTTTAGTTGCACTGACTTCAAGTCATGTGTTTAAATACTTTGCTTGACTGAGGCCTGTAAGAACTAAGTATTATCACCATGATATGGCTGTACTGCCTATAAATGAGGCTATGTTGAAAAGGTAGGAAATCAGATGTTCTGTGGGATGCAACTCAAGGACATTTACTTGTATATAATTTTTTAAAATGTAGAATCGTTAAATTTAGGGTTGCCAACTTTCTAATTGCACAAAACCGAACACTGTCAACCTGCCCCTTCTCTGAGGCCCCACCTCTACACCGCCCCGTCTCCGAGGTCCTGCCCCCCACTCACTCCATGCCCTTCCCTCTGTCGCTTGCTCTCCCCCATCCTCACTCACTCGCTCATTTTCACCAAGCTGGGGCAGGAGGGTGGGGTGCAGGAGGGGGTGAGGGCTCCAGCTTGGGGTGCAGGCTCCGGGGTGGGGCCAGAAATAAGGGGTTCAGGGTGTGGGAGGGGGCTCCAGGCTGGGGCAGAGGATTGGGGTGCAGGCTCTGGGATGAAGGGTTTGGGGGGCTCTGGGCTGGGGGGTGGAGCCAAGGGGTTCAGAGTGTGGGAGGGGGCTCTGGGCTCAGGCAGGGAGTTGGTGTGTGGGAGGGGGTGTGGGCTCTGGGCAGTGCTTACCTCGGGGGGCTCCCCAGAAGCAGCACAGGGGTGGCTAGGCAGCTTTGTGCAGTACGCACTGCCTCCACCCACAGACGCTGCCATCGCAGCTCTCATTGGCAGCGGTTCCCAGCCAATGGGAGTTGCAAAGCTGGCGCACAGGGTGGGGGCAGCGCACGGAGCTCCCCTGGCCACCCCTACACCTCAGAGCCAGACGGACATGTCGCCGCTTCTGGGAGCCGCAGGGAGCCTGCCAACTTCAGCAACCAGACTGTTAATGGCCCAGTCGAAAACCAGACACCTGGCAACCCCTAGTTAAATTTACAGTGTAATTCCTTATAAAGCAAAACATGTACCCACATGTTTTGGACAAGTATTTTGGACAAGTCAATGCTTTCAGTTTTGATAGCTATCAGTTCATTTAAATTCATAAGTACACCTCTACCTCAATATAACGCTGTCCTCAGGAGCCAAAAAATCTTACCGTGTTATAGGTAAACCCGCATTATATCGAACTTGCTTTGATCTACCGAAGTGCGCACTGCTTTACCGCATTATATCCGAATTCGTGTTATATCGGGTCGTGTTATATCAGGGTAGAGGTGTACAAAAATGCCCCATAAAAAGCTGTAAGAAAAAAGGGACTAAAGGTAGGACATGAAATAACCATCAAAGCTGAGTACAGTAGTTTAAACACACTGGTTTTTTGTTCTGTTTTTCATTTGTTGTCAATTATTACAATAACAGCTTGCTGCTGTTGAGAAAATCTGGGTATGATGACACATTTTTCTCATTGGCACATAGAGCTGTGGCAAATCTGACAGAGTTAAATACGCTCATTGTGCCTATTTCTGTGTCTTGGGGGATTCTGTGAACATACAGCCTGTCGAGTTGGACAGTTTATTTTTTGAACTTTCCAGACATCCTAACATTTTTGAAGTGAGTTTTAAAGTGTGTTTTATGTTCCCAGATTGCAACTAAAGCAGAACTCAAACGGTTGAAGTCACCTTATATGATTTCAGTTTTCCTGACTGGCTGAGCCTACCCCATATTAGATGGGTCACCAGATGTCTTTTAGCTCAATTTAATAGGAAGTGGCTGCATTTTGTGAGAAAATGCGTTTTGTAAGCAAAATCTAGGCCTGGATTTTCAGAGGGCTGACCACCAACATCTCCCATTGGACTTCAAATGAAGTGAAGAGTGCTCAGCACTTTTGAAAATCAGGCTCCTAGTTTCTGAACCCTAGGAGATGGCCTAGATCTGCACTGCTTCCTATGGCAGTGGGGATGGAGAAGTCATCTTATTGCCTGTATGTTCTACAGATCATCCTGGAGTTAAATATTGGAGCCCCTGCCTGACAGCTTGATAACAGCTTGATAAATTTATGAATGGGATTATATGAAAAGATTACCTGCATTAGCAGAAGACCAGACCTGATGATCCAGGAGGTCCCTTCCAGTCATATGTTATTATGTTCTTTAGCACCCAGAAAACACCCGAAATGGAAGACACAAGTCCTGCCCCAAACTTTTATGTACTTTTCTGCATCGTTAACAACTATGTTCCACTCAGCAGTTGACTGGATTTCTTTGGTGGGTGAGATGATCTCTTCTATCCCATCCCTACCTGACTGGCGTGCGCAGAGAGAGACTCACATAATGAATGAGCTTTGAGATCATCAAATGAAAGATACTTGAAAAGCAGAAAACAATTTTTAATATAATCACATTGGGAAAAATCTCATTCCTAGACAAAGGGTAACAAAGATTGAAGAAGTGAGGTTCTTACCCATGAAAGCTTATGCTCCCAATACTTCTGTTAGTCTTAAAGGTGCCACAGGACCCTCTGTTGCTTTTTACAGATTCAGACTAACACGGCTACCCCTCTGATACTTGAAAGATTGTAAATGTAGCTTTATAGGTTGGGATTTTCAAAGGAGGCTATGGGAATTAGATTCCCAAATCCCCATGAATTTCAATGGGAACTGGGTGTCTAATTCTCTTTGGCTCCTTGGAGAATCCAGACAGAGAATTTCTAAACGATATGTATTTTTCATTGAAAATGTATCCTATATTGCAAATATAATATGCTGTACATGAGACGTCTGTTGAAAGAACATCACATTATAATTTGGGCTATGATTTTATCATGGAGGTAACCATGGTCACAGAAATCGTGATTTTGAATAACATTAGTAAACTTTGGAAGCAGCTGTAAAACCACATTTCATTAGGCCCCCAGATTGAGTGGCGCTGTAACCTGGAGCATGGAGATGAAGAGCCAATTAGGTTTGGCCCATCCACCCCACTGTAAATGGAGGCAGAGGGGCAGATAGGTCAAACCCGAGTTGTGCTGCAACCCTGTGTACCAGGTTGTAACACTTGGAGTGGGGAACCAGGCCCAGCCCCATGGGACAGGAGCCGTTGCTATGGAGTGACCACAGGGTGGGCCTGTTCTCCAACTTCCCCTCCCCAGGCCTAACCTTTCAGTACCTGACTATATGCTTGTGTATGTTGCTGTCATGAAAACTACATTATTTGATTACTTTTCCATGACTTATCACTTTTCCCATAGCTCTGCAGTGAAACTTACTAGAAATTTCCATGTTAGAATTGTAGTCTTAATTATAACCCAGTTGGAAGCTTTCACTTTATATCCCCATCTCCCTTATCTACTCACAGGTTAAACGCTACATTTGGCTGATGCTGATAATTGAAGGCACGGTCATGTATATTGCAGTGGTTCAGTTTATATTCATCTTTAGGTCAAAAAGAATTCACAAGGAGCATTTCTAATCAGCTAAAATTAGCTACTTGTCATTTTCTTACAGTCAGTTGCTCCACTGAAGCCAGCCTGATGGTTAGATAACAGCATGTTCCATTATCCAGGCTCAACTAAGAAGCTGCATGTATGATATATTGCATGTATTATTTCCCTCAGATGCTGATTCAACAGCTTTGAATTTAATTCAAAAGTTAAGGTAGCCCATGATGTATATATGTGAGAAAAAGAGGCAGCAAATCCCTATAATTCACCGTGTCAACATTTCAAACTTAGATGCCTAAAGTTAGGCAGTTAGGATGGGATTTTCAAAAGCACCTAAATGTAGGAGCACAAGTCCCCTGGTGCTTTTGAAAATCTCACTCTTAAATCCATATTTAGGCACCTATATGACTTGATATTCTAAAGAGCTGAGCACCTGCAAACTCCCACTGACATCAGTGACAGCTGCAAATGCTGAGGCAGCTTTAAAAAACACTTCATTGGCATTGGCACTACTCATGTGAGTAAAGTTATGTGTGTATTTAAGTGATTGCAGGATCAGGGCCTTATTTAGATTCCTAAATATGGATTCAGATACTTAAATTATAGAAACTCAAATTTGTAAATGTGGGCATATGTATTTATCATAAGGGCAATTGAATTGTGTCGTAATAGTACTCTCCTAGAACATTTTCTTTGTGAATAATTTTATTCAAAATATCTAAAAGTTTAAATGAAAGTTCATTAAAGAAATATTTTTATTAGGGAATATAATAAAATCTTACAGGTCTTTCATCTATTACAATAAATGTTGACAATCTTATTTACATTAACTCATGTTTTCATTTTTCTGCTCCTATATTCACAAAGAACTTAAATCTTAATTTCAGAAGACAACATTTACAGCAGTGTAAGTTACTTTCACTCTAAACACCTCTCCCTCAGTCACATTTCAGAGTTCAAACCAGTAACTGCGGCAAAGCAAAATTAAGGGAAATAAAACTCCCACATTTGCTCTACATCAATATCTAGCCTATTATCTATGCAGCCAACTATTTTCTATTTATCCCTTTTGCATTCCAAACCGAGCACTGTCTGTTTATCTACTTCATATTAATGAATTATAAATATACTTGATAATTAAAAGCTGGTATTTACAGTCTTCGCTACGCAAGTGCACAATAAATGTGTGATACAAAGCTGTTGCTCTGTGTTGCAGGCAAAGTACAGAGCTCTCTTGGTCTTTTGGCAGCATTTCAAGAAATCTTGGTAGAAGAACTTAACAGCTCCACTCTTAAGACATGGCAACATCATATTAACCCCAGAGTTGTTGTTTAACTGCCTTTAATTTCAAATCACTTAAACAAGCAATAGAAATCACCTACTTTTAGGGTCTGATTCAGAAATTACTTGTTATCCAGCCTGTGCTTCCTATCATGACTTTAATTAGACTATTCATAGCAGTAAACGGTGGGATCAGTAGTATTTATAGGTTAGGGCACCTATTTAAGATCAGATATTGTCATCCTTATGCATGCTTATTAACACCTTACTCTAAGTAGACCCCTGGAGCAAGCTAAGTAGCTCCTTATGCTGGACACAGGCTCATTGAAATCAGTGGGATGGCCCACAGGGTAAGCTAGTACTCAACACCAGTAAGGGTGGCAGAATATGGGCTTTAGCTAAGTCCTGATCTGGTATTCCCTAATCAGGAACAACTCCTGCTGACTTCAATGCTGTTATTCAGGATTTACATCAACACAACCAAGTGTCCCTAGCCTCTGTTTGCCAGAAGCTGGGAATGGGCGAAAGGAGATGGATCAGGTGATGATTACTTGTTCTGTTCATTCCCTCTGAATGAACACTGGCCATTGTCAAAAGACAGGATATTGGGCTAGATGGACCGTTGGTCTGACCCAGTATGGCCGTTCTTATGCAGAATTTGGCCCATTAGTTTGATAATACCACAAACACTACATTCTAACATAAAGCTGAACTAGGGACAGAAACAGCAATAACAGAATCATGCAGCACTATAGCACATGCACTGCACTGGATCACTGCCACATCTAAGGTGCGATGGTGAAGCAGCAACATCTCCTCATGCCTTTAATGAGCCATGAAATGGCATCAATCCAGAGCAACACTCATCCCGGTATGTTTCTTGCAGAAATTAAAAATCTCTGTTGTATCGGTGATCCCCCATTTTGTTTATTTTTAGAATCCTAAAGGAGCTTGTCAGCTTCTCTAAAAGTCAACATTTTTTTAAAAATATAGAAACTATGTATTTTTCATAATGTAACAGATCCTGAGATCCTACCTGAGCCCTTACCTTAAGTAAAACTCCCATTGACCATCTCCTGATATTGAGGCATTTTCTATTTTTCCAAATACTACTATGTTTTAGATTTTTCACTCTCATTACCTGATTTAACAATCACACAAATTATCTTTTCTTAAATGTCTTCTTCCACCCTTCTCCTCTGTATCAGGATTTTCCTTCCGGTCATGGCTTGTCTATTTAAATAAGACTACCTTAACCACAAATTCAAATTCAAATGCTCTCTGTTAACAGTGCCCTTTTCCCTTGTAGAGAAAGTCCTTCATGGTTGCATTTAAGTTTGTCTCAGTCAATGTGCCATGACAAATGTTTCATTTGTTTTATTTAGCGTTGTTTCAGATGAAATTCAAATTCAGTTTAGTTATTACTCGTAGGATCCTAAGACTGACTCCTCCTCCTTTGGGTTCTAAGATGAGGAGTGGGAGCTAGGGAGATATGGCTCCCATCTCCCTGCCAGCAATTGTATCTTCTTGCCCAGTCCTTCTCCACTTTTCCCTCTCCTGGAGAGGTCCTCCCCTGCCATTCCTGCCACTCAGGAGCATCAAAGTAACATCACACCTCCAACAAGCCAATGGGTTCACGTTGTTGGCACTGCTCATGTTACCAGATCCTTGCTGGTTCTACCTCACTCCATGCCAGTCCTGCCTCCTCTCTGGATTCTGTAGGAGTCAGCAGGGGAAATCAGAGGAAAGCTGGTCATGCTGGGAGAGCAGTCTGAGATGGCGGGAAGGTTCCCAGCAAGGAAAGGGTAGGGCCAGCTATGATTCACTGTAGGCAAGAGACCTGATCCAGCCATGCTCCCAACCCTTCCTTAAACAGCTTCTTTTTAGACCTAGTAGCCCTGTTCTCTCCACACAGGATCCTGGACACTCTTTGAAGAATAACACATACTGGGGTTAGTCAATGCTCCAAATATTCATGTAAGATATCTGAGAGAATGAGAGTAGAAAGAAGGAAAGGGCAGTGTCCCAGCACCATCACTGGTAAGTTTTTGTTTTTTTTTTTTAAATGAAAAACTGTTAGAGAGATCCCTGCACAAAATACAATATACCTGAACAACACATATTGCAGCTATGGGCCAAATTGTGTTCTCCATCACACCATTATAAATCCTGAATAACCCCCAGGAAGTCAATGGAACTACTTTGGATTAAAGCAAGAGCAAAACTGAGCCCAGGTTTTTGTCTAAGAAATTTCCATTTGGTTTTGTTCTCTCACACACTGTGCGCTGAAAAAGCAAAATGAAGAATATTATCGCAGAATTATTATTTCTATCATAAATTTTATAAATTACCTATATGAATAGCTGTGAGCCAAAGTCCTTCAGGGACTGTCATAAATCCACAAGCTCTCCCTGAGTGCTAGATTTAGTATTTGGATCTTTGAATTAGCTGAAAGAAGTGTAAAAACTCCTGCAGAGACAGAGCTCCCTCTTGGCCACACATCTACACAAGCTTTTTGCAACAATAATTCCAACCTGAACTTGACGATAACTTGCATCTAACAATTTTCCTCCAAATATACACCTTTTGGGTGGTATTAGGGATTTCCTCCCAAACACCTATCGATGGAAGACCCATCATGCTCTAAAATTCTCTTCCTTCAAGGCATCTCCTATATGTTTAGATCAGTCCAAGATAATTCCAAAATTAAGGATTCACAAGAATTTTTAAGGTATTCAAACATTTTAGATTCTCATCTACTTGCTTAATTTTTCCTATAGCCTACCTCACAGACAACCCTTTCCTAAAATGCTGGAGGGAATTCTGGGTCGCATTAAAATAATATTTGCTTCAGGGTGACCTGTCACTTTGGTCTCTTGTACCCAAAGGTGGCAGCCCTTGTACTCCCCTGAGTGTAAGACCTGCTGCAAATCAGTGCTGCTGGAGGTAAGTAGCATGCAGGGAGGGGTTAGGGTTCATGGTCCTGTTCCCCTCCCATACTAAACAGTTGAACAGGCTGAATATGAAGGGGAAATGGCTGCTGCTTGAGCCAGCCAATGAATGCTGGTTGCCCTAAAGTCCTAGGCCAAATATACCAATAGAATGGTATGCACCATTCCAAAAAAATACCTTTAAATATCAATATGAATATATGACTTTAAATCACTTTGCCACCTTTTTCTCATAGAGGAAAATATTGCATCAGTTTGTGACGATTACACACATTTTTAAGGATATCATCGTCTGAGTTTACTTGCTGCAATAACCGGTGCAAACTTTTGAGAAGCATTTGTGGTTTACCACAAAAAGAAGGTGCAAGTTAAACTTTTAAATTTTAATTAATTGTGGAAAACGCTTTTGTGGCTGGGAAAGGGCCCAGTGGATCTTACTGAAGTAGGTACAAACCACTCGCTTTTCACAGTCAATAACTTCTAACAGTTCTTGGAGACTACTTTGACAAAAAGGACTGGGAAAGGACAGAAGAGTGGAGCAGTGCATCATCTTAATACATAGCTTAATAAAACAATATTCTAATAGCTGATCCTATAGGTTACAACTCTTGGTGCACATACTTAACTCTCATTAATGTGAATGGGAGTTACACATGCAATTGAGTGAAGAATATATCTTCTGTAACTGAATCTCCCTTTGTAATGAAGGTAGATAGATGTTACAATATATACTTTAATATCTCTCCATATTTAAATATCAGGCAGTGAAACCCCCCTCCCTGCTCACACTGGTAAGTAGTTCCTCACTTGAGTAGCCCCACTGATTTTAATGAATTTATTTGTGCATCTAAATGCTGACTAGTGTAAGAAGTTGACAGCTAGGCTCAAAGTGACGATGCCAAAGCCCAGTGGGAGCCAGACAATATGGTCATTATCAGATGCTCCTGTTGACCACAGAATGTAGGGAAAAGCCGCACCTTTTCACATGCATAGTGTCATGACTGACCTCATTTTAATCTCAGGTTGTGTATGAGTATAGAGCATTATAATTATGATCCTGTTATTGTGATTGCTCAGATGACTTTCCACTAGCTTCCCCTTTAGCATAGTATGTAAAAGGCTGGCAAAGGAAATGCGATTAAGATCTGAAGCTCTGCTTGCCAGCAGAACTAAAGTGCAGAAGATTCCTATCATAAACAGTAACTGAAAGAATGATGAGCACTCAGGGCTTTCATCAGGAAATGAGAATGCAGGACTCCTTCCATATCTGTCAGAATCCCAAAGAAGAATGGAGGAGAGAAATCCAATCCATCTGTACAGATTGTCTTTTGTGGTATAACCACCATCCGCACCTTTAAAAATATTAAAATACTGATCAAGGACGAGTCAATGGTGGACTGGCTGAGATGGGAGCAAGCTGAGACATTAGATGACAGTCAGAAATGCTGAAGGACAGGAAGCACAAACAGGCAAATTTTCTCTGAGCTTTTGCAAAGACCCCAGTTCTTTCCGATGCATATCAGGGAAACAAATTCTTTACCCTCTGTTTCCCCCCCCACACACACAGTTCCTTAAAGGGCTAATGCCATCATGCTGGTAGGTATCTGGACTCAATTTATCTGTTCTACAGGACCTCTGTGCTAAAGCCTAATATAAAATGTCATTCTGCAAAATGTTTTTACAGTATGCCGTAACTGTAACAGAACTGTCTGTTCCTAGATGTGTGTTTGTGTGTGGGGGAGTGTAGGGAGAGGGAATTCCTCCCTTGACCAATTCTAGGTGTCTGCCATTTTGCCATCTTCCAGCACCTCTCAGGTACTTATTAGGGAGATCATGAAGAATCTTTTCTGCTGCATCCATTGGCAGCCAGGGCCCAAAATAAATGATGAGGTTGTTGCTTGCAAATTCTCTCTAACGCACATGCACGATCCTCAGCAGGTTGATCAAGTGAAAAACGGACATGCTGATGCCAGTGGGGAGCATTCTGATGGGAGACAGGGGAGGTCGGTGGGGAAGTGCAAAGTAAAGAGGGCACTGACATTCCTTCTCACAGCTTGTCCCCATTTCAGAATTAAAAGCTAGGGCCCTTTACAGTAAAGGGAAGAGTGGGGGAAAATATTATTTATTCCTCTGTCACCCCTTCACCATTCTTGCCAATTCCCAAGTTCTCCTTCTGCAGTCTACCTCTGATCCTACCACCCCGTGGACATACACATCTGTTAACTGACAGCCTCACTGGCCAGCTCACTCCATTCCCCTCTGCACTCAACCTGCCAACCCAGCCCATCCACATGTCCAGTTCTGAACTCCCCAATCGCCTCAGATCCCTCTGGTTCAGCACAGAAATACCTGGCCACACATCACCCTTTGGACTGGTGACCCATTCCCCTTCCACCCTTCCTCCTTAGTCTTTTCAAACATCAGAATGCTCCCCCACCCAACATCCCAGGACTCAGAACACTCCTCCCCTCTCCCCTGCTCTTCCACAAAACCCATCCCCAGGCTCACAGCTCCTTCCCTACCCATGTGACACCCACCAAACTCAGAAGCTCACCTCCCCCAGCTCAGAACCCCCGCTCTTGTTTCTGGGTCTGAAAATTCAAGAGCAGAGGCAGCAAGGAGCATGTGCATATGATCTCAAATAGCTCCAAAGTCTGTATCCCCCCTTTGTGCCTCCTCTTTTCTGCTGCCTGGGCTTTATATGCTACAGGCCAGAAGTCCACTAGTAGGAACAGATATACGTGCAGCCTCTAGGGACCGGAGACGTTCCAGCCTCACCAGGAGCCACTCTGTGCAGCAGGTGGTAATGCATCCTGCAGTACACAGTCCATACTATGCAGGTGACACTATTGGTGGGGCTTAGACTCATTAGACCCTAATGACCAGGCCTGACTGTAACAAGGTCTTTAAAGAGCTGAAGACAAGTATTTGCCACAACATGTGCTTTGGAGTCCAGATCTCCAGGCAGAATTCCTAGCAGAGCTGAATGAATTATTCGTTGTAAATATATTATTTCATTAATTTAGCCTATTTCTTCTGTTCATGAATTACCCATGAACAAATCGTGATATTTGCAGATGTGTTAATAATAATTATTTAATGAATAATTTATGCAAACATAATTTAGCCCTGGATTGTTTGCAAACTGGACACTGCCAGTACTTGCTGTTGGTGATTTGCTATTTGTGCCATGTGATCAATGGTCAAAGCTAGTTATTGTTTCAGTTCCCTGATTTAATGACCTAAGCTATATAAGCAGGAAAAGTCAGTCCCTCTTTCTACTTACAAAACTGTTTGCTATTCAGAATAGTTCAACAAATCTTTGAAGATGGCTATGGGGTTACTTCTAGTGTTCGATTATTTGTGCTTTTGCTTTCTGCAAATACTCTTGTGTATAAAATCTCATTCCTCGCAATGTTTGAGGGCAGGCTGTCATCTTGTCCGACACACCAGGGATTAAATAAGGGACTCCACAACTAAATGCATAGGTCTTCACATCTTAAGCTGAATACCAAGGCTCCGTAGCTAAGAGATGTAACAGATTCATATCAGACAAAGAGGGGGACGTGTAACACACCCTGACCGGTGGGTTACATTTGCAAATAAGTGAGGAAAAGGGGTTGTGAATACTGGTGATGTGAATCAGTTTGTTTTATTTGCAAGAGTATTCATCCATATCCTTCAGATGCATTCATTCAGCTCTTGTTCCCATGGTTCCTAGTGTAGAAATCTGTGCTGTGGGTTTAGGAGATGTTCCTGCTTTAGGTAGAAAAAAAATCAATTCTCTGGGACAACTGGAAGTGTATCTCAAGGGAACATTTTTATTCCACTACAAGGCAAAAATGTCTTGCCACTAAATAAATCTTAGCCTCCAATTTTGACTCTGGACAGGGAATTCATACAGACAACCAACCACCTATAGATCTTTAGGGTCCAGAATATATGGACCACAACAGCTGGATTAAGGTTGTGCTGACACCTACAATTCTCTAAATATAAGACCCATAACAAACCTGGTACGCAGAATGACATTTTAGTTGATTTCCTATTGTGCATGTCCATTATGTTCAGTGCAAAGGGAGAGATGGTCGATGATGCGTCAAAATGACATGTGGATGACGACATAACTTTTCCAGGGATATGACGGATTCTCCATTATCTGAAGTCTTTAAATCAAGCTCAGATTTATTTCTAAAAGATGTGCTACAGCTCAAACAAAAATGTGCTACAGCTCAAACAGAAGTTATGGGCTTGATGCAGAAATTACTGGGTGAAGTTCTTTGGCTTTTCTTATGCAGAAGTCAGACAAGATGATCATAATAGTCCATTTTAATCTTAAAATCTAGGAATCTATGAAGAGCATAATTTGAGGGTGGATGGCTATCTCCCCCCACCATTTATTTAATTGCCCTTCTTTGTTCAAAGTGTTGCTGATAGCAGAACATGGCCAGAAGCTATTGGTGCATATCCCATACTGGCTTTGAACCAGCTGTGCCTCCACCAGACATCTTATTTCTATAAGAGCTCACACCATAGACATTTACATATAAATATATTTCTTTTAAAAGGGTAATTCTTATCTTGTTGCTTTAATTTCCCAGGACGGAGAACAGCAAGGATACTGAGAGCAGCCAAAATAATTGAAGAAATCATGATCTAAGCCACTCTCAACTGGGGCCACAACAGATTTCTACACTGTTGCATGGACCTGACCTAGGCAGACTCATCTTTAATCAGGTGCACCACCAATCTGAAATGGAAGCAGCCATGCTGGAACGGACTTATTTTTAGGCACTTGGGGGGAAAAAATGATTTTGAAAAACACCTGAGTTCGTCAAGAGAACAAGTCCCTTGACTTTCATTGGGACTTGTGCTCCTAAATTCCAAATGTTTACTTTGGAGTTTAAATGAGTTGTGGTGATCAAGACTTGAGTCCACGGCTAGCAAAAGATTCCTAAACATTCCAGTCCAAAGGGGCCTGGGGAAATCACTAATGACAGGCTTAAGGTGAAAATCCATTGATTCATTCATAAAAACTAAGGGAGGATCTGAAGATCTGCAAGCTCTGGCTCCTAAGCCCTCCATCAACTTCTTAGGGGAGGGCTAAGTAGACCAATGTACATTTTGAATATAATTTTTGTATGCTATGGATATTTATGTATGCTTTTTACATGATTTTTACATCTGAGTTTAAATAACTGACATTTTTGCTTATACCCTATATTGTTCCCCAGACAGGAATTCAGTATAGTCCAGACTCATACATCACATTAACTATCAGTATGATGAATGCTAGCACTGCCGATTAAGAGTGTTAAAGATGAATAATAAATTGTTGGGGACAAATAATAATTTACATTTTATAGCCCCTTTTGATTTAGGACAGCCTTTTCCCCAGGATATGTATTACATGAAACATTTCACCCACTGAGGAAACAGATCCCACTCTGAGGTGTGATGGGACGGTCATTCTATATCAGTGAAAGGTTGACAAGAGAAAATGGAGCGTGTTTGTCAAAATGTAAGTACCTCATATGATAAAAAATAAATAATAATAATACAAACATACATACCTTGCCTCTTATCCCAAAACCTCAAAAGTAGGTATTATTATCCCCATGTAAAAGATGTGGAAACTGAGACAAAGGCATATTAATTGTCTTGCCCAACGTCAGAATTCTCTTCAACAACTTAACCTAGCTGCTTCCCTGCCTCCCTAAAACACCTATTCTACAGCCATTCATCGGCTAATCATAAACTGAGTTTACAACTAAGTTCAAACTCTAAGAGCATGAAAGATTACTGTGCAAACACTGATATCAGTGGTAAGACTGCAAACGGAGCAGGCACTGAATCTATCCCAGAGAAGGTCTGCAATGGTTCTGAATAGCTAAAAGCTAATATATTTAATGTTAGTTTTCACAATGTGTTCAAATCCCCTTTCCACCAAAGCATCCAATAAATGAGCTTGTGTGGGTTTTCTTTTTCAAGTGCTTTTTATTTCTGTTGTGCTCTATTTGTATTTATAGAAAATATCTGCAGTCACGCTCACAATGTCCATGGCTTTAGAATACAGAAAGGTACTGCACCAGACTGCGTTTTTCAGGAGCAATGATTGCACATGAATACAGAGGTGAAATGGACTATGGAACACAAGAAAACAATGATCTATATTACACATTTTTAAAAGTAGACAAACACTTAATCAAAACAGAGAGAACCTGTTTACATTGTGTAAAATCTGATTCATATTATTGCTTAATAGTAATGTGTTCAATTCTGCAATCATTACTTAGGTAAAACTCCAATTTAAGTCAAGGAGAGTTTTGCCAGGATAAGCACTATAGGAAGAGGGGCAATATTTTACATTGGAATTTGTTAATATTAGTGTAGCTAGCCAAGAAACAGCAATAGTAGCAGCTCACAAATATGCCATGATATAGTCCCTGGTGAGGTCAACATAAAACTTATCCACAATCAGCACTTCTAAGAGAAACTAGTAAGAGGGGAGAAAGGTTGGGTCTCTATGCTGTATAGCCAAGATAAAGATGACACTCAATTGCCACCTTAGATCCCCAGTCTTCTATTTAAAAAAAAAAATCAGCAGTTATGTGAGCAAGTCACACAGACTGAACTTCTTCCCCTGGAGCCTCCCCATTCAGGGAGAATATGAAAGAAACAAAAGCTCATGCAGGGAAGTGACACTATTAAGATGCTGTAGTTGACCTACAGAGAGTCAAAGACTTTTCATAAGGACCAGATTTTCCAAAGTACTCAGCACCTAGCAGCTCTCACTGAGAACTATAGGAGCTGCTGAGTACTTTGGAAAATGTGGTCTCTATTTAGACGATTAAACAGAAGATATGCTCTCTTTGAAATCTGGCATCTTACTACTGTGGCTAACAATGGAAGCTGTTGGCACTCAACATTTTAGAGAATCCAGACCATCAAATACTTGTTTATTCATCATACCAATAATTATCCATTTTTAAAGGCCACTCGAAAGATCTTATGATTTTAAAATGTAAGACTACATAAAGACACACACATTTTTGGCAAACAGAGATATGGCTAGCCCTGAAATTAACCAAACATTGCACCTTCGGGACCAGATATTGGTCTCAATTACACTGACATATATCAAGAGTAATTCCATTGAGTTCAGTAGAATTACCCTTGATTTACAGTGGGTGTAAATGAAATAAGAATATATCCCTCTATCTTCACACATTAATACAGATAACTGATGTACAGTTTTGCCTGTATACGTAGTAGAAGGTACTACACATGCTAACAGAGAGCATGATATTGTACAGTACTAGTCCAAAATTATAGCCTCAAGTCAACAACACACACAAGACTGGAAATCTACAGCACAGCTCCAATTTGCTTCTTAGTTACACTTGTGTAATCTCTTTGACTTCATCAGGCTTGCTCTGGTGTAAAGGCCTGATATGCCATCACTTGAAATCAATGATAAAACTCCCATTAACATCAAGCAGGAACAAGACCCAAACAAGAGGAATATTTGGCCCAACCTTTTTAAATAATAAAAATAACAGGTGAATGTAAATGATGCTGCTATTGCTGAAAGAATAGTGTAAACAACTATTAAAGAGTACACTCCAAGCCTTCTACACACCAAGTCTGGTCCATTTCATCCATTGGTGCAAGAATGGTTAAAAAGCCTCACATTGATTAGAAAGGTGATGCAGCAATTTGCTAAATATGCTGCAGTTAAATGCTTAAGCTCTTTCAGCACACATTCTGCCCCCTGTGCAATTTGAAGCTTCCGTATTATCAAGTAGAAGTAAATACTGGAAATCCAGACAAGTTCCCCGGGTTCAAATCGGGAGCGGCACAATTCACCCAAAATGATCCCAAATTGTTCAGAAATGGAACCAGACTGCTTCCCCCTTTCAGGAACAATCTCAAAACAACATGACCTAAAAATGAAGTGCACGAGCTCTTTTGACTGGTCTACACCTAAAATTTAGATTGACATAGCTACATCACTCAGGGGCATGAAAAAATAACACCCCTGGGCACCATAGTTAAGCCAATCTAATACCCGATGCAGATGCATCTAGGTCAACAAAAGAGTTCTTCTGTCAGCTTAGCTACTGCTGCTTGGTTACGTGGATTTACCTACACTGATGGACAAACCCCTTCTGTCAACAGGGCCATTGAGAGCGGGTTCGGGTCCCGGTGAAAAATTTTTTTCGGGCCCCCCAGCAACAGCGGACCAGCTAAACAGGGCCGACGGAGGGCGGGGGGGAGAAGCCGGGGAAGCCGGCCCTGGGCCCCCTTCCGGACCGCAGGGCCCCGGTAATTTGTACCAGCTTCCCCCCCGCTCTCGTCGGCCCTGTCTGACAATGCAGGAAGCTGTAGCACCCATAGTGTAGATGTGCCCTGAGATTGCTGAAGTGAATCAGTTTAATTTACTTGTTAAACTGGTTCATTCTGAGCAAGAGGGACTGCATTGCACTGGCATCTGCAGAAGAAATAGAGAAACTGAATCTTTCCTACTAATCTTCCAAAAGGAAGATGAAATGATTTTTGTATCCTATAACAATGCTCCTGAGGTTATACTTTTAGTCAATCCAATAAGATGAAGAATGCTATGATGAATGCCTTATTTCATAGATTCATAGATTCATAGATTCTAGGACTGGAAGGGACCTCGAGAGGTCATCGAGTCCAGTCCCCTGCCCGCATGGCAGGACCAAATACTGTCTAGACCATCCCTGATAGACATTTATCTAACCTACTCTTAAATATCTCCAGAGATGGAGATTCCACAACCTCCCTAGGCAATTTATTCCAGTGTTTAACCACCCTGACAGTTAGGAACTTTTTCCTAATGTCCAACCTAGACCTCCCTTGCTGCAGTTTAAGCCCATTGCTTCTTGTTCTATCCTCAGAGGCTAAGGTGAACAAGTTTTCTCCCTCCTCCTTATGACACCCTTTTAGATACCTGAAAACTGCTATCATGTCCCCTCTCAGTCTTCTCTTTTCCAAACTAAACAAACCCAATTCTTTCAGCCTTGCTTCATAGGTCATGTTCTCAAGACCTTTAATCATTCTTGTTGCTCTTCTCTGGACCCTTTCCAATTTCTCCACATCTTTCTTGAAATGCGGTGCCCAGAACTGGACACAATACTCCAGCTGAGGCCTAACCAGAGCAGAGTAGAGCGGAAGAATGACTTCTCGTGTCTTGCTCACAACACACCTGTTAATACATCCCAGAATCACGTTTGCTTTTTTTGCAACAGCATCACACTGTTGACTCATATTTAGCTTGTGGTCCACTATAACCCCTAGATCCCTTTCTGCCGTGCTCCTTCCTAGACAGTCTCTTCCCATTCTGTATGTGTGAAACTGATTTTTTCTTCCTAAGTGGAGCACTTTGCATTTGTCTTTGTTAAACTTCATCCTGTTTACCTCAGACCATTTCTCCAATTTGTCCAGATCATTTTGAATTATGACCCTGTCCTCCAAAGCAGTTGCAATCCCTCCCAGTTTGGTATCATCCGCAAACTTAATAATCGTACTTTCTATACCAATATCTAAGTCGTTAATGAAGATATTGAACAGAGCCGGTCCAAAAACAGACCCCTGCGGAACCCCACTCGTTATGCCTTTCCAGCAGGATTGGGAACCATTAATAACAACTCTCTGAGTACGGTTATCCAGCCAGTTATGCACCCACCTTATAGTAGCCCCATCTAAATTGTATTTGCCTAGTTTGTCGATAAGAATATCATGCGAGACCGTATCAAATGCCTTACTAAAGTCTAGGTATACCACATCCACAGCTTCTCCCTTATCCACAAGACTCGTTATCCTATCGAAGAAAGCTATCAGATTGGTTTGACATGATTTGTTCTTTACAAATCCGTGCTGGCTGTTCCCTATCACCTTACCACCTTCCACGTGTTTGCAGATGATTTCCTTAATTACTTGCTCCATTATCTTCCCTGGCACAGAAGTTAAACTAACTGGTCTGTAGTTTCCTGGGTTGTTTTTATTTCCCTTTTTATAGATGGGCACTATATTTGCCCTTTTCCAGTCTTCTGGAATCTCTCCCGTCTCCCATGATTTTCCAAAGATAATAGCTAGAGGCTCAGATACCTCCTCTATTAGCTCCTTGAGTATTCTAGGATGCATTTCATCAGGCCCTGGTGACTTGCAGGCATCTAACTTTTCTAAGTGATTTTTAACTTGTTCTTTTTTTATTTTATCTGCTAAACCTACCCCCTTCCCATTAGCATTCACTAGGTGAGGCATTCCTTCAGACTTCTCGGTGAAGACCGAAACAAAGAAGTCATTAAGCATCTCTGCCATTTCCAAGTTTCCTGTTACTGTTTCTCCCTCTTCACTAAGCAGTGGGCCTACCCTGTCTTTGGTCTTCCTCTTGCTTCTAATGTATTGATAAAAAGTCTTCTTGTTCCCCTTTATTCCCGTAGCTAGTTTGAGCTCATTTTGTGCCTTTGCCTTTCTAATCTTGCCCCTGCATTCCTGTGTTGTTTGCCTATATTCATCCTTTGTAATCTGTCCTAGTTTCCATTTTTTATATGACTCCTTTTTATTTTTTAGATCATGCAAGATCTCGTGGTTAAGCCAAGGTGGTCTTTTGCCAGAAGAGAGTTTCTTTTTGAATTCTCACTGAGGAAATTTGACTATGTTTTAGTGAAGGCCAGATAATTTATTTTCCTGACAATAACCTTGAAGACTAAATCCTTATTTTAAAAGTGGAACGATTGAAGGTGGATTTGTTGTCTGCTGCAGAATTGTTTCACAGAGAGCATGCAAACAAAGACTTAAGCTAAAACATTTGCTCTATGAGGAGTTTGTTCTCCTCATGTGTGTACATAACTCCTCTTAAAGTCGATAGCAGCTATATTCTTTGAATCTACCAGCAAGTGATAGTTAAAGAAATCATGCGAGAGATCAGTTTAAGTAATAAGGGTCTAACTTACAATAAAGTTCATTTACTAAAAAAATAATAATTTTGGAATGGGATTTTGTAATAGATCTAATCCTTCTGAAACAGGATTTTAACAACAAAGTTAGTCTTCTGTCCATCTGACACAATATTTACCCCCACAGTTTAAGCTTGCCTATACAGTACTAATTTTCAGTACACTCCAGATCTTAGCCATTGGGAATATTGTACTGTTCTTGAGGGCAAAATAAGTAATTTGCCAGTCAGTCCCACGCAGCCTTGATCCCTAATTAAAGAACACCACTATGTTTTTAAACAAAGTTGATTATTAAATGATGGTTACACTCCTAGTGCTGAACTGAGGTGTAATTGTTTAAACTGAGTTAATAAGCAAATTTAATGAAAATCCCATTGCTAGGCAGCTTGGCAAATGAAAGCTGATACTACCCAAGGGCTCTTTGGTGGCTTATGTAAAATAAGTCAAATTGACAGATATCCACAATTTAAAATCACCATTATCGTTAAATCCACTTGGTAATCCTTTTGGAAGTGTTAGCAGAAAGGCCTATCATGGAAAGGGCATAGACACCACACTACCCGCCCAGCCCCAACTGCTCCATGTCAGGATAATGTACATTCATAGACCAGTGAGAGCAGGGGAGCATACACTCTGCCTGTCTGTTCTGTATGGGGCCCGATCCCGCACTCTGAAGTCAATGGTGAGCTTCTGTTCATTTCAATGAGACAGTATCAGACCCTCTCTGTTTCTAGGGCCATCAATTCTGCATTAGTCAGGAGCACTACATTCTAAAATAAGAACAGGCAAAAATTAAAACTCCTGGTGAAACAGGAAATTTAGTCCTACCTATGGAATTTTCTTACAGAAAATAAGCTCCTGTTTTTTCCTTACCAAGTGATATTTAATTAAAAAAAAAGTTATATCCTTTGCTGGATAGTCTCTGTCTGAGATTAAAGTCATGGTTAAGAGCAGAATAACGTGGTCTGGTAGGAGAAGAGTGGCCAATTTGGCAAATATGATACTTATCACTAATGTATTGATCTGGCTAAGAGTGCATGTGAAGGAAACCTGAAGCTCTCACTCAGGAAAGACTTTATTTTTAGAAAAATGTTGACCACACTTTTTCAATATTACTTTTTTCTGATTCAGCGTTGTCCTCCACTAGCATTGCAAGACTGGCTATTCATTAAGAAGTTTTAATTTTGCAGCTGAAGAATATCCATACCCACAGCACAAGACATGGATACTTCTGGTGGGCAAATTGCTTTTTGTAGAATTATACAACTTCAACTGTTTCTCTAAAGTATCCAAATGGCTTTAAAACATGGTCATATTATGTTGATAGAATTGTTGAAGTGCATTAGTGAAATATAGAGGATAGCATGTAATGAAAGAAGTCCTTTTACATTTAGCTAAGGAATAAATATGTACTATCTGTTCCAAACATAAATGCATAGCTCTTATATTTGAAACATAATTGAAGTTGGACCTTTAATCACAAGCAAAAATGTCTGCATACAACGTGCAAACAAATGTATGCTATTAGTCAAATATTACAGCTTTTTTACGATTAGTATGTTCTGATGAGTCAAAATCTTGTAAGATCCATGTTTTGCAATAATTTCAGTTCCTTCTGTCAGTAAAAGAGATTCTCTGAATAATGCATGTAATATAAAAGAAATGAAGAGGATTTAAATAAGACACCAGCACAGGGGGTAAACCCACGCTGGTGCAAATCAGGTCAATTTTATTTGAACTACAATAAAATCTATCTGCTAAAATGACCTGTTTCTCAAGAATGCAGGATTTATAAGAAAAAATGTGATGGTTCTGGGGCTATTAAAAGCCAAAACAAATACAGACCATCACAATGTATATAAAACTGAACACAGAGAAAGATCTTAATTCCAAAAGTATTCCTGGATAAACATCATGGTACATAAGAAGCAGACACTCTACTGTTTTAGTCTATTGGAAAGACAAACAAAATATTCACATGATTTGCCATGATTTGACCAACATACAAGCCATAAACCTGTAACATGTCCTGTTTATTGTCCTTAATACATGGAATGGGCCAAACACTGCAGTTTTATGAGTAACCTCTGCATTGAAATAGAAATGAAAATAAAGCTAACTGGTCACGTCTTAGATCTTTACGCTTGACCTCACATGAATATTCATTTCAGTCCAGTAGCTTTAAGCCTATTGTACTGTATCATTTTGAGGCATGTGTGCTCTAATTTAATTCTATACAATGATAAGAGCCAAAGCCAGTATTTCCACATTGGTTTAGTACAGAGGTATTATTTCATATATACACATATATATATGGATTGCCATGATATTACTTAATGCAGACTTTTTATCTTTAATTAGATTAGAAAATCTCACACATCTGTGCTTTGGAAGCCTCTGTCAACCCAACAAATTCAATCACATGGATGCCTGTGTCCTACAGCTATCAGACAATTGATTTTTGCAGGATTCTGCTCATATTTAGCTTAAAGGACATGTGATATGTTCATTCATTTGTCAGTCAGTTTGGCTGTACTTCACTGGGAGGGGCACTTTTAAAAAAATATATATATTCCCCACTATTCAAATATTTTAGACAAAAATAAATACAAGAAACACAATTAGACCTATCAGCATAGAGAACTGTAAAATATGACATAAATACAATTACTAATGTTTGGATAAAAATACATATTGATTTAAGTGGGAGATTTGCCTGAATAAGGCCTGCAGAGTTGGGGCTACCAAATGCATACAGACATATGTATAATTACATATACATATACTTGTTTGTTTTTTCATTTCTGTATATTGTCCATATTTAGCATCTATGAATCACTAAATTGCTTAGAATTGCAAGACTGTCTTCGCTATACATTTTGTTTTGATCAGGGTCTGAGTCACTCTTTCCATAAGTGGCAGCAAATATAAAGGAACCGTTTTTTCATCAGTTAAAATAATGCAAATTAAACATAACATATGGGGAAGATGGTGGAAAGAGAGCTAAAGGAGCAACTGTGAACAGTTTAAATGAAGAGGAAGTTAGAGAATATACTTTTTGTACCTAAAATGTTGGTGTCTTATATGCAGAATTAGTTCAGTCACAGATACAAGTTTTAAATGTATGCAGATCAGAGTTATTATTAAACCCAGTATTGTTCTACCTAATGCTGTAGCAATAGTTTTGGGCTCAAAGTTTAATAACAGCCATTAAAATCATTTGAAAGGACTGAAGTGAAGGCAGATTCACAGACAACTGGTTTTAGTTATAATTTAAAGTACAAATGCTTAGAAAAACCTAAACCAAAACCAAAAACTAAAACAAAAAATATTTCAAAATCCATTGTATCAATTCTAAGTCAATAATAAATGAGCAGCGCCTGCAAAAGGTCATATGCAATGCACTATTTCTCAGTGAAACACACTTGGGTGGATCTAATATCATTCTATCTACTTTTAAAAGCACTTTTTAAAACTCCTTCCTCCTTTACTTAATTTGGAGTTGATTTTAGCATTAAACAACTAATACCTTGCTTAATACAGAATTCACGCTCAGGGGGGCATAAATCTTTTCTGTATATATGCACCGGTGTCATTTTGCCAACATAGAAGCTTTTCTTGTTAAATGAGGTGACATGGTCATCTGAAACTTGGAGTAGCAAAGAATTATATACATACATTTAACAGGCAGCCCATATGTTCTAAAATGTGAAATGTGCTGTGCATACAATACACATATATTAAAAGTATGAAAGAAATGGATGTGAGAACCCAGATAACTAAAGAAATATTGTATGCATTTTAAAGGCACACTGAACAGGAAAACCTTCTCCAATCTGTTTCTATTTTAAATTCTCTGTAAGCAATATTGCTCAGTGCTCTTAGTTCCTGGGGCAATTCATTCTTGGGAAACCACTGAGAAAAAACATGGAATTTGAATCCTAAAATATGTATACAGAAGGAGCGGCGATTTTAGAGGTATTAAGCTCTGTACCACTAAATCATTTTGCCCTACACTGTAAAATGAATATCTCTTATGAAGTCTGACAGAAAAACAAATTCTTCCTGGCTCTCAGACATTAAGCAGCATTAAGCAGGTATTCTACCCAGTGTTGAAGGAACCAGAGGTGCTGTAAATGTGGAAGTTCAACTATACTTTATTTATTTTTTTTTTAAATATGTATCCCATTGGGCAAGAGCATCTCTTTTTAATGAGAAAGTGTGCACAGACTGGGGGAGGGGAATAATAGTTCCAGTTGGGGTGGTTTGTGAAATCAAGTAGATCGGATACTAACTTGATCTGGCACCAATGTGTGGCTGCATGGAGACATACCCACAGGATGTATGCATTAGGAGATAATAAGAGACATTTACAACCCAGAATATAAGAGCAGGGCAGGCTCGAGTGACATCACTAGATGAACTGCAGCGTCAACCTCCTCAAATATATTATCCTGCACACCATTGCTTCACTGTCCCCTTTTAGCCATTAGAAGAGCACTTGTGATCACAAATATTATGGTGTCTTTTCAAATGCAGGCAAGACGCACCATGCCTAACAGCATCAGAGACATTCATAATTCACAATTTTTCTTTACAACTGCAAAATCCATCTCCATAGAAACCAGAAAGCAAGAAACTACAGTAATAACACTAAAGTAAATGTCACATTCAGTTAGTCAGCACAAAGCAGGAGAGGGGATGTTGCTAAGGTTAGAAACTAAGGAGGATTCTCCCCCCCCCCTTTTTCTAACAGAGCAGCTGACTTGAAATAGATTGTTTTATACAAGGTAATTATGTGGTCTCGTCTTAATTTCACTGTAATTTACTCATAACTTGACCAGATCAATGGCACATTTACTTACAGGCATTTGTTACAGCGAAGCTGTTAGCTGTTTCAATGTTGTCTACGTGAGGAACCAAATTAAAAGGTGCTTCAGAGACGTTGGGGCTGGTATTATGAAGAAAAATTGCTAATCGAAAAGCAGTATATTCCTGATCTGTGTTTCTGATGAAGAGACCACCTACAAAAACAGCAAAGGAAGCAAGAGTCAATTATTTACAAGCCAACCACTATACTATGAAACCGGCCAACTACCTCTCCCAAAGCTACTCAGTAATACTGGTCCTAGCACGTCTAGGGATACATGAACTAATCCTATTCATAATCACAGCCACTACCTTAAATCACTGTCCTAAAGCCATGTTAACCTCCCAGCTGCATTCAGGCTCTATTCCTGCTTCCGCGGGTCCTAGCCTTTCATATTTAAATACCCAGATTTGTCATGATTGCAGTGACCTTTGAAACCATCTAGCCTCCATCTCCAGGATACTGAACGCGTTGCTAAATCAGCTACTCAGCATCCTCCTTCGCCTTAAGTGGCGGGCAGATTAAGGAGAGCGAAGCTTCTTCGATTAGAAACAAGGAGGCTCTATACTGAGCAGGCAGGTAATGAATGAACTTTGCTCCTCTGCAGCCCAGGTGCGGGCAGAGAGCAGCAGCAGCTCAGGCTTATTAGCAGCATCTTTCGGAGTGCACGAGAAATGATGCAGTGATGGAGCTGAGCTGGAAGGAATTCAAATAACTGCGCCCCGTCAGAAAAGAAGGGAAGGGGAAATGTGCGAGAGGGCCAGCGAGTGGGGACGGAGACACAGGATCGGGGGGGGGGGGGGACACAATCCAAAATCCTAAACTTTCGAACTATGGAAAGGGAAAGGAAAAGCCAGCAGCCTCTCGCTCCCCATGGCAAATAAGCTCCTGCACTGGCCAGTGCATGGGAAACCGGCTTTCAAACAACTCGCCATCCCCCCAGGAAGCAGAAGAAACAGGGGTCTCAATTAAAGAGAGCGCGGGGGGGGGGGAATCTTCACAACTTATTCTAATACCGCACAACCCCCTCCCCCAGGATCACGGAGTTAAAATGAATTTTTCCACAGAAAACCAACCCCTCTCCATACAACCTCACCACCACCACCCCGCGCACACACGCTTTCCCGAGGGGGTAGAGGGAAGAAATCTTGCAGCTTCATTCAGCCCCTGGTTTCTAACTCACTTTGGAAAGGATTGGAACACTTGACACATGCACCCAGCCCAATGCAGCGCTTACCTATTTGCACACTGCTAGGGAAAGCTCCCATTGCTAGTCCCCAAAAGCCAGAAAACAAGAAGACAAGCTGTCTGCAAATAATCCTCATCTTCTCTTTTGCCTCTCTGTATCTCCTTATCTCTCTCTCTCTCTCGCTAGATGCTGCTCAGAGAGGCATTGAGGACGAGGTGGCTACAAACAAAATTAAGAATAAAAATGAATTCAAAGGGGAGGGGGAGAAAAGAGAAGAGTTTTTTTCCCTCCTTCCTTTTTTCTTTCTTTTTTTTTTCTTTTAATTTTTTTTAATGGTTTTTTAGCAATCCATCCTGCTGAGCCGGATTTTTCCCGCAGTCTCCATAGCCCTGGGAGAGGTTTCTGTCCGGCTGCAAATGTTGCACATGCAAAAGATGGTGGAGAGTTTGGTGGTGGTGGGAGCGTCTAGTGGCTGCACTGAGAGATGAGACATGCGCTATCTCCCCCCCCCCTCCCCCCTCCCATAAACACAAGCAGAGAGAGAGAGAGGCGCGCGCGCACACACACACGGCTTCCTCGGTCTCTCTCCAGTGCACCCCACTCTCGAAACGCCTTTCGAGCCACAGATAAATAAAGCAACCACAGCAGCGGAGGCTCCAGAGGACAACAAGGGGGATGCGCCTTCTCTCTCCCACCAGCATATACACACCCGGCTAGAGCAGCAGCAGCAGCAATGAAGTTTGTCCCCAGGAGAACAGAGCCCTTCTTTTGCAGCCAAGTCCTGCTCTCAGGCACAGCCCTAGCAGCAAACGTGGGACTTTAGATACTGCAGCAGAAGAAAAAAAAAATCCACTGAGCAAATTCTGCTGGAGAGGGAAGTAACTGGAGAGGGGGCGAAAGGAGAGGGGACGAGAGATGAGGGGGAGAGAAGGCTTAGGGGGTAACCAAGGTCACTGATGCTTTATTGCTATCAGTAGCCCTTTCCTACACTTTCCTGACCTGTGGACTGTAGAGAGTTTAGGGGGACAAGATTAGCAACTTACTCTGAGGGAGAGGGAAAGAGAAGGATGCTGATCTCATTAAGAATGCAAGATCATAGAATCATAGAAATGTAGGTCCGGAAGAGACCCGGAGAGGTCATTTAGTCCAGTCCCCTGTGCTCTGCCAGGACCAAGTAAACCTAGATCATCCCTGACAGGTGTTTGTCCAACCTGTTCTTTAAAACCTCCAATAATGGGGATTCCACAACCTCCCTTGGAAGCCTGTTCCTGACCTTAATTACCCTTATACTTACAATGTTTTTCCTAATATCTAACCTAAATCTTCCTTGCTGCAAAATAACCTATTACTTCTTCCCATGTTCAGTGGACATGGAAACAATTGATCACATCCTTTTTATAACGGCTGTTAACATATTTGAAGAAAGTGATCAGATCACTCCTCAATCATCTTTTCTTAAGACTAAACATGTCCCGTTTTATTTTTTAACCTTTCTTCAGAGGTCAGTTTTTTTAAGCCTTTAACCATTTTTGCTGCTTTCCTTTAGACTCTTTCCTATTTGTTTACATCTGTCCTAAAGTGTGTCACCCTGAATTGGACACAGTATTCCACCTGAGGTCTCACCAGTGCCAGGGACAATTACCTTCCGTGTCTGACATATGACAATTCTGTTAATACAACCCAGAATAATAACAACCTTTTTCGCAGCTGTATCACATGGCTGACTCATATTCATTTTGTGATCCACTATAACCCCTAGGTCCTTTTCAGCAGTACTACCACTTAGCAAGTTATTCCCCAGTTTCTAATTGTGCATTTGATTTTTCCTTCCCACTTGTCTTTATTGAATTTCATCTTGCTGAATTCAGATCAACTCTCCAGTTTGTCAAGGTCATTTTGAATTCTAATCTGTCCTCCAAAGTGCTTGCAACCCCTCCCAGGTGTCATTTGCAATTTTTAAAGTATTTTATATTCTCCATTCCATTATCCAAGTCATTAATTAAAATATTGAATATTACCTGACCCATGACTGACCCCCTACAGGACCTCACTAAATACACCCTCCCAGTTTGACGGTGAACCATTTGTAACTACTCTTTGAATATGGTCTTTCAATCAGTTGGGCACCCACCCTATAGTAAATTCATCTAGACCTCATTTCCCCAGTTCGTTTATGAGAATGGCATGTGGGACTGCATCAAAAGCCTTACTAAAAGTCAAGAATGTTCATGTCTACTTGAACTGCTTCCCCATAGGTACATAACCTTTTCAAAGGAGGAAATCGGGTTGGCTTGGCAGGATTTGTTCTGGCTATTTCTTATAACCCTATTATCCTCCACATGCTTACAAATTGATTACTTAATAATTTCTTCCAGTATCTTTCCAGGTATCAAAGTTAGGGTGACATGTATATAATTCCCTGGGTCCTCTTTGTTTAGAGATAGGTACTATGTTTGCCCGTCTCCAGTCTTCTGGCAATTCACCCATCCTCCAGGAGTTCGCAAAGATAATTGCTAATGGGTCCAAGATTTTTTTAGGGAATTCCTTAAGTACCCAAGGATTAATTTCAGCAGGCCCTGGTGACTTGAATACATTGTCTTGAGTAATGTTTTTAGTGAAAACTGAAGCAAAAGAGCCATTAAACACCTCAGCTTTCTTGATGTCATCAGTTATTAGCTCTCCTTTTCCGCTATGTAGACGAGCTACACTTTCCTTCATATTTCTCTTGCTCCTAATGTATTTAAAGAACTTTTACGTATGCCTTATGTCCCTTGCTAGGTGAAACTCACTTGGTGACTTAGCCTTTTTGATTTTGTTCGTACATGCTTGTGCTATTCTTTTGTACCTCTCCTTAGCAATTTGTTCATGTTTCCACTTTTTGTAGGATTCCTTTTGGATTTTCAGGTCATTACAGAGCTTCTGATGGAGACATATTGGCCTCTTACTATTCTTCCTATCTCTCCTTCACATTGGGATAGTTTGCAATTTAATATTGTCTCCTTGAGAAACTGCCAGCTCTCGTAAACTCCTTTTGCTCTTGTATTTTCTTCCCAGGGGACCTTACCTGCCAGTTTTCTGGGTTTGTTAAAGTCCACTGTCCTTATTCTGCTTGTTATCCAGGGTTTTGCTGAACCCAAAGCTCCTGGTAACTTTACTCTTTGTGAGACAGTGCCAGGAAATAAATCAATGGGGACACAACCATCCAGCTGATAGATAGATGATACAAGCAGGCAAACAAAAGTACTTTCACTCAATGCTTCTACTTTATTTAGTCTCCAGCACTTACACATGTCCACAACAGGTTAGTAGAGCACCCCAAATTACCCCCAGATTCATGTTTACTCAGGGTCTTGAGGAGGTCTTGAGTGGAGAACTGTAGACGTCCAGTGGCCAGCCTTCCATCTACAGCCTTCTATCTACATGAGAGGTGTCTCAGATTTCTTCCTCTTTTTATACCCAATTTGTTAGCATGACATAGCTTGTTCCGTTAAAAAAAAATACACAAAAAACCCTGCTGAGCAGAAGCTAAGTTAAGTGTGGTGCTTTCCAGCCTGTAGTTTTCCAGCCAGTA
The DNA here is from genome assembly GCF_002925995.2 of Terrapene triunguis. Classification (NCBI taxonomy): domain Eukaryota; kingdom Metazoa; phylum Chordata; order Testudines; family Emydidae; genus Terrapene; species Terrapene triunguis. The sequence goes on along the minus strand of NW_020664489.1, from coordinate 1,663,420 downwards.
GTGTGGAATTTTCCATCAGTTAACCAGCACTATTTCACACAGCAATAGTTAACTATTGCCAGACTTTCCATCTTGCACAACCAAATGCTTTGGCAAAAAGCTCAAGGCAGGTGGTCACAAGGTCATGTTTACTCCTCATGGTCACTCACTTCCCTCTCCCCTCCTGGTCTGGTAGTTGTGCTCAGGCTGCTACAAAGGCCTTACAGCTGCTTTCAGCAATAAGCATACCAATTGGTATTTCAGCTTTGGGCAGTGGTTTAGGCATGTTACTGGGTTAACAAAATTTCCTTCTTACATGCTGCTCTCACTCCTTCCTTTCCTTAGAGTCATGACATTTATCATTTCGCCATCCCTTTCACCCAAATTGCCTTCCATCTTCAGATTCACTAGCATTTCCTCCCTGTTGGTCAGAATCAAACCTAAAATGGCTGTCACCTTGGTTACTTACTCCACTTTGTGAAACACAAAGTTGTCCCCATACATTCCAAGAACTTACTTGAAATTTTGTGTTTTGCCATATTACTTTTCCAACAAATGTCTGGGTAGTTAAAGTCCTCCATTACTACCAGATCCTCCTTCTCAATCTCCTCGACCTCCCCTTCTGCCATCCACAACCCCGACATCTTCATCCTCTCTCTGAACCACCAGTCTGAACAACCAGATAGTCTGAAACGACTCCAAGGAAGCTTATTGGTTCAATGTTCATGTGTTCTGCTGGTTGATATAGGCCTAGTTTGGCTGTCACCAGTTACACTGTACATGGTTTTGAGCTGAGATGTATGAGTGTGGTTTGGTGTTAGAGGGTGGCTGCAAGTTCTTTTCTCTGTGAGCCCTATGGAAATGGGTGATCTATGCTGTTAGCAATTCCTAATTTGGGACTGAGTCCTACCGGAATCACAGAATTGAAATTCTCCTTGTGTGCACACAATGGTGTGTTATATTTGTGGTTTAAATTAAGGCTGCCCCCTTCAACATGGTTGGTTGCCTCCCCGCCCCCACAACATGCTGATATATGATGCACCTAGGGAACCAAGCAGAAAGGTGAGTGGAGATATGTGGGAAACAAAGGGGTGGGGATTTGGGATGGGAGGAGGGTAAAGAAAGTTTTTGGTGTAGGGATAGGATGAAATCTGGGCTGTGTAGGCAGCCTGAGGCAAATGGGTAGCTCATCTAGCAGCATCACAAGGAACCCTTAATGTACTCTGAGCCTAGAGACACTCTGGTCCTGGAGAGCAGCTCTAGGACATCTCTTGAAATGCCAGTGCTTTGACAGACAGTGGGCTTCCCTCTACTCCTGGCACCAACCACAACCCTCCTCTCACCCTTGCCCCCTCCACATCTCCACTAATCCCTGTTCTCAGGGGATGAGGGTCTTATGGGAATTAGCAGGCTATCAAGGGGTCTTTTGCTGGTGGTAAAAAAAAAAACAGGTGGAGAAGTGGGAGGAGGAAGGGCATTGTCAGGGATTATTGAGAGAGATGGGTCAGTGGTTATGATGGACACAAGGGGTGTGATTGAAAACATGGGGAGACTGAAGCTGTGCAAAGGGACATTGCCTCAGTTCTAAGGAATCCACACCTAAAGAGCCCCCACATCACTGCTGCTTCAGCTTCCTGGCCCTGTGTATTGGATAAACCTAGTTAGCAGCACCAAAAGAGCCAGTGTCTCCATGCTGAGGCATTTGAGCATGAAAGACTTCCCCCATAGCACCGCCCTCTTGGAGTGCCATGTGAAGTAATATTGTGCTAGATCTGGAGACTAAATTCAGTTACTGAAGTGTGAAAAAGATAGAAGTTAGTCAGGCTTCATGTACAAATTTCAGTGCAGCCTTCACAATGTAGTTGCTAAACAGTAAGAAGATACGTGGATTGCTTTGTCCATAACATCTGTTCTTGCTTACCCCTTCCCTTCGTGATGTATGTTATACTTCAAACATCCGTCAAACAGATTCTTTAAACGGTAAGATCTTTGGGGCAAGTATCTATCTTCTGTGAAGTGCTTTAACACTTGTGGGCAATATCAAATAAATAATAAATACAAATAATATGTCTAGGTCTCTAATACTGTGCCCTTCCCCGTGGTCTCTAAGCACCTTGGCAAAATGATATCAGCCATACTGGGAAGGTTACCAATATACCTGAGGTCTCTTTCTTCCTCCTTCCAACAGCTGGATGAATTTTGCTTTGACTGTGCTTTGTTTCTAGTCTTATTCTTAACTTATTTGTCTTTCACCATATGCAAGAGCAGAATGGGTAATTATTTTAATGATATTTCTTATTAGTATTATGGTATCCCTGAGGCAAATAGGTATGATATACCGTACATTCTGCCCTCAATGTGGTCAAAATTTTTGATCATCCTTGGCTCCTATTCTCTAACCATGAACTGTCCATTGACTTCTTCAGGGCTCAAGCCTCCCCTAATTTACACTGGCATAAAAATTGAGACAATTTCCATTTAAGCCAATGGAATTTTACTGGTATAAAACCAGCTGCAGTTTCTTTAATATTTGTGGATTCATTCCCAAGTACAGTGCATTGCAATAACCAGTGCTAGATGTCACAAATGCATGGATTGTTGTTGCCAGGTCTGACAGAATGGGACAATTTTCTCACTGCTTGAGGGTGGAAAAAATTTAGAAAGACTCACTAGGTTAGGAGCATCCTATTCCTGTGACCTGCTCCTGGCCTTATCTACGCTAGGAAATTTTGCTAATATTGGTTCAGCTCTACTAGTAGTAGCAAGATTGGGAGCTCTAGTGTTAGCCAATCATCAGTTGCTATCAGCTTTCTATGTACCATGTAAATTAGACCTGTTTTTGACAAAGGTAACTGAAATGGTGTTTAAAATGCCAGCAACAGCCTGACTATACTAGGACATCTGATGCTCCTAGGGAAGACAAGGCCTCACAGTCCTTCCCCCAAACACCTTTGTGAGGGAGAAAGAGAATGTGACATACAGGGTCACAATCCAGACTAATGAGTAGCTATGTCACCCCTGCCCTGCAATCTGGGGTGCCCTTTACAGTGCCTAGCTCTTGCAGCCTCCAACCTGGACTGCTCACAAACAGCCTCCAGCATGTAAGTCACTCCCAGATACGTCTGTGTGTGCTGCATCCAGTCATCCACACATTGGCTCTTACCAGCCTGGGTTATCCTGCAGTGTGACCCCAACACACTCCCAGTCCCGGATCTTCCTCCAGAAATGTATCTTCTGTACTGGCTAATCCTCTCCGGAACAGTAGAAGTATATTAAGTCCATTATTCCTTTAAGGGAATAATATGCCAGTTTATTATTGTAAATAGTTATCTAGACACTTCAAGTTAAATGCACTGGATTAGATAAAACAATAAAACAAGTTTATTAACTACAAAGAGAGAGATTGTAAGTGAGTACAAGTAATGAGACATACAAGTCAGAAATGGTTACAAGAAAAATAAAGATAAAATGCTTAATAATGCCTTACAAACAATGTTAGAGTCAAAGCAAAGGTTTCTCACCACATGCTTTCTTACTGACCAAACTCTTTAGGTCAGGACTCCCCCCCCCCCCCGAGACAAAATGGCTACTTCCTTTTTCTTTTCAAGTACAGAGAATGTGATGGGCAAGGAGAGGAGAGAGCAGGGTATCACCCCCTTCTTTTTATAGACATTTTTCCCTTTTGAGAAGCATTTTCAGCTGGGAGTAAGATGACAGGCAGTCTGTAGAAGGAAACTCCATGCTATTTCTTTGCTAGAGATGTTGATTTTTGCCTTGCCCCTTTTTCTGCTAAAGAATGGCCACTTGGCAGGTAATGGTCCATCAGCTTTGTTTACACCTAGCTCACACATTAGTTTACCCTTTGTCAGGGGTGAAAGTAAGGCAGTACAGGCCGGTATGGCATACCGGTAAATAGTGGCCATTGGTACCGGCCCATACTGCTGACTTTAAAGCTGGGCTCCAGCCGCTGCTGCCGCAGCCAGAGCCCCAGACCCTGTAAATCAGCTCTGGAGCCCCGGGCGGCATGGGCCAGGCAGCGCAGATGGACTAGCTGGGGAATGCTGACCCTCAGCCCTGCCCTTTCCGCCCAAGGCCCTGCCCCTTCTGAGGGGGGAGGGCAGAGCTGGCCCTGTACCAATAAGAATTCAATTTTACATTCACCCCTGCCTTTTGTCTTTGAGGAACTGGTTTGGCCACTCTCCAGACTTATCTGGAAAACATACCTTTAGTCATGATCTCAGCTTATAACTTCACATATAACGTTGCTACATGCAGTTTGCCATGATATTATTGATCAGCAAATTATGAATTTTAAATGATGCCTCACAAGACATACCTTGTATAAACATTATTACAACTCTGTGCAGGATGTGAACATAAGGTATATTCTGTCACAGAGAATGAACCCTTTTGTTAACTAGGAACAAGGTAATGCTTTTGTACCTTGTCACAAAGGCTTTGTTAAGAGCTATGCAATGAAACTGAAATCAGTATTCACTGTGAATGGGAGAAAAAACACCCCAAGACCCAGGAGCAGAAGGTTGGATTGAGAGATCAGAGTTTTTAATTTTGTTTATTTTGGCTGAAAATGGCCCTTTTTAATGAAAATGTGTGAAAAAAATGATTCTTTAGAATTTTTCCAAAGAAAAAAACATTTTTGGTGGGTTTCTAGATTTCATTAAAAAAAATTTATTCAATACTGCAGTCTACAGTTTTGGTTCTAATACAGGGGCTGTGGCCAGCTGTTCCAATTAGACCTAACTGGAAAGCTGAATTTTGCATGGAAATTTCCTAATGTTTTGATGAAAAACAAACCAATCCTGCCCCTAAAATTCTCCCTTTTTGTGCTGACCCATTTCTCCCTTTTTAGGGACAAAAATTGTTACCTCTTTTTTACTCCTAGATTATTTTCTGGCTCATACAACATTATCATCAGTATTGTGAACTTAGTTTTAGCTGCAGAATCTTCATTGCTGGGCATGATGTATAAGCCAAAAAGAAGCCAACTTAAATTTCAGAACCTGGGTGGAGATTGCTGGTCTGGGAAGTAGGAAAACCATCTTCCTAACTAACATGAGTCTCATTTTCTAGGAAATTCACTGAAGCACAATGACCATGAAACCTCAAAATGCTGTTTTTACAAAATCATATTCCAGCATGTAAGAGCACATCAATATCTTCTAAACAGCTCATAGAAAATTAATTTTAGTGTTGCTTATTGCTAATAATGTGTAGTATACTTTTATGTAGCTGAGTTCTCTTGTCTAGTTTGTCCTCTCCTATTTCCAATTAGTCCTTACCGGCATGCGAGGAAATAAAAATGTACAGCCACCATTCCATCACTACATCCTCCTGTCATCAATGGGTGTATTATTTATGTTAAAATATTTCTCAGTTAATTATACTAACTACCAATATAGTGCTTTTCTTAAAATAACGCATGGAAATTTTGTGTTCTGTTATTCTACCTAATTAAACTTAATTTCATATAATTCCTGCTTAATTATGCATTTTAAATTCAGCAAACTACTTTTTTATTTTTACATTTACTTTCTACAAATTTTAAGCTTCTCCGTGCATCTCATCCCTGGTCAACTGCCGTTAACTACCACATATTTGAATAATCCAGGCTCCTGATTAGATCATTGCTCTGTCAATCAGGTATTCCCATATGGTAAGACCTTACAGGGCCAGAAACAGCTTTCCCAGGAGATCAATAAGCCCACTGGTGCCCCTAGATATTATAACTTTGCAAGACATTTATACAAAATTTATATTCTTAAAAATACTTTGATTAATATTATTTCTCTGGTTCTAATCATTCTGAGAAGCTGTATAATTGGAATAAATTATATCCCCTCCACTGATAAAGATAAATATGTCCTATTTTATCACTGGATGAAAGTATGCAGAAGATCAGGCCATAATGATCCCTTCTAGCCTTAAAATATATTAAATATTACAATGTCTGAAGCAATTGATTTTCAACTGGGTGTTTAGTAAACAATTCATATTCTATGGAGCTCAGGGATATTCATGGAAAGTGTACGCTCAGGACATCATTTTAAAATCTGCTCCAATTTGTGTAATCTAACCATAAATAGATCTGCTTGTGCAAATAATTATTTGAAAATGGCTTGGGCCAGATTCTACCAGCTCCACCACACTGACTAGTACTTTAATCCATGAGTTGTCTCACTGATAGTGTAACAGCTTGTGGCAAAAGATACCACCCAATGTAAGGATGAAAGAATCTGTCCCTCTGTGACTTAAAGCACTATTTTTAAATTCCCAGCATATACTATAGTCAAACATGTCTAAAGACTGCTAAAGGCCAGATGTGTTCCTTCAAGATAATTGAAAAGTGCTGGGGGAAAGCTTGCAAGTATGATCAAAATCCAATTATACTTTAATTCAAAATATGCTTCCTCAGGAGTCAAGACCTCATCAATATTGTAGATTTACTAGTGTTCCCTGTTTTAAACAACAGAGGCCTGTTTTGTGCAGGTAGGCAGAGCTCTTATAAAGGTATCATTAAAGGTTATTACAATTCCTTGCAAGTACTGCACTTTCTACTCCATGAAACATTTCCCTCTTATTGCATTATCTTGTAAGGTAAAGAACTAAAGCAACACTTTAATAATGTAGGACTGTGTAGCATTCTAGGAAGAATCTTGTGTTGCAGGGAGAGCACATTATAGTGCCCCCAGGTCAGTAAAAGCTGAATGAATTATTTCTTTAGAGACTTTCTTCTAACATATTCATGCAGCACATGCACCTGGTGCACAGAGCATGTGTGAACTTTACTGAGTGCTGTTCCTATTCAAATCAGGTAAACTTCAAGCCACACACTCTCATGAATACAACAGTAATTACTGTGCTCTAAGGACACCATTGCAATGACATTATCATTTGTCAGCAGGATACCAGTGACTACTGTCATGGAAAATTTACATTTGCATCTTTGTTAAATAGTCTGTTTACTAGTTTCTTAATGACCTGCAACAAACAATGATTTGAACGATTCTATGAAGTTCAACGTGGCAGGCTATGTTTATGTATTTTCACAGGTTAATAATACTAAGGTATATTCAGCAGTAGTTGTCATGGAGTATGCAACGTAAGTGTCAGTGTATCAACATATAGTTTTGTCTCAAGAGAGTATCACAATACTGTAATTTAAAATGTAATCAACAAATATTAAAAGGGACCAAGAACATTGAAAATATTACCTGAACTATTTCCTTATAGCTCAGATTGTATCAGTAAGGATTTCTTATTTTACTGTAGTAGGTGCAGTAGCTACTACAGCAATTAAGGTTGACAAGCACATTTTATTATCCTCTTTTGTAATTGCTTATAACTTTCTGAAAATTTTTTTATTGGATTACAATGTTACAAACTTAGTAACTAGAGCTGAATATTTCTGGAAAGTTTCAGCAAAAGCTATTCACCTAGGTAAACAATATTTATGGAATTTGGTAATGCAGTAAATATTTGTCTAATGTTCTTGACTTAAGGTCCAGTGTTTCCTAAAGGAAAACAGACATTAATGCATAGTAACCAGTAAAAGGAAAACACTCTCAGAAAGGCCTTCATGGAGTATGTTATATGTAAATTCTCCCCACCCTCAAAAAATTTAACAAACTTTTGATCTAACTTGATTAGCCTGAGAAAAGTTTGTAGATATCTACCCAGAAAAACAACCCAAAACAATCATTTGAGAAGGATTAGTCTTAAATGAAAGGACATCATTACATTCAAGACAATTCTTTTGCTCAGCATCTTTATCTCCTTTAGTAATATTGAATACAATAGCTGCTACAATCTTCAGAATTTTCAGATTTAGGAAGATTTTTCTGGAGGCGTATTAAATTTCAATTAATATCTTGATACCCATCGAGCATAACAATACAATAAGCATCAAAACAATGCAACTAAATGAAAGTTATTGATACCTCAATCTGGGACAGTTCCTCAAATTTCTCACCTAAAAAGAATGGCTGTTATGTGGGAATCTCCCTCTCATCCTCTTAGGGTGACCAGACAGCAAGTGTGAAAAATCGGGATGGGGGTGGGGAAAAAGCCCCAAATATCGGGACTGTCCCTATAAAATCGGGACATCTGGTCACCCTACATCCTCTGCATTGAAGACCAATGCAAAGAATTTATTTAGCTTCTCTGCAATGCCTTGTCTTCCTTGAGTGCTACTTTAGCACCTCAGACATTCAGTGGCCCCATTGATTGTTTGGCAGGCTTCCTGCTTCTGGGGCACTTTAAAAAAATTGCTGTTAGTTTTTGTGAATTTCAACAGTTGCTCTTCAAATTATTTTTTGGCCTATCTCATTATACTTTAACAGTTGACTTGTGACTTGACACTTTCTATTTTCCTCAGTAGGATTTCACTTTTTAAAGGATTCCAGTTTTTAAAGGATGTATTGTTTAATCTCTAACCACCTCTTTTACTCTGTTTAGCCATGATGGCATTTTTGGTCCTTTAAAAAAAAAATTGGGGTATGCATGTGTTTTTAAAAAGCTTCCATGCAGCATGCAGGCATTTCACTGTGGTGACTGTTCCTTTCAATTTCCATTTAACTAACCTTCTCATTTTTGTGTTGTTCTACTTTTTGAAGAAATGTTACTGTGGTGGGTATATTTGGTATTTCTCCCCCTAGAAGAATATTACATTTAATTGCATTATGGTTGCTACATACCAGTTGGATAAACTGACTAGTATATAGTATGTTCAAATTTTCTATTTGCTTTTCTGTTCTACATCAATAGTAAAGTTAATTGGAAAATATTTCTGCAAAAAAACAGTTGACTTTGTGGTGAAAAAAATCAAAAATTGAAATTTGTCTGAAAACAGAAAAAAAATTGATTCTGAAATGTCGATTCACAACCTCATAGGAGCAGTAGTTCAGATGGTTCATGTGCCCATTTCTCTTCTATGAGCTGTATTCTACACCTGGACTACATTGCCCATGATTCACCATGCCCAGGGCCTCCCCAGCCCCTCAGCAAGAGGGAAAACCATGGTGCATCACAGAAGATGTAGTCTGGCTAAGGAGCCTAGCTGAAACAGAACATTGGGGTCATAAAGCATCCAAACTGTGGGCTTGATTCAGGAATTACTGGGTGAAGTTCTGGGCCTGTGTTATGTAGGAGGTCAGACTAGATGATCAAAGTGATCTCTTCTGGCATTAAAATCTAAGAATCTATTAGACATATTGTATATGAAATAGGATGGATACAAATCAATGTATCTTTAGGTGCCTAAACACCTTTGAAAATCTGGCCCATGGGGAACAAAAACAATCCATCAATTCACAAACTCTAATTAATACTTCCTTTGTTTAATAGATCAGTTACTTTTGTAAGGAAGGTCTGAATGGACTCTCCCCTGACAGCTAATGATGAGTTGGGGGGGAAAGGTTTCAGGATCAGACTGTATTTACATGACCACACCCACCCTGCCTAGGTATCCAGAGCTGTGTTACCAAAGTGATCAATTTTGCCTGGTGTTAGGTTACAAATCACTATTATTGAATGCAGGGGTACTGAAATGTTGTGATCCTTTTTGTATGAGTAAAGGGCAGCAGAACGGTCACTGACCTGATTGAGGGGGTCACCCTCAACTGAACTTGCTAAGCAGGGGGTTCAGATGTCAGAGCCCAGTGGAGTGAGAGATAGAGGATGAGAACAGGTGTTTCTGCCTGGTGATGTGGGATCTATCTAAGAGTTATAGGCACCATCTGAACTCTGGGTCTCTGCTGACCAAGGACAGCAGCTGTAAGTGGCGTGCAGTGGAGGAAGAGGGGAGTGGCATGTTAAAGGGAAATTTGTTTGTTGGACTTTCACACTGCTAGGTGAGAAATGGAGGAAAAGGACACTGCCCAATGTACTCTGGAGCAGGAGTTTTGTTCATGGCCAGATATATATGAATCATGGTTGTGGTTTCCCAAATAAATGCCAGGTTTCTTTCCTCTTTTTTATTAAAAGTTTTCTCTGCTATATATGGACTCAGTGCTGGTGAGTGGGGAAGTTTGCCTTTTAGAGGCTCCCAGGAGCAGTGTTTAATTTATCCAGATTACTGGGAGGAGACTTGAGCTGGTTCTGTGTTATATTGTTAAGAGGGACCCCTTGGATATTGAACCTAGCCCTTGTTGCTGCTGACTCCACCTGGCAGAAGGATTATGCTTTTAAATGCAAAATATGTTTTGATAAACTTTTTTTTAATGTATCTAGTACATTGGGATAGTTTTATTTAACTAAAAACAAATTTTAAAATGTTTTTGTGTATTTTTAATTGAACTCCAATTTCCAGCAAATGCAGCTTGACAGAGGTTACAAGTAAAAAATATATATATATATATAATTGTTTAAACAAACATGTATGAATCTAATGTGTCCTTCTGGTTAGCAAAAAGAAGTACTCCATTTCATCTGAAGACTAAATTTAGTTACAAATCAACATGTGTTAATGGTTACCAACCATGAGAATGAACTCTTGTTTAGGAAAATAACTAAAAAGTACAAATGCAAAACAAGATTAAGATCTGTGATTTAAATTAAGGTTTCCTGCCTGATGATTTAAATAATGATTAAAATTGGTGATTTAAATCAATCTACCCTGCTATTACAAGGATGTGATAGGTAACTTCATCAATCTGGAAGAGTGAATAAATAAATGGTTCTCAAATTTACAGTTAGGAGTTGCAACTACTACTGAAGACAGAGAAATAATAAAAAGTTACTACTTGGGGGGAGGGATAGCTCAGTGGTTTGAGCATTGGCCTGCTAAATCCAGGGTTATGAGTTCAATCCTTGAGGGGACCACTTAGGAATCTGGGACAAAAATCAGTACTTGGTCCTGCTAGTGAAGGCAGGGGGCTAGACTCAATGACCTTTCAGGGTCCCTTCCAGTTCTATGAGATAGGTATATCTCCATATATATTTTTTTTAAGAAATTGACCATTTGAAAAGAACTCAATCATGTTGAGAAGCTCATAGGTTGAAAACAACCAAATGAGATTCATTTTGGACGAAGACAAGGTAGTCCATCATGGGAAAAATAATTCAAAACACAAAATATTTTGAGAGAACCTGGGAAATTAGTTATGCAAAGAAGGGTGATAACGGACAGCAGATTAGACATGCTTTTGCAATATAACATAGCATCAAAAAAGGCCCATGCACTTCTGTGCGGCAAACACTCTGTAGATGCATCACATCATGCAGCAAGGAGACAGATAACCATCGTAAGCAACTCTAGTGTGATTGCATCTAGATTATCGTATTTAGTTCTTAGTGTTTAATTGAGACTTACAAAAAAAGATGAAATAGTTAAACATGTATAACTCAGCTAAATTAGGTCTACGTCAGGACATGCTAACAGCCTACAAAGATTTGGAGGCTATTATCTCTAAGAAGGCAGAGAATTATTTAGCATGATAAAAGAGTCTATAAGTAGGAGCAATAGCATGAAATTAAGAACGGGAAAATGTAGGGTGACTGTCAGGAAAAACATCCTGAGAGTCACATCTATTAACCAGTGTGGAATTGATGTGACCATTATTTGGCATATTTAAAACAAGAGTAGACAAAAACATTAGAAAATGTACACTAGGGAACAACCCATATTATCAGAGAGATGGACTATATTACTCAATAGATCTTTTAAATTTCTAGAATCTATAATTCCACAAATTTCATGTAGGCTACACATTAGTGGAGATATATATTTTATAACAGTATTATATGTACATTTTTTCCCTGTGGGACCAATTTTCAAATTAGGGTGCTTAAGAATAGATTCTTACACCCATATGATGAAGAGCATCTGCAGTCTCCAGTTAAGTCAATAGAAGCTGCAAATATCAATTCCTTTGAAATTTACCTAAATGTGTTTTTAGAAGTTGGCTAAATGTCTTATTATAAAAAAATTAAATTAAAAAAATAATTAATTATGAATTCAAAACAATCCTTTCTTGTACCATTTCACTGCTAAGGCAGAGAAAAAATATCTATACACATGTGGAGTAACTTGTTATTAGTATTTGGGGGAAAATATTACATTTTAGTGTTACTTTTAGAAAATCTGGACATAGCAGCCTGCTACGATTTCTTGCCTTGTTGGCTTTTTTCTGCAAAGAACTCAGCAAAAGCAGAACCTCCTATTGTATTCAGCATAGATTAGATGATTTTGTTTTTTTGGAATCCTAAATTCGGGGGCAGAGAAGTAAAATAAGGGGGAAAATGCCTTTGTTGTTGTTTTCACTGGGTTTTATTGAACTGTGTTTGGAAGAGAGCAGCATCTTGCCAGGGAAGCAAGCCTCACACATGGAGAATGCCTGTTGCCTGCAAATAAAGCCTATCTATATATCTATATGAAACAGGTACAAATGAAGGAACAAATATATTATGCTAATTTTGAAACTGGAGATAGTCACATTGTAAAATAAAAAATAAAAGTCTTGCAATACACCATATATATATATATATATATCATACAAACAAGTGAAAATTGTTTGAAGAGGTGTGAATTTCATTCTGCATCCATATTACATTAAACTAAAGTTGCACTGCTGTACTTTTAATATAGGAGAGGTTTTCCTTGGTAGCTCTGGAAATATTTGAGAAAATACAATAATAACTAAATGACCATAAACAGGAAAAAATGTTCATATACAAACACCTTCATATGGATAAATTATTTAATAATAATAATAATTATTATTAGTGGTATTTGAAAAACAGGATGTCATTTCTTTGAGAGATTTTAATTTAAGAGTTTTCATTTAATTCTATAAGAGCTCAAAACCAGGACAACATATTTGTTAACATTTGTCAGAAATGCTGATTAGTTTTCTCCATCAAACTTGGAAGTTTTGATGAAAAATTTAATAGAAATTCAAAATTTTGAAAGTTTTCTACTGTCTCTGATTATCAATATTACATTGGTGTCTCGCAGACCCCAGCAAGAACCAGGGTTCCATTGTGCAAAGCACTGCATAGGGGTGTGAATCAAATGCAGTCCCTGCCCTAGAAAGCTCACAGTCTAGGTTTATGGCAAGAGACAAGTTGGATAAAGAAACAAGCTTGAGTTGACTAAGGAGGGTACAGGTAATAGTAACAACAACAATAGCTTGAGATAAAAAAAGATTTAGATGTACTTGAGAGCTTTCCAAATGGTCAATGCTTACACGAGTTGCTTTTAGGATTTTTTCCCTGATTCAAGATGAATACAAAAGTCTCAGTGCATCAAAACAATCCATCAGTTAGTGTTAATGTGAGTCATGTGCACATATTTGACAGTACTTAATGTCCAAAGGTTACTTTTTTTTAAAGATTATATTTAGAAATGTGAGACCAAGTTCCACTATAAGCTTTTGCAGATAAATTATTGTAGTGGTAAATTACACATGGTGCCTGTCCCCCAGGAGCTCATATACTAAGGTTCCAATTCTACAAAGACTTACACACGCTTTACTTTATGCACCAAGAAGTCTTATTAACTTCAATGGAACCTACTCACAGTGAGCAAAGCTAAGCATGGGCCTAAGTCTTTGCAGGATCAGGGCCCAATTTCAGGCATGAAGCTATAAAACAATAACATGGGGAAGAAATTACTGGGTGAGCAGGGGTTACAGCAATAAGAGTGTCATCTGTGGAATTATGAAGAAGAGAGTTTGGGTCTACATGTTTAGTGTTCAATTCCAGTTCCATTAAAATCAATGGAAAGACAGTGGAAAGTATTGATTTTGGTGATCTGCATTAAGCCTTTACTCAAAGATATGGTGTACAAACACACATTAATGCTAGGATCATTTTTATGGACATTGTGGTAGAAGTAGGTCTTAAGAAAGATACTAATACATTCAGATCCTACTCTATTGTTTTCCCTAAAACATCTCTTTTCATAGGTCCAAGTACATAATCTAACTAACATCTACATTGTGGGCCATACACTGCCATCAATCCAGAATCACATCTTACACTAACATAAATGGAATTTCTGCCTCAAAGACTTTGTTGATCTCTAAGAACTACAGAAAATCAAGAGTCTTGAAATGTAGAAAAGGAAATTCTATAATTAACTTTTGATCCATTGACATTATACAACTTTCAAGAAGTGTCAAAATCAAGTCTGCTTGTCACATTGGAGTAGATTTCCAAAAGCAGGAAGATTTTGGACAGAAATGCATGTGTATCAAAATGCTTAAATTACTTCTATTCTGCCATCTGAAATATCCAGCTGCAAGTGTGTGTAAGGTATAACGTTACAATTGTCTTTGAAAAGAATAAACTATTATTGAGCTCCCTCAGATGTGTAGCAAATAGCAAGCTGCCTTTAGAAGAAGTTTTACTCATCATTCAGCTAAACCAGAGACCCAGTGCAAAATCTAGCACTCGGCAACATCATGTGGATTTAGATACTCCCTGGAGGACCTGGATGGATTACAGTAACCCACAAATGTAGGCTTGTCATCTGTAATAGATAGAATATTGATGATACTCTTTCTTTCACTGTACTGTTTCAGAATGCCATGTTCGAGAACACAACAGAATGGAAATTGGCTTTTACAAATGTGAGCGGGAGTGCAACATTCAGGTCTCATGCCTCTGAGTTAAATGGAAAGTGTCATATATCTGTGTTAAGGTGCCAATGTCCCTTCACTGCTCTGACTATTTTCTGCATTATATTTTCCTTTAAGCAAAGTTATTTCCCTATGTCAATGGTCTCTTCAGTCAGTATACAGGGATTATAAACAGTGACCATTGAGACAGAGAAAGGCCAGATGGGTATAGTAAAGTAGTGAGGAACAGGTATGTTAGCCCCAGGCTAAACAAATCCCTGGTACCATGGTAACCAAATGGCAGTTGCTCCAAGTTAATCAAGACACCTGGGGCCAATTAAGATCCTTCTAGAAAGCAGTGGAGATAGCTAGGTTGATTGGGACACCTGAAGCCAATCAGGGGCTGGCTGGAACTAGCTAAAAGCCTCCCAGTTAGTCAGTGAAGTGCATGTATCAGGAGCTGTAGGAGGAAGCTATGCTGTTGGAGGAACTAAGCAGTACAAATCCACATCAGGTGCAAGGAAGGAGGCCCTGAGGTAACGGTGAAGGATATTTTGAGTGGGGGGCTGCTGTGGGGAAGCGGCCCAGGGAATTGTACACGTCCTATTTCCAAAAGGTCAGCTACCATGGCTTCTACTATTAGGGTCCCTGGGTTGGAGCCCGGAGTAGAGGGCGGGCCCGGGCTCCCCCTCCCCTCCCTGATCAATCACTGAGGACTGGGAGACAACAGAGACTGTGTGAGGGAGGGTTGCTTCTCCTCACCTCTCTTGCTCGCTTATGATGAAAATGGCTCAGTAAGCTGTGACCCTTGACTCTAGGGAGAGAAGGGCTACATGGAGAGTCACAATGAGCCTCTGAGGCTAGCAAAATCTGCCAGGAAACGTGGGACCCAGAGAGACAAGGACAGAGCTTTGTCACACCATTAACATATTTTAAGGATACTAATATCTTCAACAAATTAAGGGACAGATTATCTCCTACGCTTGGTGCAGGAGGAGGATGTCAGGGAGCTGGTTACAGTTCCCTTAGTCTCAAGCCGCCCCCAGTCCAATCACAGCCCTGGTTAGATTTTAGAACAGCCTAGTGGCTGCTGTAATTTACAACAGCTGCTTAATGGTCTTTAAGGGACCCAAATGGCAGGTGAGGCTTGCTGTAGGGGAGCAGAGCACTTTACACACTGCCTCCCATCTTCTCCTTCTGTGTATACAACAGGAGTGGGTTGGGCATAAAGAAGCTGGGGCAGGAGCCAGCTCCACCAGCTTTATGCCAACTGAGAATTCCCCTCCTTCATGCTAGCTGTTGCACTGGGCAGCAGAGAATCATAGAATATTAGGGTTGGAGGAGACCTCAGGATGTCATCTTGTCCAATCCCCTGCTCAAAGCAGGACCAACACCAACTAAATCATCCCAGCCAGGGCTTTGTCAAGATGGGCCTTAAAAACCTCTAAAGATGGAGATTCCACCACCTCCCTAGGTAACCCATTCCAGTGCTTCACCACCCTCCTTGTGAAATAGTTTTTCCTAATATCCAACCTAGACCTCCCCCACTGCAACTTGAGACCATTGCTTCTTGTTCTGTCATCTGCCACCACTGAGAACAGCCGAGCTCCATCCTCTTTGGAACTCCCCCTTCAGGTAGTTGAAGGCTGCTATCAAATCCCCCCTCACTCTTCTCTTCTGCAGACTAAAAAACCCCAGTTCCCTCAGCCTCTCCTCATAAGTCATGTGCCCCAGACTCCTAATCATTTTTGTTGCCCTCCGCTGGACTCTCTCCAATTTTGTCCACTTGCCTTCTGTGGGGGCACCAAACCTGGACACAATACTCCAGGTGTGGCCTCACCAGTGCCGAATAGAGGGGAATAATCACTTCCCTCGATCAGCTGGCAATGCCTGTACTAACACAGTCCAATATGCTGTTGGCTTTCTTGGCAACAAGGGCACACTGCTGACTCATATCCAGCTTCTCATCCACTGTAATCCCCAGGTCCTTTTCTACCGAACTGCTGCTTAGCCAGTCGGTCCCCAGCCTGTAGTGGTGCATGGGATTCTTCCTTCTTAAGTGCAGGACTCTGCACTTGTCCTTGTTGAACCTCAGCATATTTCTTTTGGCCCAATGCTCCAATTTGTCTAGGTCACTCTGGACTCTATCCCTACCCTCCAGCATATCTACCTCTCCCCCCAGCTTAGTGTCATCTGTGAACTTGCTGAGGGTGCAATTCATCCCATCATCCAGATCATTAATAAAGATGTTGAACAAAACCAGCCCCAGGATCGACCCCTGGGGCACTCCGCTTGATACTGACTGCCAACTAGACATTGAGCCGCTGATCACTACCTGTTGAGCCCGACAATCTAGCCAGCTTTCTATCCACCTTATAGTCCATTCATCCAATCCATACTTCTTTAACTTGCTGGCAAGAATACTGTGGGAGACCATATCAAAAGCGTTGCTAAAGTCAAGATACAACACATCCACTGCTTTCCCCATATCCACTGAGCCAGTTATCTCATCATAGAAGGCAATCAGGTTAGTCAGGCATGACTTTCCCTTGCTGAATCCATGTTGACTGTTCCTGATCACTTTCCTCTCCTCTAAGTGCTTCAAAATGGATTCCTTGAGGACTTGCTCCATGATTTTGACTGAGACGGAGGTGAAGCTGACTGGTCTGTAGTTCCCTGGGTTCCCTTTCTTCCCTTTTTTTAAATATGGGCACTATATTTGCCTTTTTCCAATCATCTGGGACCTCCCCCGATCCCCACCAATTTTCAAAGATAATAGACAGTGGCTCTGCAATCACATCAGCCAACTCCCTCAGCACCCTTGGATGCATTAGATCTGGATCCATGGACTTGTGCATGTCCAGCTTTTCTAAATAGTCCTTATCCTGTTCTTTCAACACTGAGATCTGCTCACCTCCTCCCCATACTGTGTTGCCCAGTGCAGCAGTCTGGGAGCTGACCTTGTCTGTGAAGACAGAGACAAAAAAAGCATTGAGTACTTCAGATTTTTCCACATCATCTGTCACTATGTTGCCTCCCCCATTCAGTAAGGGGCCCACACTTTCCCTGACCACCTTCTTGTTGTTAACATACCTGTAGAAACCCTTCTTGTTACTCTTAACATCTCTTGCTAGCTGCAACTCCAATTGCGCCTTGGCCTTCCTGATTACACCCTTGCATGCTCTATCAATATGTTTATACTTCTCCCTAGTCATCTGTCCAAGTTTTCCCTTCTTGTAAGCTTCCTTTTTGAGTTTAAGTTCACCGAAGATTGCACTGTTAAGCCAAGCTGGTCCCTGACATATTTGCTATTCTTTCTGCACATCAGGATGGTTTGTTCCTGCGCCTTTAATAAGGCTTCTTTAAAATACAGTCAGCAATCCTGGACTCCTTTCCCCCCTCATATTAACCTCCCAGGGGATCCTGGCCATCAGTTCTCTAATGGAGTCTAAGTCTGCTTTTCTGAAGTCCAGAGCCATGATTCCACCCATTTCCCCACCCGTATATGAGGTGGGACTAGCAGGCAACAGCCTCTTCTCTACCCACATGCACACAGGGGAAGTGTAAGCAAACAATAAGTGCATATCATGTGTTTTTGGAGAAGGTCTTATTCTCCATTATCCACCCTACTGCATCACTACTTAGGACCTTGCCAAGATCAGGCCCTTTGAATACTAGGATAGTTTGCTTTGGACATCTTGTATAGAGATATTGTTCTTCTTTTTTCTCTATATAAAAGGTATCTGGTTCCATCATCTGTCTCATGTGATAACTACCTTACTGTTCACTATAGGTAATTTAAACACTGAAGCACGACACCATGTAATTCAGAACATTTGCCAGAGGGGCTTTCAATCACTTAAAATCAAGAAATACAGAGATAGATTTGTTGTTACTTGGTAAACCTAAAAGGAACTCAGATGTGTATAATAATCTGATTAATAGAAAATCAGCTTTATGGTGTGAAACAGGGGATAAATAGTTCCTGTAGTGGTACTGTAAGATCACTACTGGACTGTACTTCTAAGATTTAATTAATCATTGACCAAGTGTTACTCTTTCTTTAGTGCTGCAAATGGTGCTATCTGGTTATGCATTTATGTGTAATAAGACATGGGGGCATCCTCAGTGCAAGCAGGTAATCAAGAAAGAGAAAAACTTTTATATATATATATATATATATATAAAAGTTAGTTTAGTTCAACAAAAATGTATACCAGAAATAGGTTCTTTTAAAAAAAGTATTTCTATATGGCTCTCATCATCTTTGTATCTGAACACCTTTGTATGGTCTCATGAATATGCTTGGTGGGACAACAGCTGTACATATAAGTAGTTAATATTAAGTTTATTATAAATTAGTTACAACGCAACCTAACTTAGTAAACTGACTTTTTCCTACAGGTTACAGATCTAATTATGTGGCTATTGATAGATTGCAGATATAAAGTTGATTAAAGGAATTAGGAAGAAAGTAACAAAAGTAGCAATCAGGCAATAAGCAACACCAAATTACATTAGTAAAGGGATACATTTGAAGTAAAATTGTTGAGATACACAGCTGGTTTTTCAGAAGTTTTTGATTATTTGAACTCAGTCACCAAAATCCACTGGTAAACCTGTCCTTTTTTTTTTTTTTAACTAAAACAAAAAGCAACCTGTAAAACTGAGCAAAAGTGAGGAATTGAACCCACTTGGAAATACAGCTGCAGGCATCTTGGGCAGGTGGAAAAATGACTGTGCTCAAGCCCATGTATCTGAGTGATTCTGGGCATGTCCAGATTCTCAACCGAACGTAGGCACAAGAGGTAAGAGCAGAAAGCATTGGGCAAATAGGAATCCAGTCTACAAGCAAGAAGAGTGAGTCACAGTTTAGTCTGAAGATGGACAAGGGGCCTACAGTAGCATAGGACCCATTAGTAAAATAATAAAGGTATTGGACATTCCTATGCATAGGCAGAAGGAGATAGACCTTACCCCAAAGGATATCAAGAGGTGCTAAGGCGAAAGAAACCCAAAAGGGATAGCAGTTGGGAGACATGGATGTTGTTAAGTTTCAGAGGGGTAGCTGTGTTAGTCTGTATCAGAAAAACGAGGAGTCCTGTATCAGAAAAACGAGGAGTCCTGTATCAGAAAAACGAGTGGCACCTTAGACTAAAATTTATTTGGGCATAAGCTTTCATGGGCTGTAACCCACTTAATCAGATGCATCAGCTTATGCCCAACTAAATTTGTTAGTCTCTAAGGTGCCACAAGGACTCCTCGTTGTTTTAATGGATGTTGTTGTAACTCCCCAGTGCAGACAAGGGGTGGGGGAGGTGGCGTTGCAAGCCAGACATTGAGGTAGTGTCTCACCTGTGCTATCTCACATGTATGTTTAATTAACTAATTTGCACCACATTTTGAAGAAATAAAACAGCACAGACATTTTGTTCCATTCTCCTTTAGGCTCAGGCACCTGCTGCTGCTCTGCAGTTTTATACAGTGCTACCAACAGTTTTCATTATTCAAGCATTATTCTTTTGATTGATTGCTTTTGTCCTAATGAGGGTTCATACAACATCTATTTAGTAACAGTACTACAAAAATGAGCAGTTTTTAAAATCCAACACAATACTGTGATAAAAATGTTTTGTAAATCAATTTAACTATATCAGTTTTATTGGGAAATGTGAAAAAGGGTAGCACATTTTCATTTTACAGCCCAGCACCTCCCATATTCCATTCCAGAGGCTCATGCCTGGTTTGAATAACAAATATGTTTGCATGTGGTCAGTGCAGGAATATACTGCACACAATGTCTATTGATAACTTCTTGGTAACAGTATGCCAGTTTTCTTGTTCCAAATGCACACAGTTGTCACTTGTGCCAAAGGACCACTTCCATTAGGTGTTAGTAGTATAAGGCCTATGACACAGCTGAGTGGTGATGATTCTGTACGGTACAGAAGATAAATCAAGCTTGTCTGCAAGCATGTGGGGTCCAGAAGAATTCAAATCCTACAACATCTGCATAAGAAATCTGCTGCGACCAATGGCTTCATGGCTGTCTTTATGCTGCATGCCATGGGCAAACGGAAGTTCTTGATAGCAGCATGACTAGATCACAAATCCCCCTGCACTAAAGTTCCTTCCTGATTTAGTGACACAAACCTATAAAATTTAGTCAATAATACTAAGCTGTTTAAATCTCTTCTTACATTCCTTCAAACCCCATGACCATTTTTGTCTGAATGACCTGCAGTTTATCAGTATCTTCCAAAGTAATACGGTGCCCAGAACTGAACTAACTATTCCTATAAGGAGCCAATGTCTCCCTGCTGTGTAATGCCTCTGCTTATGCAGCCCAAAACCACATTGGACTTTTTACTGCCATATCACATTTCAAACTCACATCTAATTTCCTGCCCACTATCACTCTGGGAATATTTTAGATTTTCTTCTTCCCATATTTCAGCAAATAAATGGTTTGGGTTATTATTCCCCAGACATATTAACCTGTATTTTTTTCCAACTTGATTCTCATTTTGTCATTTTCTTCTGATGTTATTAATATATGAAGATCCCTTTTTCATTTTGTTTTTTGCCTGTGCAAATGTTTGTATCCTTTCCAAGTGCAGAATCACCAGAGTTCTGTGCTATTTCCCTTTTTTAAAACACTAGTGAACATAAATAAGACTTGGCCTGACACCCATTCTTACAGCTTCCCAGGAGATTTCTCCCCCATACCATGCATAGTTGTTTATGATTTCCTCTTGGTTAAGGTCTTTTATAGTCAGTTTTCAATCCCGTGTTCCTACCTAAGCCCATTTGCATTAATTTTTCATGCAAGGCAGTGTGAGACAGAGAATCAAATTCATTCCTACAGTCCAAAAGCATTTCATTTTCAGGCCATGCTGCATGAGTGGATGGAAGACTAACATTTGCTACTTATAATATTTTCTTTTTATTGCATTGATACTGTTAGTAGCTGCATGCACTGTTTGCACATGCTGTACCTAACCAACTTCATTCTTCTTTCAGATTGGATAAGTCGCTAGAACAGCAGTCTAAGGAATAGTAAATGTGCACTTTGAGAGCAGGTACTTTTACAGGACTTTCTCTTGAAAAAAATTATCTTTGCAAACCTAACTGTGTTACTGTTGTACTATAGATAGATATTTTTACTATTGTATTTCCTAACTTCCTGGAGCTTAATACAGGGCAGGGTTTCTCTAGTCTTTTTGTTCCGCAGACTCCTAGAGATCCCCTTATGGAGCAGCTCTCCTCCCAAATCCCCAATTCCCACCCCCCATTATCAAACTATTTCATCCTGTGGACCACTCAGAAGGGACTTGGACCACAGCTGGAAGCTCTCTGATACAGGGAATACTTATGCAATAATGCAGTGCAGTAATGTTAGTTAGAGGCAACTGAAAGCTTTAAGAATGACTATTTCATAGAAATGTCAGCATCGAAAATTTCTAATTGCCCTTCCTTTTTCAGGCGCTGATGTAAAGCTGCTGTTATGTTTTGCACTACTTGCTGAAATCTGTGCTTTTAGCGTGCCGGCCTAATGATTAAATTCAGCTGTACGTGGGAAAAGCTGTGGATACTGGAGTCTCTTGACTGGAGATGAAGGCAGGAAGATTGCAGTGTCAGATTCCCAGGCCTGCTTTCTGCCTGCAGCTCCTGGACACGTACATAGTTAATTTGACATTCTAGTGCAGTGGTTCCTGCACCAAAGGTAAGGTTGTGCTACAGAGTTCGGTTTAATTTTAGCTTTATTTTATAAAAATCTCACTGAAATGCTAAAAACTAAAACAGAATATAAACTTTGAAACGTATTTGAATTTTTCATGGTGATATTAATTAAAATGGATTCAAATAAAATAATAAAAGTTCAGAATTACCCCTTTTGCAAAAATATGTTCCCACTGGATTGTCTCACTTTTCTATGTAACCCTTTTGCAAGAAATTTAGAACCTGTCCTTTGGCCATATTATTGTTCCTCGTGTGCTGATTCCTAAAATATTAGGTATACCCAGATAATGTGTCTCCAAAGAATATTTTATCACTTTTTTGCCCTAATGGAAAAAGATATACACCAACATGAATCCACTGAATTTAAAATAACCAATCTGCCATGACACAAATCACTCCTAGCATGGGGTCTGGAAGAGAGAGTGAGAGAGAAACTTTTGACTTTTAAAAACACTTTTAATAAAATCAGTACAGAAACACAGAAAAACAAGAAAATAAATTAGAAATTAAAAACTAATTGCACATCCCAAACAGTACAAAGTGGATTTCCAATAACCCACCACGTCATGACCTATGGGTCTCGAACCTAGTCCAGAGGAGCAGCCACACGCCAACCCTCCACTTGGTAGCTTGCTGACGATGGCTTACCTAGGACCAATGAAGCCAAGCCCCAGTGTAAGGCTCCATCCCATTGGGCCGAACTGCCAGAGCCTCAGAGCAGCAGATTGGCCCACTGGCCCTACTTAAACCAGCAGCAGGAATAGGAAGCTGTCTGAATTCCAGACTCTACCCTGCTCTGGACTGTTGTGTTTCCTGCTCCTGCTGCTTGATTTCCTGGCATCCTGACCCAGCTTGTATCCTGGCATATGATTTGTGGTTCCTGACTTCCAGTTTGTCCCCTGTCTCTGCCGCCCTGGTATCCTGACCCTGCCTATCTCTGGTTCCTGACTCATGACTGTGGACTCTGGCTCTGACCACTAGGTCTGGCTGCCCATGACTCAGCTGTGACACACTGCTGACTAAATTGATCCAAATTACTTATAAGAGTATAATATCTAAACTCCAGATGAAGGTGTAAACCCACTAAAAATCTAAACAAAAAACCCAAAAAACACCAGCAACCCCAGTACCAAATAATGTACATTGTCTGCTTTTTTTAATGGCCATCTTTGCTTGACCCACAATAAAGTTTGCAAGGCATACCACAGATCCATTGCTGCACCTACACTTAGCAGCAAAAACAAATACAGTGGGAGAAAAATCAAGGGACAATAACCAAAAGATACCCTGAAGTAAAATAGCTGTAACTTTGAAGAAGGAGAAAAACAGTTTCCTCCATATCACAAAAAAGGACATGACACACATACCTCTGGAGTCAAATGATGTACAAACACATTCATGGCAACAGTCCCATGAAGAAATCTCCACTGGAAATTACCATCCTCTTCACAGTCGGAGCATTGTATACAGTTTGCCAGCCTGGCTGGAGTCCATCACCAGAAGCTGTCTTCTCCATACCATACTGGGATAATCAATAAGTGTTTGAAAATGATGAATCTTTACCACAAGAATATACTGTGATTTTTTTGGCTTAAGCTATTAGAAGTAAAATCAGAAGACCCACTGAAGACAAGCCAGTTGCTAGGTTTGTCATCCCAATCCATAGCAGGAGCAACAAGCAAAAAGTAGAAATATTACTATCATCAGGAGTAGCTCGCTCAAGGAGGCAACTGTCTAGCCTGGCAATGCCCCTAGGAACGGCTGATTCTACCTCTGGTAAAAACTGAGAAACCCAGCGAATGGAATGAAAACCAAGACTGATAGCCAAGATATCCCCTGCGACCCAGGGAAAATAAGTGAAATCAATTAAATGAACCAGCTGCAATAAGCAAAGAGACAAGACTCCTAGAAAGAAGACTAGAAATCCTCCAGGCAGGGTTATAAACAAGGGCTTCAGCAAGCAACCCTGGGAATTTCAGCCACCTATCCTGAGGCTTCAGCTTAAAAACATCTCCAAGTGTTAAAAATGCTTTGATAAAAACAGGGTAACACCTTAAAACTGAGTCATTCAGGGACCAAAAAAAGTTCCAGATCAAACCAAATCCCAAATCCCCTACCCACCCAAGAAAGGCAAAGCCTAGTTGCTTCCTAGAAACAGGCTCATCCCCAAAGAGCTGCTGCAGAGACTGTAACTGAGAAGTAGTGACTCTGCTCAAAAGATCATCGAATCATAGAATATCAGGGTTGGAAGGGACCTCAGGAGGTCATCTAGTTCAACCCTCTGCTCAAAGCAGGACCAATCCCCAATTAGATCAATGAGACCTTCACCCGCTTCCACAACAGGCAGACACAAAATATTCTGCCTCAGCCAATGATGGCTGTCCCAGGGGGAAAAAATCCAAAAATACCTTCTGAACTTTTTAAAAAAAGAGTGGAAGGAGATCCAAATACACTTCTGCCACAGCATAGAGGCAATGAAATTGTTAATGACTAACATCCATCCTCAGAAGGAAAGTAAAGGCAAACACCATGTCCACCTTTGCAATGTCCTCTCAATCTTTTCCATAATTCTCTCCCAATTCCGACTCAAATTGTCATCTGGTCCCAGCATGATTCCCAGTGCCTTACTGCCAGTTCGGCTCCACAATAGCCTGTCTGGCAAAGTCAGGGGGTGGGAGATCACCCAAACCCTCAGCAGGATTGAGTCACTCTTCCCCCAATTTATGTGAGCTGAGGAAGACTGCTCAAAAGAGTGCTGACATTCACTCAAAACCTGGACATCACAATCATGAGTAATAAACACGGTCACATCATTCGCATGTATGGAGACTTACTGGAGTGCAGGCTTGAACAGGGAAAGAATGGCCAGAAAGAATCTTTCACAACATGAATACAGAGGCTCAATAGAAAGAGCATACAATAACCCAGACAGGGCACTCAAAGAGGGGGGGCTCAAAAAACCATTGACCTTAAGTAGACTATGTATATCATTATACAGTAACTGAATGCAGGAGTCAAACCTGGGCCCAAAACCAAAGGCACAAAAGCAGAGTTCGGAAACCTTCGGCATGCGGTCCATCAGGGTAATCCGCTGGCGGGCCGCAAGACATTTTGTTTACGTTGACCATCCGCAGGCCCGGCCTCCCGTAGCTCCTAGTGGCCGTGGTTCATGGTTCCCGGCCAGTGGGAGCTGCGGGAACGGCGAACCGTGGCCGCTGGGAGCTGCGGGAGGCTGTGCCCGCAGACGGTCAATGTAAACAAAATGTCTCACGGCCCACCAGCGGATTACCCTGATGGACCGCATGCTGAAGGTTGCCGACCCCTGGCACAAAGGATGCAAAATGAATCTAACTGATTAAAAGCCTTCTCTTGATCAATGGAAATCAACCCAACATGCATCTCAAACATTTTTGATGCCAAAATTACATTCCATAATAGGAAAAGGTCATCAAAAATGAGCCAGAAGGCGGGTGCAATAGGTCTGATCAAGGTGCATGACCAAACCAATCACAGTTTTCAGTCCATTTGCCAAGGACTTTGAAAAAAGTTTATAGTAGGAGCAAAACAGGTACACCAAGCAACAATTCTTCACCTTGCCAAGGTCCCTCTTCTTTGGCAACAGGGTAAGAAGCTCTTGATGACAGCTAGGTGGTAATATCTTCTCTCTGATGCTCTTCTGAGAAACCTGGAGCAAGTCAGGCCCAAGAAGGGTCCAAAAGGCTTTATAAAACTCAACAGGCAAACCCTCAATAGTAGGTGTCTTCTTTGGAGCAAAGCCATTTAGGACAGAAATCAATTCTGAGAGTGTCAGGTCCTGTTCAAATCTGTCCACATCCCATGCTGAAATCCTAGGAAGATCCTCAAGGAGTCACCAAGTCTCAGTTGGACCCAGATTCTGAGGCATGCAGCTCTGAGACAAAATTCACAGCAAGGTTCCTAATCCCCACAGGATCTGAAAGCACTCAGTCTGACGACATCTTGAAATGGCCAATCATCTTCCACTCTGCATGTTTCTTTTCCAGGCCAAAGAAAAAATGAATAGGCGTATCCATTTGAGAAAGACCCTGAAATTGGGCCCTAACCAGTACACCCTGAATTTTTTTATCCAACAGGTCCCAGAAGAGCTGTTTTTATATTACAAGCTCTCATGCAACCCAGCATCGTTACTGCCATGAAAGGCTTTGTCAAGTTCTACAGTCCCCAACTTTGACTCTGCCATACTCTGGCAAAGGCTAAGCATTGTCTGCTGTGTGTACTGCTGACTGAAATATTTGGTATTAACTTTATCATCTTGCACCATTGCCTCAAGGAGGGGAAACATCCTTTGAGGCAACCCAGGCTCTCCCAAAGTAACTGACAGTCCCTGTGACAGGGTTCACTCACCACTATGGCGCCTCCAGCTGGCTGTCCTGGGGATTAGCTCTGCTAGCCAGTGCACCCTTTTCTGGTGATGTCTCGCTGCTGTCACTTCCACCCCAGGACCCATATCACTCCCAGGACCACAGCATCCTCTTCATGACACAGCCCTCCAGCCATGTCATGCTGTGCTCTACCCCTTTCCGGGGGATTTGCAGTCCACTGTCCAGTAACATCCTTCAGTGGCAGTTGCAGCCAATTGTATGGCCACTTCCTCAGAGGCCAGCAGGGGGTGGGGGAGAGACACAGGCTTGCCCACTACTCCTGGCTCAGAGACTCTATAAATGGCTGACATTTCCTGCGTCCCCTCTGACTCCTCAGTTCATTTCCCTGGGACACTTCCCCACAGCCTCCAGCACCCTCTTCACCCTTGACTCAGAACCTCACCCTGCGGATTCCTGTAGCCAACCTGTAGCTGTCTTTAGTTCTCCCTGGTTGCTGCTAGCAGCACTGCTCTGTCCAGGGTGCTGGTGCTCCTTCCTCCTGCTAGGAGTCTGATCTTCCCTCCTCGAACTCCAGGCAGCTACTGAAACTGCTCTGCCATGCAGCTCTTCTTATATGGGCCTGCTGGACCCTGACTGGCTGCTCCTCTCAATCCTTCTCTGATTGGCTGCCTCCTGCGCAACCTCCCTAGGGCTCTATTTACCCTTAGAGCCCAGTGTGGGGCAGGCATCCCATCACAGTCCCAAAAGAAAACATCTTGTAAAAGGTGAGTGTTAAAATTCCAGTATGGATGATGGCCTTGAAGTCACTGAAAAAAAAACAGTGAATGTAGTTCCAAATTATTCCTATCCAAACTCTCACTAAGAGTACAATTAAAATTGTCCCCCAAAATTAAAATATCACTTGTCAAACAATTTGTCAAGCTCTGAAAAAAACACACCCTGTTTTTCCCTACAGTATAAAAAAAGATGATATTGCTCAAAAGTAGTTTGAACCATCAATAAATGTCCTGGAACAACTTCCTGCATAACCACCGAATCAGGCATCATCCTGTTCACAAAGAGAAGGGCAACCCCTGTGCTTGCAGTGGAACCATGGTTCAGACAAACCTCCCATCTCCAATCAGCAAGCCAATTGGTATGGTTGCCTGCATCTGTGTGCACTTTTTGCAAAAATAAAATGTCCCCTTTTTCCAGGGTCAGGTACTCAAAAAGACTCATATGTTTTTTTAATGTCCTTGCACCCATTGACATTCAAAGAGCCACATACGATATTATCCATCACACCAGTACTCAGCAGAAAAAATAAGAGACAGAAAAAAAACAGAAAACCTCAAGCAAAGCCACCAA
>NW_020664489.1:1593573-1630411 GCF_002925995.2 Terrapene triunguis | reverse complement strand
GGGGGGGGTGCAAGGTGGAAGTTTCGCCTAGGGTGCGAAACTTCCTTGCACCGGCCCTGCCCACAGAGATATTATAATACAGACCTTAACAGAACACTCTTGATAAGCAGAAGTTTGACACCTTATTTGCCTCTCAGGACTTTAAGACACAGAGCACACTTTAATGACTACATCTATGAAATAGTATTTACATCTGTTTAAATCTGGGGAAGAGTTCTTTGAGGCACCATCCCCATGTGGGATTTCTGGGTGCTGCTACCACCCTGGTTGAGCTCCTGGACACTCACCAAGCTACTGCACTGGACCAATTCTTGGGTCACATGTTCTTGGCTTGCTGAGACTGGGCAGAGTATGGGCCCCGTCTCTGCGGCCCTGGACCTCTAGGCACATTCTCCAGGTGCAGACCCCAGGTCTGATACCTCTCTTGACAATGGGGACCCCACAGTCCAACTGTCTAGACCCTGAAACTAATGCTAGCTCTCCCAAATCTCCCCCATAGCTACTGCATGCTCTCAGAGTTCCACCAAAGCTGTAGACCCTCTGATTTACTGTTTCCCTTGGAAACCAGGGTGGGGGGAGAAGATAGTGTGAGCAGGTAACACACAGATTGCAGAGGGATTTCTAAACACACACTTTTCTCTTAGACAGCACAAGATATATACAGATCTACGGAAAAACAACAAAACTCTGCACACCAATCCCTGCCTCAGTTTCCTCACCCCTCCAAGTATCCTTGGGGATTTGGTCAGTGTTTTTTCACAGGGTCTAAGATTCCTCTTCTCCTGCCCAGCCTTGTTAGCTTCTGACACTGGTCTGCTCCCCTCTTTCTAAGGGCTGGTGAGAGAGCCTTCCATTCATAATGTCCCAGTCCTCCCTATCTCCACCCCCTACCTCCTGTCAGGTGATTCTCCTCAGTGAATTCTGGTCCCTCTCAGGTGACCTCTTGCTTAGTAACACCTTCACCTAGTCAGACTGATTGCCCAGGACAGCAGCAAGCTTGTCTTAGGATACTTGCTTTTGAATGGGGGACCCTCCAGGCTAACAATCATTGATTGCTCTTCATTGTTAGCCTTTTTTGAGGGTCTGTAGTCCCACAAACTATTCCTCTCACAGCTGTGTGTGCTGACTGCTGCTGTCTCCATCACACTAGGGAGAGATCTTACCCTGCTGCAGGCACTGGGGATGGGCTTCCACAGAGGAGAGAGGCTCCCATCCTTCATGAATCAGCATAGGAGAGGGTTTATCCTTAAAGAAATGGAAAGGGATTGTTCAAATTTGACATTTGGAGGACTAATTAGCACTTGGGCACAAATGTGCTATTTATTGGGATGATCTGGGAGGGTCTCCAACAAGATTTGGATGTTTTATGAAGGTGTCCACATTTGAAAATTGGGCCCACAATTAAAGAAAACGTTGATGTGTATTAGATTGACCCTGATGTTTAAAAGTAAATAATTACACAACTAGATTAATTGGGTTTGAGGTGAGAAGGGACCATCAGATCATCTAGGGTGACCTTCTGTACATCACAGGCCACTAAATTTCACTCTGCATTAAACCCAAACTCAATACCTGCACAAATGAGAACAAACATTTTGGGATATGTTGCATTAATAAATTCTATTAATCAAAGGCATGTCTGGGTTCAACTTCCTTTTTTAATGCTTTATTTGCATAAATTTCCAATAAAATCTGGATTTATAAAACAACCAGACTCAGGCGTGGCCACTGTTAAAGACAATGACTGTCAGATATTCTGGACAGATGAACTGACTTCTGACTCGCAGGGCAGTGGAACCTGAAATAAGTAACAGTTTGAGCATTCCGTCGTACAGGGAAGGAGCTGAAATGTCCTCTTCTATCTAGTTCCATAGAGTCACTTGGGTTGGTGATTGACAGCACTGGATAAGATGAAAGACTTGATTCATTCTAAGTCTGGCTATTGTGTTCACTGTATAGTTTAAAACATTTTCTCTCTGTATGTGTGTGTGTGTGTGTGTGTGTGTCTAATATTCAGAAAGGGAGGAAGGATAATTTTGTGACAGGAGAACTAGATTTAATGGCTCT
The DNA here is from genome assembly GCF_002925995.2 of Terrapene triunguis. NCBI lineage: Eukaryota > Metazoa > Chordata > Testudines > Emydidae > Terrapene > Terrapene triunguis. The sequence continues at coordinate 1,628,344 of NW_020664489.1, read as the reverse complement.
GCCTCTGCCAGAGACTTCCACTATGAGCTTGTGCAAATTAATCACTCTTAATTAATTGGATGCAGTGGGTTATAGCCCATGAAAGCTTATGCTCAAATACATTTGTTAGTCTCTAAGGTGCCACAAGTACTCCTGTTCTTTTTGCAGATACAGATTAACAGCTGCTACTCTGAAATCTGTGCCTCAGTTTCTCATCTGTAAAATGGGGCTAACACTTCCTTGACTTATGGAACTGCTGGGAGGATACCTCCAGTAATGTTTGTTGAGATACTATGGTAATGGGGACCAAATAAGTACCTAGATAGATAGTTTTACGTAAGTATGGGATTTTTAAAGTTTCAGAATGGTATCAAATATTCTGCACATAATTTTAAAATGTAAACCATGTCAAATGGTTTAAAAAAGCTGACAACTATAATATGCATTTCTGAACCCTTTGGTCGTGAAATACTAGCATATATGGATGCCTATTAAATCAAGCAACAGTTCAGAGAATGACAACTATATGACCTGCTGCCAAGCAAGCGTCTAACATATGTGCCGACAGACACTGTTGACTGATGTAATGTTTTGAAATAAAGGTTTTGACTTGGAATATTAAGAATGAGGAAAATATTTCTGTGAGTTATTTAACTTTTCAAGTCAATAATTGAGTGATAGTTATAAAACTGAGGCTAATAGCAGAAAAAACTTCGTAAGTCAAATAAAATACAGCACAGCCAGTCATAAAAACAAGGCAAAGGAGACAAGACAGATAAAGTCACTGGCCAAAGTTTTCAGAAGTGGGCATGCCTCAATTTTGCCTCAATTTCCTCGACTTTCATGAAAATATTAGAATTTTGGTGGTTTGAAATGACAGATGAAAAATTCCCCTTGAATTGCTGTGCAATAATTTTCACCAGTTTAGCTAAATGCTATCAAAGTCTTTTGCTATAAACATGTCATTCTATCCTGAACACAGTTTTCAAACATGTGATGTTTTATCTTATCTAAGCACTATGAAAAGGCTGTAGACTGTTTTTGGTATTTAGCTGCCTAAAAAGAATATTGAATGGAGACAGTAAGTATCAAGTTGGTATATTACCAAAAGGATGAAAGTGGCATAAAGCCAGGATCACAGTATTTGCATCCAAAAGGGAGAATTATAATGCACTGTAAATGGTAAACTGTAAACAGCCATTTTTGTAAATAACAATGGAGTAATCTGGCTCATGCTGGAGTGGGAGTTTTGCCACTGATTTGAATGGGATCAATATTGAGCCAAATCTGAGTTTTGCAACATCATAAAATATGTGATTCAGAAGTTTTCCACAGACAGGGAGATACTGTATTAAGATTTCTCAGAGGATATTTGAATGCTTTGAAAAATAAATGTAATAAACTGGGATTACTTAAAAATACTGGATTGTTTTAAAAGCACAAGTCTATGGCCAAAATTAAGGCTGGATGAACTCATTTTTATTTAATGCCATGGCCCCTTTAATATCAGGTGTTCATAGGTTGAACCAGCTCAAGTATTATTGGGTTTGGATTGTGCTTAGCAGAGATTGGGGTAAAGCAGCAGAAGGGAGAAAGGGTAAAACATAAGAGCAGACGAAAGTGAAACAGACTATGTAAAAAGGAATAGAAAAGGGGAAAGAACAATTCTGTGGGGAAAACATCTGTGTTATAGACATAGCTGGCAGTGCTGCCTACAGGTAAGGTTGCTCAACACTTCCCATTATAAGACCCTGTTTTCAGTTGCTTATAACTTTGCCAGAGTTTAACTATTTGGGTTGAAAATTTCCATCCTGGGTGTCTGTCTCAGGCTGACTTATTTATGTATTTTAAGCTTCAGCTAATATAGCTTGGCCATTTCTAAGAACAAGATTGGGTGGAAAACAAAAAACCCAAACATTTCTTTGCTCATGTTAAAAAATTCTTACAACCATTTTTCTGAGAAGCTGTAACACTTCCATGCTTTGGAGAAATTTAGCAGGGTGTCACCAGGATGTCAGGGTTGTGCATTTTGCCATCTCTGTGATAATTCACTCAAATTTGGCCAAGTTGTTAACCTTCACAAAAATCTGTTTGCACATACTCCTCGGAGACCTATGAGTTTTTACAGCTAAATTCTCTGAAGTTTCTGTCAGAACTGGGAACGCTCCAGCCCCTCACAGCTTTTACATGTTGACCAGAGTACACATGCACAATCCCCATAGAAGTACTAAGCATGCTTCATCCTGGGACTGCAGGGGCTGAGCAGGCTTTTCCTTGCAATTGCTGCTTCTGAGCAGGTGTGGCACCAGGCACAAGAATTGAGAGCAGGGAGCCTGTATCTTCTTTTTTCTCAATGCTCCCACTGCTGGCACCCTGGCAGCGAAGAGGAAGTAGCCACACTGGAATGCATAAGGATAAGGAAGTTGGGGTATGGGGTATGTGGGAGAGGGAGGGTGTTGCAGAAGCCAAGTCAGAGAGATGGGGAAACAGGAGCCAGGGGCTGGGGGAGGGGGAGAGAGCAGAAGCGGGTGGGGGTGGATAGGAGCAGATGGGTCTGGAGTTATATAATTCCAGAGAGGGATGGGGCAGAAACTGGAGGGTGGGAGAAAGCAATGGGGTGGAGGGTGATAGGAGCTAGGGGATGTGCAGTGGATAGAAGAAGAAAGAGGGCGGGGTGGGCAGGAGTCCTGGTGGATGTTGGAGAGGAACTGATGGGAAGGGAGCAGCAGCTAGGGAGGGGGTGGGGATAAGCTAGGAATAGAAGGGTCTATAACCACTAGAGCATAATCCACTACAGAAGAAGGAATTCAACCAAGTCCTCAGTCTAGACAGTCCAATGCTGTCCGCAAATAGCTGTGAAACCTACTGGCAAAATGTGCCTTATCCTTGGACCACAGAGGATATAGATGATAATAGCCTTCTGTTATTAACAGTTATTCTGTTAGCTCAACAGGTGGAAGTCTGTGGCAGAGGATTGTGAAGCACTAAGATATTATGGTCAAAGCACTTCATAAAATCCCAGAGGGAAATTCATTTTGTATTCAGTGTGGATAGTGTGCCTTAAATAGGGCCTGGAGTTATACATTGAATGTGGAGGTTAAAAAGAAATATTGAATAATCACCCATATACTGAATGAGGCAGAGGTGCTCTAGAAGAAATATTCTGGGATAATCTAATTAAAGACTTTCATAATGCATATACGCAAGGGGGCTGAATTAAGTTGCACCTACAGACACAAAACAATATATTTATATGTAATATACAGAACATATAAAAAAACATTAAAAGAACATTTAGGTTGTTAAGTCAAGTGCTCAAAAGTTATTAAATGCGGGACCTGCAGTTACCTGTATAATCTTAATCTGGCCTATTTGTGCTTCCAACCTGTTCATTGAATGAACCTGTGTCAAAAACAGTATGTGGTCATGCAATGAAATGTTATAGTCTATATGCAAAAGGGAGCATTTTAACCCTGAGGTCAGCGAGGAAAAGACAGACCTTAGAGACATTATACAGGAAAATTTGCTGAGATTTAGATACGGCCTGGATGTGATTTACATGTGAATCTTACCTGTAAGATTGTTCTTCATATTAGGAGAAATCCGAGACAACCTGTGTTGATCAGTTTCCAGTTTTCAAAACCCCATAATTATTCTGGCAATGCCTAACACCCTAAATGCTGGTGGTGCCCATCCAGCCCCCAATGTCAATTTAAGTTAAAACTGCAAATATGGCCCACTGCCTAGAGCTGCTAAAACAGTGCTCCAGTGTTTTGCACACAGAGCTGGCTGCAAAAATAAAGTGACTGGTCACACATTCCTAACCTATCCCATTTCCCCTACCTCGCTGTTTTGTATGTTTTCTCTATTTCTCTGTTTTCTTTTCCCCAGATTCTTTTCATAAAGAGAACAGAGACTGGTCAATGATAAGATGAATTTATGAAAAGCTGGTCTTGCTCAAGAAATCTGATTAACTTCTTTGGGTGAGTGACAATGAGAGCTGACAGGAAAGAGGGAAGAGATATAATCTACTTGGACATCAAGAAGTCTTTTCATACAGTGCTACATAAAAAGGGAGTATATGATGCTAGTTATTGATGGTGAAATGTTCAATTGGATAAAAATTAGCTTAGTGACCAAGATCAGAGGATAGTGGTAAAATGAATACAGACTGAAGAAGACAGAAGTGTCAAGCGGAGTTCTTCCGGGATTGGTATGAGGGCCATCTTTAAAGGGATTATGCTGTGATTGGTCAACGGCTGCAAAGACCCTAATCAGTAAAAGGATAGTGAGAGTGAGTGGGAAATGAATTGAAAGCCATCAGCTAAATGTCTGGTGTAGCAGTTACAGAAACAAAATAGAAAAGTCTGTTCAGACAATAAATGAGCACAAAGATAATAACAACTACTCATCACTTATAGTACACGTCACCCATTCACCCCAAGCACTTTACAAAGGAGCAGAAGTATTGTTGCCCCCCTCATAAAGATAGGGAAGCTGAGACACAAAGGCATGCGGAGAACTTGCTAAGGCTCTTCTTCTTTAGGCAGCCAAGTGGAGGTTTTGTCTGGCCAGTTTTGGGGGCTCAAACAGGGGAAGTTTCAAAGTAGTTTGAAGCCATTCATGTCGTCTGAAAATGTAATCATAGTCCATGAGGTGCACGGCATGCGGGTGGGTACTCAGGCCTCCCCTGGGTGGCTGGCCAGTTCAAAACTCCATTGCAATTCTGACAGTGCTATTTTTCCAGTCCCTAAATATGTCTCATTTTCCAAGCACCCCCAGGTTCTTACAGCAACCTTCTCAGGTCACCTTCTGTGAACTATGGGAACAGCACACAGACCTCATCTGCACCTGGAGGAAACTCAATTCCTCACCTTTGCAGGGGTAGGAAGCAGTAAGCCCTGCCCTATGACTTTTATAAGTGGTATTTATGCACCTTCTCTTTTAGGAAACATTTTGACATTTAGTTCTCTGAGCTAATAAAAGTGTTCCCCAGGGGTCTGTACTGGGTCCAGTCCTATTCAACATATTCATAAATGATCTGGAAAAAGGGGTAAACAGTGAGGTGGCAAAATTTGAAGATGATACAAAACTACTCAAGATAGTTAAGTTCCAGGCAGACTGCGAAGAGCTACAAAAGGATCTCTCAAAACTGGATGACTGGGCAACAAAATGGCAGATGAAATTCAGTGTTGATAAATGCAAAGTAATACATATTGGAAAACATAATCCCAAATATACATATAAAATGATGCGGTCTAAATTAGCTGTTACCACTCACGAAAGAGTTCTTGGAGTCATTATGGATAGTTCTCTGAAAATATCCACTCAATGTGCAGTGGCAGTCAAAAAAGCGAACAGTACGGGAATCATTAAGAAAGGGAGAGATAATAAGACAGAAAATATCATATTGCCGCTATATAAATCCATGGTACGCCCACATTTTGAATACTGCATGTAGATGTGGTTGCCCCATCTCAAAAAAGATATATTGGAATTGGAAAAGGTTCAGAAAAAGGGCAACAAAAATTATTAGGGCTACGGAACGGTTTCCGTCTGAGGACAGATTAATAAGACTGGGACTTTTCATCTTGGGAAAGAGACAACTAAAGGGGGAATATGATCGAGATCTATAAAATCATGACTGGTGTGGAGAAAGTAAATATGGAAGTGTTATTTACTCCTCACAACACAAGAACTAGGAGTCACCAAATGAAATTAATAGGCAGCAGGTTTAAAACAAACAAAAAAGTATTTTTTCACACAACACACAGTCAACCTGTGGAACTCCTTGCCAAAGGATGTTGTGAAAGCCAAGAGTATAACAGGGTTAAAAAAAGAACTAGATAAATTCATGGAGGATAGGTCCATCAATGGCTATTAGCCAAGATGGGCAGGGATGGTGTCCCTAGCCTCTGTTTGCCAGAAGCTGGGAATGGGCGACAGGGGATGGCTCACTTGATGATTACCTGTTCTGTTCATTCCCTATGGGCCACCTGGCATTGGCCACTATCGGAAGACAGGATACTGGGCTAGATGGACCTTTGGCCATTATTATGTTCTTATGTTCTAATAGACAAATTAAGAAGGACAATACGTATATTTGCCACTTACTGACATATTTTTTAAAATTGACAAACTGTCCTTCTAAGCAACTTTTGCCCTCAGAGTTATTGCAAAAGATGAATTGGGGCAGTCATGGCTCTGAGAACAAGAGAGGTCCTGCTTACTTTGTTCTGGGAATACTAACTCAGAAAAGCTACCAGGAGCACTATTTCCCCATGTCCCTCTGGCCACACACAATTGTCTATTCCATGTGTCTGATGGTTCACTTGCTAAATTTGCTCTTGAAATATTCAAAAGAGACTGATATTGTCTGCCACCCCATCCTTGATAAACTGCCAGCTAGGCCTTGTGCACACCAGAAAGTTATACAAACTAACTAGACTGGTTTAGTGAAAATAGTACAATCTCACTAACAGTGGACAGTTACATTGGTATAATGGTTCTTTACATTGGCATAGCAAGCAAAGGAACCATGACAAAGCAGCCATTTAGCACCTCACTTGACAGGATTAGAACCTAGGCCTTCTGACCTTGTACTTTATGCACTGGACCATGCCAAATGCTCCAATTAGAAGAAACACTGGTTATTATAGAGGGATGTATGTTAGGTTGCTTTATACTTTCCATTTTACAGCATTCTGGCAGCTTTGAGAAGTTCTCAGGTCTCCATTGTTTGCAGCAGGCTTTTGATATTCAGCAGGAGAAATCCCGTTGGCCTACAGAAGTGACTTTTCTTTGTCCCAGGAAATTCCATCCAGATTTGGCTGAGATATAATGTTGAAAAATTCCATTTCCCTTCTCGCCCTTGTGTTCCTCAGAAAAATGTTGGCAGCCTGCTCAAATCACTGCACATTCTGAGGCCAGGCTTATATATCTGCAGCAACACCACCATCATCACACACTGGGTAAGGACACCAGGGATCGGCCATAGTGGAAGGGAGGAGAGAGTAAAAAAAGCTGAATTCCCACCCTTTGGTAAAGCCCTGAAACCATCCCAATGCCCCAGTGGCACATTTCCTCCTTTCTCCAAGGGCCCACAAGGCACTTCCCCAACTCCTAGTTGAGGGAAGAGAGAGATGGGCTGGAGTCTTCCACTAACTCCTACAGATCCAGAAGTTGACCTGGGGCCAATCCTACCTCTGGGGACAACAAATGGAGCAGGAGCTTTCTTATCTCTGGAGACAGAATGGAGATAGAGTGACAGACTGGACTAGGCTTCCCCCAACCACTTTCTGTATCTAGCAACTCACCTCCCAATAGTAAATCTGGTGTTTTCTAATTTGCAAGTGCTTGACTTCGTAACCTAAATAGCATTCTTTTTAATGTCATTTTTTGTGTTTAATATATACAAAAGTGCTACCTACTAAGACTAAACATGGGATGTTGTTTGCAGGGTGGGTTACCATATTACAGAAAATAGTGAAGAATCAGAAAAGATACAGAAGATGGCTGCTAGTAAGAGAAAGACTCCATGGGCTATATTGCTATGGTGACACATTAAAATCCCTAGTATTAATTTGAAAAGAAGCAATTAAGAAGGGATATAGTGGAGGGATAGATAATTCTGTGAGGGATAGAGGAAGTGGATGCCATAAAGCTGTTGGAAAAGTGGCAAATTCAAAAACAAGAAAGCATGAATTATATTAAAAGAGGACCAGACATTTCATTACAGGTAATTAATATGCAGAGTGGTTTAAAGCTGAATCCACTGGAGTTATTCTGGATGTACCGTAATTTAAGCACAATCAGAATCTGATCCACAGAGATTTAGGAGTCTTTTTTTACTTCTCTGATGGACTTGCCTCAGCAGGGGATGGCTTTGTATGCTATCAGGGGTATTAATTATTAAACAGCAAAATCTGGCATACGTTATGCAAACAAATCATTCCTGCTTGAAGTGTCATAAGTGACAAATAACCCCAATCAGCAATTCAGATCTGTAGCAGAGTAGAAAAGCATTTAATGTGAATATAAAACTACACTGTTTTTGCAGAAAACTGAAAAGTTTTAACCAATATCTACGGCTATATTATACAAAGTATTAAATTAATGCTGGACTAGGAAAAGGCAAATTACAAACTAGTCTTCTGACAGGATGATTCCTGTTCCTTTACCAGCGTAGCTACACAATGAATAACACTGTTCATCTGAATGAGAAAGAAAACCCGCAGTGAAAATTTGTGGCTAAATATGGCAACTTGTTAGACTAGATAAAATAATTTTGCTGTCAAGGTTAAGAAATGTAATAAAATAGCAGGGCATTCAGATGCATAGTTGAAAAAACTGCTTAGCAATTTGTTTTGATTTATCTGAATTTCTAAAAAGATTCCCCACCGCACCACCCCCAAAAACAGGAACAGAAGTTGGCTATAGTCCAACTATATAGTTGGCTATATAGGTTTTATATAGGATGAGTGGTGGCATTAAGCTGCAGAAAAAATCAAAACAAAAAAGCTATTCTTTCTGGGATAGTTGCTGGAAGGTTGAAAGTTTTTCTTTCAAAGATGAGTACTAAAGATATTAAGGTAATGTTAGTAATTATGAAAAAGCTACAGTGGCATCTGCATTCACATGACTGCATTCACATTTCTTGTCTGGTAAAACCTTTTAGCTAGAGGAATTTTGATTGGTGCTTTAAATCAAAGATTTATATTGTATAGCTTTCTGATCATGAGGATGGTATTTGTGTATGGCATATGTATGGACATACAGGCCCCAATCCTGTGAAGATTTAAATACTGAGTAATCCTATTGATTTCAGGGAAACTACTTAGTGAGTATAATTAAACACATGTGTAAGTCTTTGCAAGACTGGGGCCATAATGTTATAAATGAGAATGAGAGGGAGAGAAAATACATGTTGGCTTGGTGTGATAAAAAAGTTTTGTCCTAAATTTTGAGAAGTGTCCACTATGTTTTGGGTGCCTAGCTTGCAGACTTGAGGGTCTCATATTCAGAGGTGCTCAGCACAAACAATGGAAGAACTGTCTGACTCATGAGTGGCAAAGCTAGGAGTGAGCTCTGCAGCTCTTGTAAAAGTTAAACACTAGAGCCTCAGTGCCACACTATTAGGAATTCTGATTGCATCATCTGTGTTACAGAAACATGGCCTTAAAATATATGAAGGCGTTTCAAAAAATTTTATTGGAAACTATTTTTTCATCTCTCCACCACATTCTTTATTTGCCATGAGTCTAACTGTACAGGTCTTGAAGGAAATAACTAAAAATGTTACAAATCTAAAAAAATATCTAAAATACCTTTTCTAAGATATGTAATGACATGTAATGTCATGACACTAAAGTCCAGTATTAACCAAATTGTTACCAGGCAGAGTATATTAGTCCCAGGAGTTATCCCCATAATTTTCCAGAATCTAGACACCAGCTCATGCCTTGTTTAAGACAATAAAGCTGCAATGCCAGGTGTGATACAACTCTGCTCTAAGCCACATTCTACCAAGTTTGAGATATCCTCTGACAGGTACATTTTAGGAAGGCCCACCTTTCTCCCAACCCAGGTCAAAATAACCCAGAGAGGGAAACATTTCTTCCCGGATTCAAGGTGAAAATCAACAGATGTCTGGGCATGCTAGTAAGGATGAAACCTGAAATGCTAGATACCTTAATGTCTGCTGAACAATCTGTTTCTTTGAATAACACCCCAGTTGCCAATTAGGGGGTGGTTGAGGGGAAAAAAAATCTTTCCTGGTCGATGGTAAGGCAGTATACACCCACTCCCTGATTGGCAGCTGGGGTGTTATTCAAAGAAACAGATTGTTCTGCATACATTAGGGCAGAGGTTCTCAAACTTTGGTCCACGGACCATTCAGGTGGTCCATTAATAGTTCCCTCTAAGGTGTGCGCCTGGGTGGCTGCACATGAGAGAATGAAGGTCCACCCACCTAATTAGTGGAGCCGCACAGGTGTGGCTTCACTAATTAGGTGCCTGAACCCTGGAGAAGACGCACATGTAGGGTGAGGTGGTGGCCTTGGGGGGAATAGGGGACAGGTGGGAGGGGGCAGTGGGGTGAGAAGAGGGGGTGGGGCGAATTTGGAATGTGCAGGGCTGCGGCAGCCAGAGAAAGAGGCGACTTCCCAGCTCCAGGGCTGCTGGGGAGAGATGGCCCTCCTTCCCACCCCCAGCTAGGGGGCTGCCGCAGCAGGGGAGATACCCCCCTCCTTCCAAGCCCTAGCTCAGGGGCTGCTGCAGTAGGGGAGAGAGGGCGCATCCATCGCATTAGAAAGGTAAGACTACTGATATTAAAATATGAGCTGTGTGTGCTTTTATTTGTAGAACAAAAAACCTTAATTATTACCTTAATTTATTATATCTATCTATCTATATATATATAGATAGATATATATATAGTGTTTTTATCCAAAGCACTTTAAATAGTTAGCTAATGGTACAAACAACATTTTGAAAGATCATTAAGTGGTCCACCGAGACCCTCAGCAATTTTCAAGTGGTCAACGAAAAAAAAAGTTTGAGAACCACTGCCTTAGGTCTCTAGCATTTCAGGTTTGATACTTGAGGGTGTAGATCATGCATAGATCATTATCAAAAATGTCCATTGATTTAACTGAGAGATCTGCATGCAGAATGGTGGGACAGAACCAGAGTTTCAAAGATCTGTTATTCCCATGAAAGCATTAGTTCAAAAAGGATGCCAGCAAGGGTAGAGCTTATTGAAACTGCCTTACCATCAACCAGCTGTTTGTTTGTTTCCATTAGCTATACAGATTAGACTACAGAAAGGAGCTACTGGACATGTGTATGGTGGGGAGAGGAGGGGTTAAGAAAATATGTGTACATTATATTTTACATTGTGTGTTACAAAAAGGGTTTATGTTCATGTATTTCTGATTCACTAGTAATTGTGATGATTTACCGTATGTCTGTATCTACAAACTCCATTTTTTCTGAGTGTCATTTTGGTTGTAACAGTGTACTGTGCCTCCCGTTTTCATTTTGCCTCCATCTTGGACTGAAATTGACAGAAGGGTGAACAATACAGAGCAATCAAGGGTCATTAAACTGAACTGTCTCCTATTCAAATTCAAGCACTCTTGGACAAGGAGTTAGCTAACATCCAAAGAAACCTGTCCTTTCAAGTGAGCTAGGAACCAAGCAATGGATCACTTGACAGGCAGGTGAAGTGACCCAGGGTGGTCATTTGGCAAAGGGGACTGCAACTTTATAAAAGGGAGGCTCTCTCCCTGGCCATCTTGAGAGAGGGGAAGAAACCAGAACCCAAAGGCTGAGTAGGAGGAGAGGGATGCAGGAAGACATGGGACTCCTGAAGGGACTGATGTTAAATCAAAGCGTTCTCAAAGTAGTAGTTAAACTAAGGCAGAGATTTTATTGTTTTTCTATATGTATTTTTTTCCCCTATAGGAATAAAATGTGTGCGTCTTTAGAAATCCCTTTCCAGAATCTGTTACTTTCCTACACTGTGATGTAGCCCCTGAAGAGGGAAACTTTGTGAAACTCAGAGCATGTAAGGGGAGGTTTGGGAAAGCCAGCACTAGTTTCAGGGCTTAGGCAGTTGGACTGTGAGGTCCCAACTTCTAAAAGGGACATATCAGACATGGGGTCTGCACCTGGAGTGTGTGCCTTAAAGCCAGGTCAGAGACAGTGCCTAAACTCTGGGCAGCCCCAGCAAGCCAAGAGCATGTGGGACCCCAGGATTGGTCCAGTACAGTAACCTGGTGAGTGACGATCAGGGAGAGTTGATCAGGGCTGTAACAGTGATGTCACTGGGGCACACATGGAAAGAGGAAAGAAAAAACAGTGGTGTCCACATGCCATTCTCTCCCAAAACACATTATCAGCTAATGCTTGCCTGACAGTGAGTATATTAGGACACTGGTGTAATTTCAACTGGAACTGAAATTCCACTGAATTTTAAATAACTTTTGCAAGGCAGGAGAGACATCAACATACCACAATGATGCGTATGGTATAATAACCTGAAAATAAGTTCAAGCACCTCTTGATCTTTGGCAAACAAATTTCACTTGCACAGAAACTATGCATCAAAGAAACCATAAAGCACATGTGCAGTATAAAAATTGGTATTCACTGGGATTTTTCAGTTTTGCCACCACTGGCAGAATAGTAAATATTCTCGCCAGACAAAAAAAATCTTCAGACAAAAACTCCAATACACATCAGATAAGACATTGGTCTTTACAATGTTCTGCACTTCATTTTGAGATACAGCTTTTTAAACAACTACAATTTCCCCCTTTTTCTGATACACCACTTGGATGGTATGCTTGATTTCTTGTGAGAAGATCTGCTACAATTATGCTGAGGTAACAATTAAATCTCTGTGTGTTGGCTGACCTTGGCTGTCACCTCTATTTTTACATCCCCTTGAGGGTTTTAAATTCATTCAATTTCTGCTTCTTTTTACAGTGATTCATGAATCAGAGCCAGTTAGAAATAGAAAAATCTAGACAGTACAAAAATGTCTTGATAGGTTAGCTAATATAATGATTTTAAACCTGCATAATTTTATTTGAAGCATTCATCACCATTATTTACTGGAAAAGCAATAATCTCAGCATGTTACAAAATATCCTGACATTATAGGCCAAAAATTTAAAAAAGCAGCCATTCATTTTCAGTTTCTCAAATTTTGGGTGCCCAACTTGAACCTGATTTTCAGAGGTGCTTCTGGGGGCACATCCAGAGTGTCCTCCACTCCCTGCACTGGCTTCCTGTAGAATTTTGAATCAAGTTCAAGGTCTCGGTCCTTAGCTTCAAGAGACAGGGCCTAAGACATCTAAAAAAACCACCTAAAGCTCCAGGACAGAGATCTGATCAACAACTTCACTCCTCTGGTACATTGGAAGTCTCTACAATAAGGTTAAAGCTCATTTGTACAGGAGACAACATTCTTGGGGGGCTGATCTAAGATTGTGTGGAATGAAATCCCCCAGGAACTAAGAATCATCACAAACCTCACAACCTTCTTTTCCAAATGCAAGGCACATTTCTTTGACTTATTTTATCTGACAAATAAGCATACAGCAGTATGTATGTTTAAAAAACCCTAATTAAGCAAGACACTCCACAGTACATGCTTCTTCCCAGGAAAAAGAAAAGAAAACATGTGATGGATGTTAGTCATTGCTTAATGCTCAGATACTACAGCGATGAGTGTGGTATAAGAACCTGCACAGATTAGAATAGAGGTGTTGAGCATCCACAACTCCAATTGAATATAATATCTACAAATGTAATTAAAACAATTTATCCTACCCCATCCTCACCCGGTTCTGAAATTGCACCCCATTTGTGGCTTACAACAATTCTATTACTACATTTATCAGTTACTGGTCAGCATGTATAGTCATGGGAATGAAATTAGACTTCAGGTCAAGCTTCCAGTGAGACATATGCTGCAGGTGCAAGATAGGAACAGAGTGCTGGCCAAGGTGCTGAAATATACTGGATGAGATTTAGTATGCAGAATATTCTGTGTGTGAAAGCATGGATTTGCTCTAATAGGCTAGAGTTTAGGGTTTTTTTTAGTGCTCCTGAAAACAGTGGTCTGAAGCTATTGTCTTGATCCTGGTAGCATAACATCATTATACAAACTTCCTTATTCTGTCATTGCCTGCTATAGTTCAAACTTATAAATTTCACTCCACATGCCTCATACATCTGAAATCAGCACATGAAGATGACCACCTGATCTAAACATGTTGGAGTGAGGAGAATATTGCTAAATTATAAATCCTCTCTGAATTAGGCAGGGTTTTTTTTGTTTTTGCATATGGGCAAGTGATGAGCTGAGACGTCCATCTCTATGCTTAACTATGTTTAGCTGTTTTATCTCTTCCTCCTATCATCTCCCATCCCCTTTGTCTCATCCAACTGCCACTACCATGTCTGACACTTAGACTGTAAGGTCTCTGTTTTTGAAGCCCTCAGTGCACCACACCTTCCCAAACATTTGATAGAAAAGATAGGCTTTACAGCATGTACTGAAGAACAAAGTGTGCTTTATTTTAATGACCAGGCCTTAGCTTTTCATTGTTGTTGGTTTGTTTTATTGCCTGAATGTAGAATTTGTGGATAGCATGATGTTACATCAGTACATTCAGAATGGTCACCACAGGGGCAAGTTAAATGAAGAAAGTGGAGAGGGAGGATTATGGCAGGTTTTTCTGCAAGATGGAAGGAAGGGGCATCACTAGCTGTGAGGCCAATTTGGAAATGAGAAGGGAGGACGGTAGGAGAGGAGAGATTTAAGAGGCTCTCTCAGAACACTGCCCTTCTAGCTAGTCCAGGTGGTGATGGCTGTCATTTTTTTAATTCTACTGCATTAAACTGAAATAGCACACAAAAGAAACACAAATCCCAGGCCCTATGCACCCTTCTCTTTGTCTTAAAAATACATTACACAATCATTCAGAAGCAAAATAGTAGTACATTCCACCTCTCATATAATCAACCTCCAGGGAACAACACAGTCCAAACCAATTTAAACCTTTCCCTCCTTCAAACTGCCAAAAGAAACCCACATCCCAACCCCCTCCCCCCAGTTAACCCCAAATGCCTGCTCAGAATGAGAGAGTGGCAGCATGTCCTAAAGTTCAACAAATCCAGGCTGTTCCTGATCAGTGGGGCAGTGATGGTGGGGAGGAAATCACAGTGCTGAGGGCCTCTTTCTGAGAACACCCTGCCCACCTCTCTCTTCTCTTCCAAGGGAGTCCTCTCTCCAGCACCTGATCTCTGCTGATCACAATTGCAGCCCCTCAGACATTATAGCTTAAAAACACTTTGGCTTCCAAGTAGAATTTAACAGGCAGCCATTACAGATCTCTGGCAGTGTCTGTGTATGTAACAGTAAATTACATACAGTAACAGTAAATTTGCCAAAAATGCAATTTAAGGTGGCACAAAAACTATGTACTACTTAGTTACAGCCAAAAGCATTTCTTGGGGGAAATGAAGTGCCATTCACAAAATGGACAGAAGAGGAGGAGGTGCCATCCTTATAAGCTTTAGCTCAGGGTTTATGGGACTCTTGTGGGAGACCCAGATTCAATTGCTCCCTCTGCCTATTGCGCAGAAGGGATCTCCCACATCTCCAGTGCCTTAGCTACTGGATAATGGGGTATTCTGAATTGGGTCTCTCAGTCTCCCCTGTTAAAACTGTTCTGCTTTTTATAAATTAGCTAGTCATTAGAGCAGGGACATGAACTCAGGTCACCCATCTCCCAGGAGAGGGACCTAGCCCCCAGGCCATAGAGATGGTCTCACTCCTTTTGACTGGCTCCAATGACTATTTATGCACTGTTTCAGCAGCCGTGTTAGTCTGTATCCGCAAAAAGAACAGGAGTACTTGTGGCACCTTAGAGACTAACAAATTTATTAGAGCATAAGCTTTCGTGGGCTACAGCCCACTTCTTCGGATGCATATAGAACAGAACATATATTGAGGAGATATATATACACACATACAGAGAGCATGAACAGGTGGGAGTTGTCTTACCAACTCTGAGAGGCCAATTAAGTAAGAGAAAAAACTTTTGAAGTGATAATCAAGATAGCCCAGTACAGACAGTTTGATAAGAAGTGTGAGAATACTTACAAGGGGAGATAGATTCAATGTTTGTAATGGCTCAGCCATTCCCAGTCCTTATTCAAGCCTAAGTCGATTGTATCTAGTTTGCATATCAATTCCAGCTCAGCAGTCTCTCGTTGGAGTCTGTATTTTGAAGCTTTTCTGTTGTAAAAAAGCCACCCGCAGGTCTGTCATTGAATGACCAGACAGGTTAAAGTGTTCTCCCACTGGTTTTTGAGTATTATGATTCCTGATGTCAGATTTGTGTCCATTAATTTTTTTGCGTAGAGACTGTCCAGTTTGGCCAATGTACATGGCAGAGGGGCATTGCTGGCACATGATGGCATATATCACATTGGTAGATGTGCAGGTGAACAAGCCCCTGATGGTATGGCTGATGTGATTAGGTCCTATGATGATGTCACTTGAATAGATATGTGGACAGAGTTGGCATCGGGCTTTGTTGCAAGGATAGGTTCCTGGGTCAGTGTTTTTGTTCAGTGATGTGTGGTTGCTGGTGAGTATTTGCTTCAGGTTGGGGGGTTGTCTGTAAGCGAGGACAGGTCTGTCTCCCAAGATCTGTGAGAGTGAGGGATCATCTTTCAGGATAGGTTGTAGATCTTTGATGATGCACTGGAGAGGTTTTAGTTGGGGGCTGAAGGTGACAGCTAGTGGTGTTCTGTTATTTTCTTTGTTGGGCCTGTCTTGTAGGAGGTGACTTCTAGGCACTCGTCTGGCTCTGTCAATCTGTTTTTTCACTTCAGCAGATGGGTACTGTAGTTTTAAGAGTGCTTGATAGAGATTCTTGTAGGTGCTTGTCTCTGTCTGAGGGATTGGAACAAATGCGGTTGTATCTTAGAGCTTGGCTGTAGACAATGGATCATATGGTGTGTCCTGGATGGAAGCTGGAGGCATGTAGGTAAGTATAGCGGTCAGTAGGTTTCTGGTATAGGGTGGTATTTATGTGACCATTGCTTATTAGCACAGTAGTGTCCAGGAAATGGACCGCTTGTGTGGATTGATCTAGGCTGAGGTTGATGGTGGGATGGAAATTATTGAAATCATGGTGGAATTCCTCAAGGGCTTCTTTTCCATGGGTCCAAATGAACAACGCTTCCTTAGCTCTCGTCCCCTAACGCCCCTACTCTACTTGCGCTACATTGATGACATCTTCATCACCTGGACCCATGGAAAAGAAGCCCTTGAGGAATTCTACCACGATTTCAATAATTTCCATCCCACCATCAACCTCAGCCTAGATCAATCCACACAAGCGGTCCATTTCCTGGACACTACTGTGCTAATAAGCGATGGTTCAATTCACTTAATTGAATTGAAGGTGTAGTCCCAAATAGAGACCAATGTAGCAATCCAATCTACAGGTGAAAAAGGCCTGGGTTAGAGTAGCAAGGTAATCAAAAGAATGGATGCAGCTTTCTTGTCAGACACAGATGGGGAAAATAGTCTTTTTCACTGCTGTTAATGTATCTTCTAGAAAGGAATGGGAATCTTCCCAACTCCCAAATTGCAATCTTTGCGGTAAACAGCATCTGAACAACTTCAGTCAAGAGGGCCAATACAATCTCAGCTAAATCCTCCAGTTGTCACCCCAACTCACTGTAATCACATATATTTTATCTGGTGCAGACCCAAATCGCTCACTGCCATGCCCAGTGTCACCCAGCCACTAGGAAAGATGCTCAGCTGAATTCTCAAGGCCCCCGGACAAGATAGCGTTATAATTTTAAGTGTCATCTCCATAGTCAATAAGCTACAACCCATCTCTTTTCAATAACTGTCAGTTTCACTTACACATTGCATAAGAACCCTGTGGAACCTCACTCAAGAGAACAAGTTTAAAAGAACAATTGTCCAACATTACCTTATAGGATTTTTCTGCAAGAAAGGAAGACAACCATGCTGAAAGCAGCCCTCTCCACTCCCGCCATGGAATGCCAATGCGCAAACACCACATCATAAGAATTATATCAAAGGCAGTTGCCAGAAGTAATAATATCTTCAAGGACACCTGGTCAGTACACATCACCAGGAGAAGATTCTCAATTAATGTCACACGTGTGGTCTCTATGCCATGCCCAAGTTGAAACCCACTTGACAAGTTGAAGACAAATGTATCCCCACACTGTGAGAGTTGTTTCACCATCTTTTCTATAATCTTAACCAAGAATGGGAGTTTAGATTCTGCCCGATGGTTGGCTAGATTGTGTATATTGCTTTGTGAACAGACACTAAATACATTGGCTTTGAAGTAATCAGCATTCCGTCCTCCTGAAAGGGTGTGCTAACAATCTCAGCCAGTACTTTCCAAGTGGACATCACCAGCCAAGAATGACAAGGATGCAAAGCATAGGTTTCTACAAGAATGTGTGCACACGTTGGACAGTGCTGAGAGTTCCAGTTATACCTGATATAGGAGCAGACATTAGTGTCCTGAATTGGCAATAGAAAGTACTTCCCCAATACCTGTGTCCCCGTACTGTACATACAACTGCATGAAATGCATCATGCTGGCAAGATATGTGAAACTCCTCAGTATGTGAGGCGCCATGGATGCTTTGCTTCTCAGCACTTTCATGGCTGGTAGCTTTATTTTGGCCAGCCACACCCTGCCAGCTCAAGATCCTCCTGTCCAAAGTTTTAAGCCATATAGAATAGGATAGGATTTTTCAAAGCATACAGCCTTGATTCAGCTGTTTCCACTAATAGCAGAGAGAGTTTTTCCATTGACTGTAGTGGGAGCAGAGTGAGGCCAAAGCCAAGTGCTTTTGAAAATTACTTTAGGCTCTCAGCAGGCACACCAATAGGCTTTTCCATTTGGGAATAAAAAACAGATAAAAAGCAAAGAAAGGGCACAATCTAATGCCTGCTGAGGTCAAGGGGAGTCTCTGGAACTGGAATTTTGCAGAAAAGTATTTATCTACATTGATGCAAAGAGTTGTCTTTTATTTAAAATTGTGCAAATCTTCTGCTTCCTAAAGTTTCAACACTCAGGAAAATATCAGAATCAGACAGTAAAATGCTGTTTTGCAGGAAATCATTTTTTCCTTCAAGCAGACTTTTTCTTTTGTCCTTTAGCTACTGATTTTTTTGCTGGCTAATATGTTTTGTTAGGTCTATCTTTTTTTTTTTTTTTGCCCTTTTCTTTTTGAGTCTGTAGGTTGCTACAAAATAAATACAGCAAGTCTGTGCTGTACCTATTTACAAATAGGACACAAAAGGTTTTTCCAAGCTTTTCTCTTGGGTGCCTTATGTATGTGCCACTGCCACTTATTCCTCAAAATGTTTCTGGTATTTCTATCTTAGTTTTAATGACAAATTAAAATATGGTTCCACAGTCACAAAAGTTACATTCAATGCAGTGGAGAAAATTTTAGTACAATGGTAGCTCTGTGAATGTTGTATGTGTTTACAAACACTTCTGTATATTGTATCAGATGTATTCCAAGGGATTATTTAATGGAACTCTTCCCCCTGCCCACTTAGAAACATGACCGTTGGTTTTCATACAACAATTATCATTGCAACAAAGACATTTTCCAAACAGTAACAGAGACATTCTTGCTGCACTGCTTATTTAAGGTGTATTATGAAGAATTTAAAGCAGCAACATGATGGACATATTGCAGGAAGTTATCAATGACTGATTACTCTTAGAACAGAGACTGATGGAGGAAACACGCAGCAAGGGCTCTCAGTGAAGTAGAGAGAAGCAAATGCTTTTTTCTACTTTGAGTCTCTTAAATCCAAATTAGTGTAAATTAAATGAAGGCTGATCAAGGCAGGGCTTTGCCTACCTGTTTTAAGTTAAAAAAAACAATGTGGTCCCCCTGCTGTGCACTGGCTTTGAGTATGCTAGGACGCGTCAGTTTTACGTGCACTGGGTGTTACTGGAAACACTACTAGTGCATAAAATAACGTGAACCTGCAAAGTGCTAAATAACTTCAGTTCCACGAAATCCAGTTTCACATACAGAGAAAGCAGGTGCCTGTCCCATCTGATAGTGAGTATAGTTACAAATGATTTTCCAATAATGCCCACTTCACAATGTTAGCAACAGCACAGTATTTCCAATTCTAATTATGTTAATGGATATTTAAAAAAAAAAGACAATGTTTATTAGCGGTCCCCACACAATGGGATGGGAGGCAATGGGATCGTCAGTATAGCTCAGCCTCAGTTTTGAGACCTCACCAAAAAGCAACAGAGGATCCCCTGCAGCAAGCCTTCTCCAGAAACTCATTACGAGGCTCCAGGACTCAAGAGAAGAAAGGAAAGCAGCCTCAAACACCCCACCCAGTGTGTCTGGCCGGGATACAAAAATGAAAGTACAAAGCCAAACTAATTTCTCTCTGAACTTTAGCATAGAAAATAACTGCAGTATCTCATACATCGCTGTGTGGTGAAGTTAGTTTTGAAAAGCATAAAATCACCATGTGGTTGTAGAAGCATGTTTTTCTGCAAAAAATGCATATTTGTAATGGGGCATATTTATAGACATCACAGTTTTGCCCTAGGGGGATTTTGTTGCTACTATTTTTGCCACAAACACTGAAAAGCTGTACTTGCTGTCTGAAATGATGAGATTTCACTTTGGATCAAACTTGCAATGTGCTCATGCACACATCAGTTTTTGCATACAAAGATTTGCAAATGCAATCTGGTAGCTTCACTCAGCTGTGGACATGACATACTTTCTGGTCCTGTAATGAGTGCCCTGAGTTCCCTGCATCTGTGCAGAGCCCCATTCACTTCAATGGAGCTGACTGAGGTTGCAGGAATCTGCCTGGTTGGAGATCACCTGCGTATGCTGTTCTAGCTAGTACAGTGAAAAAAACAGCCTGTTTTCTAAATATTTCTGATAGTGCCTGTGGAGTGAGATTGCCTGACCCTGCATCTATTTTCTACTTCTGCAGGAGAAGGTGATTTAAGAGAACCTTCCTTTACGAATACTGGTACCCAGAATTCTTGAACTTGGACACATCCTACATTTTTCCTACTATAAACAGACATTTCAGGGCAATATGATAGACTGATTAGTCCATCCATACTGCTCATGGTGCCTTACCTGCAGTCCTCAGTCTACCTAGGTTTTGCATACAGTCCCCATTACTACCATATCGGAGCACCTTACAGTCTTTAATGTTTTTGTATTCACAACACGGAAGTGCTATTATTCCCATTGTGCAGCTAGAGAAACCAAAACACAGAGAGGCTAAGTGAGGTGCCACATTCATGCAGGAAGTCTGTAGCAGAGCAGGGAATTGAACCTAGCTCTCAAGAGGTCTATCCTAGCACCTCAACCACTAAACCAGCCTTCTGCACCACCTCATTATTTAAGGTCTCAGTTGTGCAATTGACTCCTGTGTGGCGCCCCATTGATTTAATTGGCCGTCTAAGTGAAGCCAACACATACCACAACAAGAAGCATTTTTATCCATATGTATCTTCCCTCCTGCTTTTTGTGCCCCCCCGGCCCCAAGGCAATCATATACCATGCTACTCAAACAAGATTTTGTCTCTTCTCACAATGGTCAACATGTCCAGTATTTGATAGAAGAATGCTAGCCGCATGCACAAAACTTTCCAGAAAAAAAGCCTGATTCTGAATGTCATTGTGCACAGGTGGTGCTCATTCCAAGAATGTTTGTCTTACAATAGACCCTGAGTTATGTCTGAGCCCTGAGTAGAGAACAACTTTTATGTTCAAAATTGAAGTGATGTTCAGAACCTTCCACTTCATGAACTGTCCCACACTTTGAGCTGCCCTTCCTTAAGGGATACTTAGACAGCCAGAAATGCAATTACCTTTAAAGTCACAGTTAAAACACTGTTGTTTGCTCTTTTAGCACAGAGCTGTTAAATTTGGCCAAGTAGATTTTTAGGTCATCCATGTTTCTTGACTTCATCCCTGTCTTTTCTTGTTGTATCTTATGCCTCAGGATTCTGGTCTAATCTGGTCACCCCCTCATATATACTTCTACACTCATCCAAACATTTTTAAAAATTTTCTCCAGCAAATTACTCTAAATATGCATGAAAATTGGAACATGACAATGTGCTTTCACTATTACAATAACAAAGAGAAAAATATAGGTACTTACCAGCTGGCAAAAGAGAAAAAGCAGTTGGTTCCAAAACAGTCACTTTAGGGCTGCAGCTGACTGAGTCTGCCAAATTTAAAGGGCCAATCCCCATTCCAATCCCAGAAGCATGCTGGGAGAGAAGATCCTATAAAAGGGTAACCTGGTGGGAAGGGTGGTAGTAGAGATTGAAGAACATAGGTAGGGAAAATGGGGTTAAGGTAGTTTAAGGATTATGTAGGGTCACTTTTCTTTCATAGTGAAGTAGCTGTTATCAAATTTCTATGGTTTATGATTCCTTATGTTGCAGAGTATTTATCTCCCCAGCTTTCTGCAATATGCTAATAAGTCCTTAGGAGCTGATTTTCTAGTAGGTGGCGTTGTGCCAGATAATTCTATGATATATCAAAGTAACTGACTAAGAGGATCGCTGAAAAGTAGCTATCCACATAGAAATGGTCCTCACAACTAATCTGGGGAAAATAGGGCCCAGGCTATTTTCTTGTTAGTTTCTAAAATCTGTGTGTGTTCCGGGGGGAGGGAACAGGTGCTGCTGGGGTATAACAAGCTGGAAGTTTGAAGTTTAAAACAGTAGAGCTCCCAATGTTTATACAGCCTTATCCTATAAATCTGGGTTGTCCCAAAGGACTACATTGGTTGAACGTCATTCTCTGCTTGAAAAGCATGAGAGACTCTTCTATTAATATGTTCTGCTTAGGAGTGTACCATACACCTACTCAGATTTTTACAGAGGGGATCAATGAGTGAGTACAGCTTTAACAGCCTGACGCACTCTGGATCAGGGCCGGCTCTAGGTTTTTTGTTGCCACAAGCAAAAAAAAATTTTGGCTGCCCCCCACCCCAGCCCTGGGCTCTTTCTCTCCCCCCCCCCGCCAACTGCACCCTCCTTCCGCCGCAGCCCTGGGTCACTGGTAACTCGCTCCCAGGGTGGGTCATTCAGCAAGAATTTTGGATGTGCACAGAACACAGACAGGATTGGTTCCCCTATGGTTACAGAACTGCAGTAAAGTGGAACAATTTTCAGCTTGTGTGATTGGAGGATATCTGGATGCATATTATAAGACTGTCCTACATAAATGAGGAAAAGTTGAGGTGCCTTTATTATTCTTTTGTTCCATTCTTTGTTTCTATGGGGAATTTGCCAATGCAATATCACTGTCTTCCTTTTAAACAAATAAAATTAAAACAAAAAAAAAAAAAGGCAATGGCTGTTGAAAATAGCAATTCCAGTCCTAATAACCACTGGGAAGCATTGCTTGCTCAATTTTATCCTACTTTTTCTACAGCAAGTTACAGTGGATCAGTATATTTGATTTGGGAAAAATGAAGTAACAGCTGCCCAAATTGAGCTTGAGCACTCCTGAATTTTGAGGGTGTTCAAATTTGGAAGGCAGGTGCTAGATTCCCTTTCTGAATATTAGCTATATCTGGAAAGGAAAAGTCAATTTCTGCTTCCATGGCTCAGAAGTGTAAATCCTCCTACGTGCCTGGTACTGTATCTAAAGCTGCCCAGGTCCTAGTAGAGCCTCCCCTCCCTTACTTTTCATTTTAAATTCTAGTGGGATCTCCCTTGCTAGGCTTCAGATAAAGAGGTGCACTGTCCATTTAGTCCACCCAATTCTTTCTTTGGGGGAGAGCCCAGGGCTGGGGCGGCAGCAGGTGCGGCTGTTGGGGGGAGAGCCCAGGGCTGGGGCGGCAGCAGGTGCGGCTGTTGGGGGGAGAGCCCAGGGCTGGGGCACCAGGGGAGTGCAGGTGGGGGCCAGAGCTGGGGCAGCAGGGGGTGTGGGCAGGGGAGAGTCCAGGGCTGGGGGGGCGGCAAAAAACCTAGAGCTGGCTCTGTCCCTACCATTCACAGCAAGCTGCAGCATGAGGTTTCAGTTCCATACTCCTTCCCCCTCCTTTTCCTGTTAATTGCGGCCAAGGGAATGCTGGGAAATGTAGTTCTTTCCCTGCTCCAGGACTGGCTCTATAGGCAGGGAGCTAACCAAGGAACTACAGCTCCCAGGGCCCCCTGTTGGTTCTCAGCTCCCATGCTGGATCCCTGCTGCCCCTGCAAATGGGCTGCCCCAAGCACGTGCTTACTTTGCTGGTGCCTAGAGCCGGCTCTGCTCTGGATGATCTCTGGGAATACAGTTGGTGTTATCTTTCTAATGCAGAAATCATAACTACTAGTAGTAGATATGCCTCCTTACCCAGAACAGATGGAAAGGAGTGGAGAGGGATAACAAATATAACATAGTGACAAAGAGTCCTGTAGCACCTTATAGACTAACAGACATATTGGAGCATAAGCTTTCGTGGGTGAAGACCCACTTCGTCAGATGCATGTCTGGATGAAATATAACATAGGTCAACCAGGACTGAGGAAATTGAGGTTTATTTACTGATTACTATTAGACAATGCAGGACCACCCAATAGTCTTAATGCCTATCAGTCTGTAGGGACTCCCTGTGCTCTGGAACTTGTTCCCAGGTTATACTCCATGCAGCATTAGGTACAGAGTAGCTTATAGCTTAGTCTTAGAAACCATGTGTGACAACAAATCAACTGAAAAAACAGTATTGGGCTAAAATGTTTTAGTATGATCGGGTATCAAGTATTGCAATAAAGATTGGGGAATTATGTAGGCAGCTCAATAAGACCATTCTTTATACCATGGAGCTATTCCCAGGTTTTCTTACTGGGGAAGACTCTGATTCAAATTCTCTGAGCAGTGAATTTTGTATTTGAGCTCAGAGTAGCAGCAAGAAGAGTAAAATCACATGTAGGTAGATGGGTCCCTTTTGACTACACCTCTAAGGAGGCTTTGTTTATTCCACCATGTGCACTGAATGACTTGCACTCATGACACTCATTTCTGAGTTCTTCATTTGAGAATTACATCATCAAAAACATGGCTGGAGGGTTAAGAAGTGTCACTCTGGTAACATGTTAGCTCATTGGGAACTATTTGTGAACAGGGGCAGAAGGCTTGCAGAATCTGACTGCATGTGCTATTGTTAGGATGTCAGAATTTTGAGGAGTAGATACACCCCGTTAAAGTCATAGATGAATCAGCTTTTGGGAAATTATTCATTAATATAAATCGTACATTTGTTATTTTTATTATTCGTGTTCAGTGTGACTACTCATGTGCTTAAAGTTAAGCACATGCCTAAAATTTGAAGGAGAGGGGCTTAAGCAGGCAAAAAAAAAAAAAAAAAAGGGGGGGGGAAAGGCAACAACATTGTAAAGGAAGCAAAAGCAAAGGAAACCAAACCAAACCAAACCATTTCTATTACTCTGATTCTACCATAAAAGCAAAGTGAGCAGAGGAATGATAGGCAAACATCTTCTCACTCTCATATTTTTGTTTTGTTTCAATGGGGAAAAAATCTTTAACTTTTTTCTCATGGTGGAATTTCTTCATGGGAGAAAGGATTTGAGTGATGAGATGGTAGTTGTGTCTGATAAATCTGGTCATGAAGAATGCTCCAGGCATAGCAGGCAATGTGGGAAAAGCCCAGAGATCACTGTGGGAGAAGTGGATGAATGGGGAATTGAGTGTGGTCTTACTGGTGGAGCTAAGTGTTGCTGGTGCAATGCAAGAAGAAACAAGGATAATTAAATGGAGGGGGTTGAGTTATGTAGAGCTTGAAAGTGAAGGGTGTTATGTTCATGGCATACACATAGAGAAGTTAAATTAAAATATAAATACTCTTGCTGTAAGGTTGTAATGTGACACTACTTTTTAGTTTAGAATTCAAAATAACACACGAGCCCCAAACCAGAGAGAGACAAAGCAGACTGCTCCCTAAAACAGCCAGGCATAACTCACCCCAACTTACTCTAAGCTGTGTGTCTGCAGACTGCCTGCTACTGGGTCCAGACCACTTGCTTCCCTACAGAGCCTGCAAGCCTGTAAGCAGGACCAGAAAACCCCCTGAGAAATTAAAGTGATCTAATTTTAACACAATTTTCAATACACCACAAAGGGGAGGGAGAAAATTAAATATGATACAATGGAGCAGAGAGAGCCAATTGAGGGAGTCAGAAAATGGTGAGGAAGATTGCCTTGGGAATTGTGTTTTGTATGGACTGAGAGAGTTCAGTGGTGTAGTCGGGGAGACCAGAAATTGTAATAATCAAAATAGATGATCAGAGCACGGACTGAGAGTTTTTGGAGTAGAACAGAAAGGAAAGAGTGATCTTAGAAAAGCTGTGGCAGAAGAAATGATAGGATTTGGACCCTGTTTGACAGCTAGAGTTTTATGTGATTCTGTAGCTATTTACACATTATGTGCACTGAGGTATATTTTACACAGCAGCTGGATCCTTTGGAGTCTTCAGCAACAGAAAGCTGTTCATTTTATCACCTGGTGTATTGACCTGCTTTTCACTTTGGGTAGCAGAGACCAATGTTTGTGACCCTCTTTTTTTGCCCCTGAATTACCTTTCAATATCAAACCCTCAGCACATGTCCCTTACTTACTCCTTTTAGAGTCAATGTTAGATGTTATATTTGTTCTTTGTTTATATGGATCATATTCTAGCTACAACACAATTTAATAAGTGCAATTTATTTTGTAGTTGGTTTTCAATATTATGATGATGTCCCCCTCCCATTTACAATATAAAACTTCACCCCTTGTGTCTCTAAACATAGTTTAAATCTATCTTTTTAAATATGGTGCAGTTTTTCATGCTGTCTGGCTATTTTATTACAACATCATTTATCTTTCAGAATACATTTGTGCTTCCACACTGCCTGCATAACTACACGTAATGGATGTAAAAGTCACAGTGATAGTTCTTACAACAGAAGAGATAGGAATGACAATGGTGGCTTATTCACATCTGTGTAGGGGGCTAGCATTAGGCCTAAGTACCACTTGCTAAAAATCTCCCTGGATATAAAGAGGAAAACCAATATATTCCCCTTTAACAACAATACATGAATATCTGAAATAAGACAGGAGTAACCAACAATCCCTCCAACCTAGCCTCAGAGGTATCAACTAATATGTATTCACAGAATTCAAAAATAGACACATCAGGATTGTCCTCTTCATGCAGGAGAGGAGATGAGAAGCAGCCCCTAGGACACATGTTCAGCCAGAATCTTACTTCCTGATCCTGCAGTAACTGTGTGGGCTTTAGCCTACCTTTGCACAGACCCTCATCCTGGTTCCAGTTGGGCATAGGGATCTGACCATGCAATTCTCTTAGCAGGATCAAGACCTTGAAATTGCCTACTATGAAATGATGACAAGTTATGCCACTCTGTTTCTATTTGTTTCCATCTAACCCACTGTATTGATGCAGATGTCATTTGAGCATTAAAATTCTTGAAGAGTCCTATTCCTTTCTTACCAACAAATATACATGTAAGCAAAGTGAAAATAATTTTTTCAAAATGGGACTCAAATGTAAACCAATGCAGTGATTTTTGCCTGAGTCTGCAGACAGCCTGAAACATTAGCTCTAGTAAAAATGGGAACTGTTCCCCTTCATTTCAATGGGATGTTAACTCACAAACCTCTAAGGATCACAATTTATTTAGGGTTTTTTTTAATATCTATTTCAGTGCTGGTCATTTTAGTAGGAGCATCCAGATAAAGAGATGACCAATCATGGTGGGTATAATTGCCCATATTCTAGAGTGCAATGTGGCAGCTAGTTGCTGACAAATGTTGCTATGGTAGGAAACAAGGAATTCATATTTCACCACCCCCAAATTTCAAGTCAGCATCACCTCTGCTCCCTGCCCAAAAGGGGTGAGGGAGAAGATGTCCTGTATCACCTTCCCAATTGCCAGAAATATCATCGGCCTCTCAAGCTTTTCCAGATGCCAAAACACTCAGTTGTTTTCTACCCAGTCCTCTCCATTTCCAGTTTTTCCTCCCCAGCTTCTAAGTTTTCATTAACAAAATCTACAGAACACTGAAAATTGGGAGCAACATCAAATGAATCTAATATTAAAATAATGCAGGCAATTACCCTAGACCTACATGGGAGTGTGTTTGCGTTTAGGGAACAGGGCTTCCCAGCTACATAATTCTGGCCATATAATTTAAAACTAGTGTATCACCTCGAACTCATAGATTCTCTGCAGGAAAACTATCAAAGTGCTTATGACTTTCATCTTTATAATGCCTCACAATCATTAATGGGTTTTAGCCTCACAACACTCCTGTGAGGGGGAGAATGGGTATCCCCATTTTATGGTCATGAAACTGAGACCCAAGTGTAGATAAAGCAAGTTATGCAGGTATAGGAAGCATCTGGCTGAACCACAAAGCAAACCCAGGTCTTTTCAGTTCCAGTCAAATGCCACAGCCATTAGACCATCCTTCCTGTCCAATAGATGACAGATCACATAGTTTGCTCTTTTCACTGAAAATTATGTTCGTATACTACATGGTCCCCTTTCTAAAATTTCATCATCCTAATTAATTTAGGGGAAAATGTTCCATTTTTTGTTCTGGGTCGATTGGATTCAGCTCGGCCTAACCCCAGATATTCCCCTTGATAGTCTGTTCTTTTCTAAATTATTTCACATAAAAAGTAGTTAACATGTATCTGTACAATCCATTAGGGACCCATTACCTTGACAAAATCCACCAGTTTTAAATGAACCTAAATATAGAATTCCATATGAGAAAATTAATATACAGTGAATGTCACTGAATGCTGTAAAGCACTTAAAACCAAAATTCAGATGTAACATGGTCAGTGTAGGTACAAGGGGTTTGATTCTTCCCCTACTCTTTGTTGCATATAGTTTAAGATCTGCTCTGATGCTTGGAAACAATGGTATTGTCACATGGTATAGCACAATGTAGTGGTGGGGGATCTAAAGGAATGGTTTGATGCTAAGTTGGTCGAAAGTCTGTTTTGTTTAGAGAAATGGGAGATCATGTTCTCTCTACTAGTGGATAATAAGGGGGAAACTGAACCTTTCTTTGTTTCTGTGTATACAGAAAACATACATACACAGTGTAGATCTAGATGCATGGTTTTCAGCACACACAGAGAATGGACTAGAAATCCATAGGGCTTTGCCCAAACTGGTTGGTATCCTATTGACTGTGCATATCTTCTTTCTAATTAGATTGTAAACTCTTCAGGTAATAGTATGTGTCTGTTTGTTTTGTAAGGTGCTTAGCAGTTTTCTTGATCTGAAAATAATAACCAGGTGCATAGACTTTTTAGAGAACTAAGTGGATGCATAGACTGATTTAAAATTATCCAGCTCTGAGATCAGCTAAGATGTGGGTGTTCACATTTTGCATGGGACCATATTACTGGGATTTCCAAAAGAGACTTTGTGTGATATTCAGGTATACCGTCCACTTAATGTCCTTCGTCCCTGAGGCCTCTGCACCTTGGAATAACATTTTTTTTATATGTTACATTTTTTTTACAGATGTTAGAAAGAATTCTGAAATGATGTCCAGCCAGCACTGCTTCTGGGAATGGTGAAAGAAATCTGGGATTCCATGCTGGTTTGGATGTTACAAGTTTTAAAATGTGCATAACATAATCTGGGTGGCCAGGTCAATGTGCCTACACTGTATCTTGATGTGAATTCATTCCATTTCCTTTGGAAATGACACTCATACCTGGACTTCACCACACATCTCTGGCCAGGGAGCTCAGTAATAAAAATTAAATATGTATTTTTAAATCTTTTGTTAAGATTTGGCATGGGTATCTGTGGGTTGGGGAATGCACTTAGAACAGGGAAAAGGCTTCCATAGATTATTTTTGATTCCTGGCAAATTATGTGAACCCTTCACTGAATGGGAACACTGTGCCAGACCCTATTGGCATTGACCTTCCTAAAGTTGATGCAGAAGAGAAGGGTCCCATTCGGCTTTGGGACTAGCACTCTCGGGTTGCTCCATTTGCTCTGGGACCTCTTGATGACCTCCAGGTCCGTCATCGTCTGGATATTCTTCACTACCACCTCCTGCATTTGTCATGGGAGGGGTCATGTCACCTCGCAGATTACCTCCCCAGGGTTAATCAGGATGGTGTGCTGGACCAGGGTGGTTTGTCCCGATAAGGCTGTGAAGGTCCTGGAAGAGGCCTTCAATGAGCTTCTGGTCTGCTTCCACCACTCCTCTGTGAGGGTGTCTCGGACTAGGGGGCTTTTCAGAGTCAGTGGCCATGGGGACCCGGGGACCCAGGTCTGGCTCGGAGGGGTAGAAGGTGATCAGCAGCCCCTCCTGCTTGTGCCAGGGATTCAGGAGGTTCACATGGTACAGCTGCTGCTTCCTCCATCAGTTAAGTTGTCGGATCTCCTAGGTGACAGGCCCCACCCAGCAGATCACCTCGTATGGGCCCTGCCTTCGGGCTAGGAGTTTGGACTCCTACAAGGAGAATAAGAGGAGGACCTGGTCACTGAGTTTGAAGGTCCGTGTCCAGGCTCCCTGGTTGTGTGTTCTCACCTGCGCCTCGTCGGTGGCCCGCAAGTTCTCCCTTGCCAGGTCTCTGGAGCGAGCCAAACACCCTTGCAGCTGTAGCACGTATTTCAGGAGACCTGCAATGGTGTCTGTTCCCAGGTTTCACACATTAGGTCAAGCACCCCCCGGGGCTGGCAACTGTACAGCAGTTTGAAATGCAAGCACTTTGCAGAGGATTGCGGCATGTCCCTGATGGCAAGCAGCAGCGGCAGGATTATTTGGTCCCACTGCCAAGTCCTTGTGTGGAAACTTGTGGAGCATGTCCTTCAGTATTCAGTTGAATCACTCGACCAGCCTGTCGGTTTGCGGGTGATAGACTGATGTCTGCAGCTTCTTAATTCCCAGGAGACCACAGACCTGGTGGAGTAGCTGGGATGTAAAATTTGTCTCCTGGTAGGTCAGGATCTCTTGAGGCAGGCCTCAGGGCCGTAGCAACAAAGAATGTGGCCCCCTCCGAACATATGTCCGGGCGGGGCCCCTTACATTTTTTTTGCCACTTTTAGGGGCCCCCTTCCTTGCGGGGCCCCCTCCGGTCGGAGGGTACGGAGGGCGCTCGCTACGCCTCTGGCAGGCCTAACTGGGTGAAGATCTTCTAAAGTTCCACTGCGATGGTTCAGAACAGTGGCGTTCCTTAGTGGGATGGCCTTGGGGAAGTGGGTGGCACAATCCATAATCACCAGGATATAGCAGAACCTGGAGACACTCTTGGTGAGAGGCCCCACCAGGTCCATTGCAACCCTCTTAAAGGGGGTCCTGACCAATGGCGGGGGGACCAGCCGGGCCTTCTGCACCCTCTGCAGTACCGGAAGCTGACAAAATGGGCAGTAGTCCTTGACCTCTCGATGCAACCCCGGCCAGAAGAATTGGGCCAAGCTCCGAGCCAGGGTCTTTTCCTGCCCCGGATGACCAGCTACAGAGAAGTCGTGGGCCAGTTTCAGAACAGCCCGCCCATGACACTGGAGCACGACCAGTTGGAATCGGGGCTCTTGGTTTCAAGGGTCTCAGTCGACCCAATGTAATCTCTGGTCAGTTTAAACCAGGGCCACTAGATTGCTCAATGAAGTTCTCTCACCTCCCCCATTGACATAGGCCCAGCTGAGAGTGGGGTCCTCTCTCTGGTCCCAACTGAAATCAGCAGCTATGTCTGGGGGTGCTTCTTCCACAGGCAGTGTGTGCAGACTGTCTCTCTGTGGGGCATCTGGGCCCCTGTGTTGGGCTGGTGGGTCGCATGGCTTAGCCCTCTCAGATCCCTCATCCTTGTCTTCAAGTGGGTCTCCCTCGAGGGCTGTCTGGGTATGTGGGCCTCGGAGGCTCGCAGCCTGTAAGATTCTGGTAAAACCCGGCAAGACCTGTCCAAAAATGATTGGGTAGGGAAACTTTGGGGTTAGTCCCACTGTCATTACCCTGGTCATTCCATCCATGGTTATGGGGAATTGAGTACTGGGGTAGGACTTCATGTCACTGTGGATACACAGGAGTTGGATCTTGTCTAGTGAAAAGTCAGTTGGAGGAGAGAGTTTCAGGTGCACAAGGGTCTGACTGCAGCCTGAATCTACCAGGGCAGGGACCTGTTTCCCACTTAGGCCCACCAGGACAGTCACCTTGGTGACAGGCCATTGGTAGTCATGGGACTCCCCAGTGTAGTCCTGGCCAAAGATGCAGTCCATGGCCAGGCATTGTTGCTGGAGGTGGACGAAGTGGCTGCAGGTAAAAAAGGACCCAACATCCAACGGGCTGGACTGGGTTTTGGGGTTCTGCAGCTGATCCAGTGGGCTCAGATTCGCGGCCGGGGGGGCTCCCCAGGATGCCAGGGTGGTTTGTGGAATGTGTCTGCTGCTACAGCCCTTGTCACAGCTTGGATCAGGTCACGCAGTGGCCTTGGGGCTAGGGTCTTCTATGAGCTTAGGTGGTTCCTGGCTGGCATTGCAGCCTCTGTCGCCAGCCTCTGTGGCCAGAAAGTCTTCCATCAAGCCACTGCTGCCCTCAGGGTGGTGGGTCGATGTTGACGAACCCAGGCCCTCCATCTGGGTGGACCAATTGTTCAACAACGACCTGCTCAGCCATGTCGGTCACGAAGTATATCTTGGGCTGGAGCCACTACCAGCAGTATCCTTAAGTGGCAGTGTAGGCAAGCCCTTAGAAATACACTTGAAGGTTGGCTTCCCCAGGAAGATTCTAATAGACAGACAAATAAGGATTTTACTTACTGCAAGTAAACACCAACAAATCTCATTTATAAATACAGATAGAACAAAGATAAAAGAAACCCAGGCCAATATTTTAAAACCCAGCTGCCTAAAGTTAGTCATCTAAATCCATAAATAGACATCTAAATAGCTGGCCTGATTTTCAAAGGTGCCAAGCACCAAGAGGTCCCATTGACTTGAAAATTTTGACAGCAACCTCTTTGTGTCCCAGTTGCTCCATTTCTAAAATGGGGGTAATAACAACAGATCTTGGTAGGATTCATTAATATATGTTAATACAGTACTTTGAAACTTTTGCTGTTCTTTTTCTCCTCCCCATTTTTTAGCTTTTGGCACTAAAAAGGCTGAAAAAAATGAAAGAAACTGGAAAGAACAGGGGGAGGGGAAAAAAACAACAACCCCCAAAACCTATAAATGTTTAGAATGAAAAACTTTGACCATCTCTACTAGTAAGTTATGTTACATCAAATTGCACAGTATGGAGGCACTGAGCACCTCACAGGATTAGTCCTTACGGGGTGCATTCATCAAGCCATATGTCATAATATAAATGGCAAATCTAAATGCTATACTAAATATGAAGTCTGCCATCACTAATGGATTTATCCACTTATACAAGGTTGCTGTAGTACTCATCAGTGAGGGGAAGATGCTATGAAAAGCTAGTGTAACATTAGGGAAAATGAGTGTAAAAATATAAATTTACGATCATAAGTAAGTCATACATTTTTTTAGAACTTTAAACATTTAAAAAAAAATCAAGATAGCAGTGTTTGAATTATATCCGACCTTGTTTAAATGATTAAAACTTCACTACTCTAGTGTCCCCAAGAGTTATAAGTTCCTTGCACATTATTATACAAGGAGGTACTTAAGGATGCATTTATCTTTCTATGTAATAAAGATTTAATTAATGCACTCTGTATTCTTACAGGTTATACTTGGACTTGGGGGGAGTAGAGCTTCCTAAAAGAACTGAAGAAAAGTGAAGAACAAAATCATCTATTTACATCTGCCTTGATCAATGGCCAGACCTAATTTGCCTGTTCACCACTTACCAGCAGGGTGAATTTCACCCTCATCCAGAGGGAATTATAAAGTCCTGGCACCACTTAAATCCCTCTTATGACCTCAAATTTAATTCAAGAAGTCCAAACAATAAGTGAAATTTCCTTATACCTAAATAATGGATACAATTAAATCTTCCCACATCCAAAATGAATTTGATATTCAAATGGCTAAATCTTTTCTACTCAAAGAATGCAGTCCAGTTACAGTTTGGATGTGGATTTTAAAGGGATCTTCTCCTTCAGATATTCTGGATGCTGTGCACAGTTTGGATTTGCTGATTCTTAATCACATTATTTTTTCGGTCAAAAATCATTGAGGCCTTGGCTCTGTCTAAAATGAAAACTTTTGGTTTCCTTTGTAATGAGAGAGTGAGTGAAGGATTGTTCGAAAGATCTATGGTCTATCCATTACAAAGATGAGAACATTGCAGAAATACATTTGAACAATGCCTTTTCGGTGAAAAACTTTTTGTTTCTTTCTTGAGAGAGGAAATAAGAGGTTCAACCTCCAAAGTGCAGAGCACGTAAGCTCCCGATCTAGCAAATCACTTAAGCACATACGTCATTTAAGCACTAGAAATATTTGACTTCTTTTGGAGTTCTGCATTCTCATTTGTTTAACTGTCAGAGAGAGAACTGGTCTTAGATGTTAATTTTGAATAGCTGTTTTCCTCCTTTCATTTCTCTTCTCATGTGCTTTGCAGGTCCTTTGTGACAAATGGTTTTATATAAAATACCAAGTTCCATTATATTTATACTCGCTGGTTCTTATCTTATTACAGAGAGCAGATTCTTTAAGATTTGACTGAGTTGGTTTAATGGGAAAGGCTGAAGTCGGTGGTAGAATGTCCATTGATTTCAACAGAACTGAAATCTAGACCATACTGTGCAAGTTCTGAGACTGATTTTTCCCTCACTGACACCAATTTTGCCTTATGGTAAATCCATTTACTTTGATGGACGTTTACATCTGTATAAGTGAAGGGACAGCTAGCATGTCCTCTTTTAGGCCCTGATTGTGCAAACATTTACACATGTGAGTAACCATAGACCCTTATGGATTTTTTTAAAGAAATGAAAAAGGGTTATGTAATTATAGGTGGCTAAGAGGCAAGCAAGGGCTCACTTCTGTGCTTATGTGTGTGAGTATCCTTATCCAACTGAGCAATCCCATTCGCTGAAATACATTCTTCTAAAGTGTACATCAAGCAATTTTCAATAATGAACAAATTTGTAGATATTTTTAAGAGCTCCATTCATCTGATATATTATTTGCTATGAACAGT
>NW_020664489.1:1522288-1578573 GCF_002925995.2 Terrapene triunguis | reverse complement strand
CCATAATGAGGAGAGGGGACCTCCTTCCTCCTGCTCATGGATCTGACTACAAGCACCTCAATGCAGTGTGGGGCTCTGCACTTGTTGCCCCTTTGAAGGGAAATCTGGCTTAACTTCCAGGTACACCTCTACCCCGATATAACGCTGTCCCTGGGAGCCAAAAAATCTTACCGTATTATAGGTGAAACCACGTTATATCGAACTTGCTTTGATCCGCCGGAGTGCGCAGCCCCGCCCGCCCTGGAGCGCTGCTTTACTGTGTTATATCCGAATTCGTGTTATATCGGGTCGCGTTATATCGGGGTAGAGGTGTATTGATGTTTTCCTTACCCGGAAAACCTTGTCCTTCTCTCCCAATACTTTGGTTTTCATTTGGATTTATGACTGACATTTTTGAAAATGGGTTCCTAGAGTTAGGCGCCTAAATTCAGATTTTGGCACCTAAATAAATGGGCTGATTTTCAAAATGCTGAGGCCCCAGTAGCTTTAAACTCCTTTGCATCATCCACACATATATATCACCCTTCAAATGAGCAACCATACTTGTAGTTCAGACTTGGGTCTCCCCTAGGAGAGCTCATAGCTACTCAAATGCAGGTTGGGAATAACTATTAGATGGCCATGCTGTGAATGGCAATTTACTAAAAAATGGTCACAAGTTGCTGAACTGCCCAGTGAATGTTAGGAGGAGAAACAGGAAAGTACAGAGTCACAGAAGCCAAGGGAAGACACAATTCAAGAAGAGGAGCACGTCAGAGGTGAGGGACAGGTCAAGGAGGATGAGGACAGAGTACTGGTTCAGAGCTTTGACTGGGAAGAGGCCATTAGAGAGTTGGAAAGAGCAGTGGAGTGAAAGGACAGCAGTCAGATTGGAGGTCTAGGATGGAATTGGAGGAGAAGAACTCCTCCAGCCAGCGACTGAGACAGCATGTTCAATTAGCTTAAAGGTAAAAGTGAGACGGGGTAGGAGCTAGAGAGGCCAGTGGGGTCAAGGGTGTTGTTTGTTGGTTGGTTTTTTGGTTGTGTGTATTTTTTAATGGGAGAGACTAAAGCATGCTTGTATTGTGAGAGGAAAGAGCCAGAGGAGAGAGAGAGTTTAAGGAGAAGAGTAAGGGAGGTGATGAGATTGAGTGCAAGGGAGATCAGGAGATGGAATGGCAGGCAGCTAGCATACATTGCTCCAGGGAGCAGATTTAATTTTCTGGCAAAATAAGTTTTCACTCCTTTGTCTTTCTCTGAGCAGCACAAAACTAATTCCACTCTGGTAAACTGAGCTGGATTCTCTTCTGGCTCATTCAGCATCAAAAGAACCATCAACTATCCCACTTCAGGTTGTCTGGTGATGCTGCGCAAGCCAGAAACAGCACACATAATTTTTAGATGGAGTTTGTAGTTTGACTTTGCAGGGCTGGCAATTAGGAAAGCCATTTTAGTACTTGAAGAAGGACCTGATTCTGATTCATCTCTAAATGCATGGCTTAGGTCACACCATGCCCTGCATATGAGCTGAATAGAATTCAGTCTCTAGAGTGCAAGGACTGCTTTGCTCCTACTCCACTAGGGCCCCAAAGGTAGGATGACCAGATAGCAAGTGTGAAAAATCGGGACAGGAAGTAGGGGGTAATAGGTGCCTATATAAGAAAAAGCCCCCAAAATCGGGACTGTCCCTATAAAATCGAGAAATCTGGTCACCACACCCAAAGGGAGAAGAGCAAGGAGGAAGAGGAATATAGCCCTGATCCTTCTTACACATTGGCCCATGGAGCTCAAACGACTCACAGGGAGGCGCAAGCTGTAACCCTTGAAGTGTAGTAGTGTGCATCCCTCCCTGAGGTAGAATGCCTCCTTGTTCTCTTCCCTGTAAGTACCCCTTACAATGGGCAGAGCTTAATAGTGCTTAGCCCAAAGTGAGCAAATTAGATATGGAGCTCACTGTGATATGGAATAATTCCAAAAGAGTGAAACAGGGCCATTTTCATATAGTCATTTTGAAGGCTATGAATGCACTTTCAATCACATGTCTGGCTTTTGAGACTCAAGTAGTTTACCTTATAATGAGTGTATCAAAAATGTACTGTCTGAAAACCACTTCATCGGCCTAATCCTGAAAATAATACAAAGTACTTATATAACACCAAGAATGTGCTAGGCACTTCATACATAAATATTCAGACAAGTTCGCACTCAAGAGCACTTACCGTCTGAATAGATAATTAAGAAATAGGGTATTGGGAAAGGGACTAAACAAAAATGCAAATTGATATAGCAGTTACAATCAGCATGTGTCCTGTAGTTCTACTTGTTTGTTTGAAGATATGACACCATCTATTGTTCTTGTGGTTGTGTGATATAGACTGGGATTTATAGGCCTTTTGGAAGGGAATTATAAAGAGAGAGATTCAGAAGGCGTGCACGTGGAGGCTTCATATGGGTCAGCAGCAAGCTGGTTATCGGGAGGGCTGGTTGAAAATTTTCCATCAAAATTTATTTTTTCTAAATTTAAAACTGAGTCTTTGACTCAACAAAAATCTTGATGGAATGTGTTTGCTTTCCTCAAATGGAGTTTGAATTGGAAAACCAAAAACCCAGTTTGAGGGTCCAATGAAAAGTTGAAATTTTTGGCACGAAACATTGATTAAAAGTATTTTCTGTTTTCTGAGGGTGGTGGGGGGGAAGCCCCATATTTCAACTAGGTCTAGTAACAGGCATAGAGG
This sequence comes from Terrapene triunguis, assembly GCF_002925995.2. Classification (NCBI taxonomy): domain Eukaryota; kingdom Metazoa; phylum Chordata; order Testudines; family Emydidae; genus Terrapene; species Terrapene triunguis. Next base: position 1,575,859 of record NW_020664489.1, on the reverse strand, counting down.
GCTGCATGGAAGAAGATACAAAGATAAAAGTGGGATAAGGGTGTCACGCTGTCTGGAGTGGCTTACAACTGTGAGTGCCTATCTCAGAGCAGACTGTTAGAAAACAAGGGCAGACATACCCAAACTGATGGTATGTTCTACAATTAGATTTTACCAAGCCAATTAAAAATGTGACTGCCTGGATCACTATACCAGTATTACCATGGAGTCACAGACAGTCCCCTTAGGGCATATCTTGCCACCCAGACAAACTGGACTTAATAATAATGGCCACATAGACCAAAAATCACACCACATCAGGTTGCTCCCAGTCTCAAAGGACAAGTCACTTACCCAACATCAGTTGGTACTCCAGATCTTACACCAAAGACAATGCTGGCAGCCAATTCTATAGTAAACTAACCAGATTTATTAGCTAAGAAAAAGGAATGAGGCTAGGTCTACACTACAGCGGGGGGTCGACCTAAGATACGCAACTTCAGCTACGTGAATAGCGTAGCTGAAGTGGCGTATTTTAGGTCGACTTACCTGGCTGTGAGGACGGCGGCAAGTCGACCGCTGCCGCGCCGCCGTCGACTCTGCTACCGCCTCTTGCCACGGTGGATTTCCGGAGTCGACGGTAGAGCCATCAGGGATCGATTTTATCGCGTCTTCACTAGACGCGGTAAGTCGATCCCCGATAGACCAATTGCTACCCGCCGGATCGGCGGGTAGTGAAGACGTAGCCTGAGTTATTGAGAGGTTAAATCAGGTAAAATATCTGCACAGGTGAATCACAGTTTGTATGTTGAAATGATGGTAGAGATGTAATAAACTGCCAGTCTCCCAAAAGACTTTTCAGGGTACCCAGAATAACTTCTGCGGATCTCCGCTTTGCATCTGGTACTTCCCTGTAAGAGTCCAAGACAGTTCAGAGATAAAAGATCTTTTTTTGAATCCATATTTATAGTATCTTCACACAGAAAACAAGCTGACAGTGTCTTTACCCATGTGGGCTTTTCCTTTGATGACAGAGAATGAGGAATACACTTAGACTTTTGATCTCTGACCATATACATAATGGCCACCTGCTTTGAAATTAGCATTTTCAGTTAAAGTCCTTAAGTCCTTCATTAGCATTTCATAAGATTTCTTTGATGGGTAATTTAGTTACAAGGGTATTAACCCTGTAAATGTTTGCTATTATATTATGTCAGGAACAGATAAGTGAAAACAATACATGTAACATCCCATTCGTTTTCATGAAGTTTAAACATCTGAATACGGACGTGTATATTTAAGAATTGCTTTGATCTACACAAGTGAATTGACCTGCATACGCTCTAGCATGACCTGGTCAACCAGCCTCACAAAGGGCATGAAGGAAGTGATTAACCATGCACTTGGGTGGGCAGAAATGGTGCTGGGATAATGAAAAGAGAGGAGGGGAGCATGGTAGCTGGGAGCTAACTATTCAGGGTCTTGAAGGGGTAGACAAGGAGGCTACATTTGAAGAGAGAAGTAAAGGGAAGTCCATGAAGGGATTTGAGAAGGCTCTGGACATAAGTGCAAAGGGCCAAGTTGCTATTTCTTTAAAGAAACTTTTTGGATGGATTGAAAGAGAGCTTGGTAAGAAATTAGAGAAGAGAAGGTTGAAAGGATTGAGATGACAGATGATCAGCTTTTGGATAAGGCTTTTGGCAGTGTGAATGAAGAGAACACAATAATAAATTTAAAAGTATTGATTAATATATTCATGGGATGCCATATACCTGAGACTATTAAATAATGTGTAGTCCAGTTAGAAGCACCTCCAGATAAGTAGGCAACAAAGAGACAGTGGATGTAGTTTATGCACACATTGAGAAAGCCATGAGACATCTAGACCAGTATAGCTTTACCAATGGATCAACTAGCCCAAAAGAAACCTCATGACTAAGAGATAAAGATAAATAATTAAGCAAGTTGAAGAACTAGCTGATACGTTATATGGCATGATCAATACCAGGAAAAAATAATGTAAAGTGTAAGAAATGTGGCAGTGGACATATGGTAAAAGATGGTCATGTCAGAAGGAGCTGTCAGGCCCAGAGGCAATGACACATAACAGCAGAAAAGGCAGCATTTATAGAACAGTAAATGGGACACTAGTGTCCCTGGATAGATGAATACCAGTAGAAATAATGTCTACAAAAATACCAGAAATTGCAATTATCTTCCCAATCACAGGTTAACTGATCTGAAACGGGGGTGGGGGAGGGAAGGAAATCACACTCACAGCATTCCAAAGACAATTGCTCAAAAGCCCTAGGTTAACTGCCATCATTCTCTAACTTAGGCACTAGTCAAAAGCAGAAATAAAAGCAACCCCAAGATTCAGTGAGTCAACCTAGAGTGATCCCCAGGTACTTATGCAAAATGTACAAAAGCTAAGATTGCTGACTCTATTCTGTTTTGATAAGATCCTTCCAGACCCTTTTCTAGACAGACTGTTCAGTTGCGTACTACTGCAGCCTAAGTACATTAACCTGACCTTACAAGATATTTGTGACCATAGATTAAAAATTGAATGCAACAAGATTTTTCTTTTTTTGAAAGGGCACCAGGGGAAGGAGACACTTCATGTAAATTACAGGAGACAGTACAAAGGAAAGAACTTCTCTGGCACTGAGCACTCAAGTGTCCTGTTGAATGTGTTTGAAACTGAAAAGTCTGGCAGAAGGTTCAGGTATTCAGGTGCAGCCTTTTCAGCTGGCTCGATGACTTTCACAAGCAGTTTCCTATGCAGTCCAACCAGAAGATACTGAACATGAATCGAAGAATGCTTGCCTTTCATTATTTATGCTAAAACCACTATCATTAGTTGTGAGTTTCTTAAGGCATTTTCTTCTTTCTTCCACTGCACAGCGTTCCAAAGCTAGCGGAATAATTTATTTATAATTGTCATTGGCAACCATTTTTAAAAGCAAAATAGAATTAATGATATAGTGTATTCATTATTTGACTACTCACAAATACTAACAAATAGTATTCTGCAACTACACCTAAGAAGTTTGGGACCCTTATACATCAAATCAAATTCAATTATTTTCAGATGTGCAGTTACCATGATGAATCTTTGACCTCTCTTTCCTTCTATAAGAACAAAAGCAGCATGTTAACTTATTAAATCCCTCACCAAACACAATTTCATTCCAGGAAAAGAGAAACCACAATTGATAGACATTAGTCGTCTTGTATAATATGGCTAATATCCTAACTGTAGAAGGCACTCAGCTATTATCTATCTCAGAGTTATGTCATAGCTCAAACAGAAGTTATGGGCTTGATCCAGGCCCACCCACTCCACCGAGCTCTGACCCAGGGCCCTAGGAGGGTCTGCAGTGTTTGACCTCCAGGGGAGGACCCTCTGACCTACCCTCCCTGAGTCACTTCTAGTCCCAGATATGGAAAAAGAAAAAGGAAAAGAAAACCAAACCATCAGTCACAACGAGGCTCAGCATATACTCCGGGTACTTGAGGGAGGTGTCTCTATCCCCCTTTGGCAGGAGCCTGCAGCGTAGGTTCCTTCTGAGTGGGGTTGCTCCCTTTTCAACCTCATCTGCAGTTGGAACATGCTCTGCAGGGTTGGAGGGGTGTGGCTAGCTGGTCCCAGTATTGTCCTTTAACCCCTTCTGTCCCAGTGTGGGGTTTGTATACCCCATCACAGACACTTCCCCTTAGAACCTGGGTTGTGGTGTCCTGGGGTCAGTTCATGTCCCCCCATCCCATGAAAAGAAGCCTGCATTTTTGTTTTCCATGTCTGCATGATGCACCACCTGGAACTTATATGGCTGTAGGGAGAAATACCACTGCAAAATGCATGAGTTACGGTCCTTCATCAAGTTCAGCCAGCAGAGTGGTGCGTGGTCAGTTACCAGGAGGAAGGGCTGTCCCCACAAGTGGTATCATAGCCCACTTCGCAGCCAGAGCTTCCTTCTTGATGACTGAGTTGGCTACTTCCTACAGAAACAACTTCCTGCTAAGATAGAGAACAGGGTGTTTTTCTCTTTCAAATTCTTTAGTGCTCCGAGTCCAACATTGGAGGTGTCTATTTGAAGAACAAAAGGCTTTGAGAAGTCTGGGTGGAATAGTACTGATTCCTGGGATAGCTGATCTTGTAGTGCCCTGAACACCTTATCACATTTTTTGGTCCACCGGATCTTCTTAGCTGCAGTGTCTTTTACCAGTTCCATCAAAGGGACAGCAAGGGTGGAGAAGTTTGGGATAAACCTGCTAATCCCCAAAACTACTGAACTTGCCTCTTTGTGGAAAAGAGAGGGCAGCTAGCTAGGGCTTGGACCTCGTCCCAAAGGTCATAGCCAGCCTCCCCCTGCATACCCCATGTAGGGGACTTCTTGGGCAGCCAGTCAACACTTGGCTGGGTTGGCCAACAAACCTGCCTCCCTGAGAGCCCATATTACTGCTGCCACGTGCTTCATGTGTTCTGTCCAGCTCTCACCGTAGATTACTATATCATCAATATGGGCAGCCGTGTATGCCCCAGGTGGCCATAACACTCGGTCCATCAGCCACTGGAATGTGGAGGCAGCCCCATGAAGTCCAAAGGGCGTTGTTCTAAACTGGAACAGCCCCCACAGTGTGAAGGTGTTTTTTTTTTCTTTAGATTTGGTTGTCCAGGGGATCTGACAGTATCCCTTCATCATGTTGAGGAGAGATATGTACTTAGCAGCCCCCCAAGTCTTTCCAGCAGTTCATTGACCTGAGGCATGGGATACGTGTCTAATTTTGACATGGCATTTATCCTCTGGAAATCGATACAGAACTGTGTTGTGGCATCCAGTTTGGGCACAAGCATGATGGGGCTCCTCCACTTGCTATGTGACTCTTCGATGACTCCTAATTCTACCATAGCCTGGAGTTCCTGGTGAACCATCTCCCACATCTTCCTCAGGAGTGGCCGTATGCTCTTGAATACCTTCCTCCCATGTGGTGGATCATCAGATGGGTCCGCTGGGAACGATTTGATCAGCTGGAGCATTTGTCACTCTTGTGCGGGCTGCACACCCTTTCCTACAGATACTGTCATGTAGCCTTGTGATGTTGAGGTCTGAGGTCCAAGCTCCAGGTCAGGGGGAATGGGGTGACAAGGAGGCCCTTTTGCCCTTTCCAGGCCTTCAATCGGTTGACATGATATATCTGGATATACTTCCTTTTCCTGGGTTGCCAGATCTCATACTCAACCTCCCCTACTTGTTTCACCACCTTGAAGGGGCCTTGCAAGTGAGCCAACAACTTGGACTTTGAGGTTGTTAGCAGGAGTAACACTCAGCTTGAAGTTAGGCAGGTACTTAAGTGCCCTGCTGAATTGGGGTTGAAGTCAAAGGCAAAATTCCTACAGGGACAAGGAATGGAACCAATAAACTTTATATCACACATTTTATACTAAAAGAAGGAAAGATTTCTAAGGCCAAAGGAAAGAATATTTACATTTTATCAAGAGATGGGGCGATGGATTTTTACTTTCCTGTAGTAATTTATGAATATGGTATTTTGACTGTGTTATTGTGATGTTTATGATATGAATGCAATGACTCAGCTGATAGCAGGGTTGTGATGAAATGCATCCCAGGAGGGGTGTTTATGGATCTAGACACTCATTTCTTAGCGAAGTTTAAAGACAAGTGTCACCAACCAGCTGAGCTTGGCAAGTTGGGGGAGGAGTCCGAGAAGCTTATAGACAGAGAACAAAGATCTTGTCAGTTATAAGACACACACTGACTTGAGGGGGGAGAGAGGTTCTGAGTTAAGGAAACCCCAGTGGCTGTTGTGCAGGGTTTGGGGGAGGCTTAGACCTACCAGGGTCCTCTTGTAGAGGGATAGATATACTCTAAGTAAGATATACTGTACATATAAGGGGGCCTTTCATTGTTTTAATTCCTTTCTCCAAAATGCCTTGTTCCTATGGATAAAAACATTTTTTTGTTTTGTTTTAAGAAGCCTGTGCTGGTCACTGAAATGCACTGGTCACAAGCTCCTGGAGGGAGAGAGTAGTTATACACACAGTACTGCAGCCTAGGACCAGGTCTGAGTGTGGAAGAAATGTGTGATTCCACCCTGAGAGGTGAAGCCCAAGAGCTAATTGGGTGGGGTACACTTAGAGAGACAGGGAACAGTGGTGCAGTTAGGCACCTGCACTGTGACAGAGGTCCACATGGGGCACATTCTGAGCTTACCTACACCTTTGAAACCCCACTGACCCCTGAGGTCTTATCATAGCTACACAAGTTATAGGAGTAAAGTGTCAGTGAAGACAAGGGTGCCTAAATCCATATTTAAACATAAATAAAAGCGTTCTGATTTTCTACAAGGCTGAATGCACACAGCTCCCATTGACTTCAATGCAATTTATGGGCTCAGGACCTGGGGATATTAGATCACTTATATTTGGATTTAGGACCCTAATTTTAGGCACCTAGGTTTGACATTTTTTAGCCAGCATCTATAGCAACAAAGCAAACAGGTATCAACCATGCAGCACAACACACTGAGTAAATCCAAGAGGCAGCCATGCTAGGACAAACCTAATCTATACTGAATGCAGACTTCAGGTTCAATTTAAGGTCACAGAAAGATAAGATGTGAAAACATGTAGCACAGGCACATACAGCTGCCCTTACCCTTTCGGTTAATATTCTGATGTTTTGGGGATAACACCTTGCAGATATGTCTTGATGCATGATTCTTAGATTTTGATTTGAAGGAAGTGCCCTTGAGGGATCTGCACAATAGGAGGCTAAAAAGGGGAAGATAGTTGGTGAGATTAAATCATTCCATGTAGTGCTTTTTGGAAGTTACAATTTAAGGGGATGAATCTTTACTTTCAAAAGTCAGAAGCTCAATCTGTGTATACAGTTCCCATTTTTATCCCATTGGGAGAACATGTACTTTGCTGCAAAGCCATTTATCATCTAATAAGAATCTGTCAAGGATAATTTTTAAACTACTTAAAACCCTTTGATTTCCTTTTTCTTAGACTAGTCAATGTACTGTACTGCGAATAGCTGGTGAAGCCACAAGGATAATTTCTCCTGGTAAGTCTGGACATGGTGTATTTTAACATATCACAACAAATATATCTGTGCTCTAGAGCTCAGCAAAGTATTTGCCAGCACTCTTTCAGGTGAATTTGTGCATTCTATATGAATGGTAAAATAAATATGTGGAGATATACCTATCTCATAGAACTGGAAGGGACCCTGAAAGGTCATTGAGTCCAGCCCCTTGCCTTCACTAGCAGGACCAAGTACTGATTTTGCACCAGATCCCTAAATGGCCCCCTCAAGGATTGAACTCTCACCCCTGCTTTAATAGGCCAATGCTCAAACCACTGAGCTATCCCTCCCTCCTAAAATTACTGGTATGAATGATACTTGCAAATCTTTTAACCAAAATTTCTGCTAACATTCATACCAGTGATTTTGTTTGTTTGTGAGAATGTTAGTATCACAAGTACTTGTGCAAATGGGTTTGTGAAAATTTTGGTGCCAAAGAGTTTATGCGTCCATCTTCATATCTCCTTGATTTCCCCAACCCAAAAGTTCATTGTCAAATCAGGGCATAGAAATAACTACCATGTGGCTTTGCTAAGCAGTCACATGACAAATAACAAATAGTCACAGGTATATTTGAAACAACCCCTCTGAAATGTATTCAGGTGGTGGGATGGATCTCCAATCTGCTAAGGCCAGTCAGTACCACATAAAACCTTATACCAATGGGATAAGTTATTACTGTCTCTATACAGCCCTAACTTGTGATAGGACTGAGTGGTTCTTCTGAATCAAGGAACAGCAACTGGTTCCCTCCTGCAGCTGACACTCTCCTAAATCCTGGTGTACATACAGTTTTTCTATTGGTTTAACTATTTCGGTTAGGGGTATGATGGTTGTACCAAAACAGTTAGAGTGGCACGAGCCCCCTTGTGTGAACACAGCTATATCAGTAGAAAGGTGCCTGGTACCAATATAACTTGTTCACCTTCCCCAGTATAAGAACCTTTATACCAGTATAGTTCCATCCATACTAGGGAACAACTGCTTTTACTATAACACTAACTCTATACTTGTAGAGTTAAAACAGTACTTTTTCTTAATGTTGGCAGACTTCAGTACAGCTTGGATTTAGTTGGAAAATAAGGGCTACAAAGAGTTTTTTCACAATTGTTCAACAACACAGGTATAAAAAAATGACAGAAAAAGGCAAAATGCATCAAATAAATTGGCCCTGCTTTAGTTTGTACAGAATTCCTCGCTCCTAGAGCTGTTGACAGTAAATTCTTCTTGCTTTAGGATTGTGAAGTCATGTGAACCTTGCAGAAGCTGTGAGGTGCATTTTCAGCTGGTGTGTAGAGAATTAATGCATAGCTCTCTATCATTAACAGTTGTATACCTCATTTTGTGCACATTCACCAAAATGTATACAGGTCTGTCTCATCTTATGCGGGGGTTCCGTTCCGCGGTTAGCGCATGAAGCGAAAACCGCGTATAGCCAAAACCCCATTGAGTTCAATGGCGGGCGAAATCGCCCGCAAAATCGCCCGCACTACAGGTATAGTATTAAAATTGTTGTTTTTCTCTTTTTTTTTGTTTTGTTATTGTTTTTGCCGACCGCGTAAAGTTGAAATCGCGCATGTTAAATGCGTGTAAGATGGGACAGACCTGTACCAAAGTGGCTGTGACACTACAACAAAAGCTATAATTTATGAAATTTTGCAACTGTTCATGTATCTGAGTGTTTGCATGATGAATTTTTGGTCATTTTTCTCTTCAGTAATTGAATACATTTGATGAGTAAAAATAAATATTTCCTTCAAATGCTGGTACTCAGCTGTGTCCTGAAACCCACATTCTCATTATTTTGCAACATAATCAGTGTTTAATAGTATTAATCCCCATCATCTTAGTTATTAACAATGTATATGAGGCTTGTGAAAGCATCCACTGCCTTGTGCTTCATCGCAAGCCTAACCAGCAACCTAACTCCTAACTGCTGATAGTGACCAATTCTCCAGGTATTTAGAAGCATGATATAAATAAAGCTCAGAGTTTAAGCTACTAATTGTGGAAACAAATGGGCTTCCTGCTGTAAATTATTATTATTGTTCAGTTGACAGATCTTGTTGCCACATGTGATGCCTGGTTGAGACAATCATAATTAATAAGTTATTTATAATAGCAACCTATCATAACTTTTGTATGAATGCTCAGTTTTCTTCTTTATTTGTATTGTGTACTGTCATGGACTTCTGCTAGGCACTATACAAACATAGAACAAATAGAAAGTCCTTGCCCAAAGAGCTAACAATTTTACTAAAGTTGCTAGTATTCACAGATGAAATCCATAGCTACCATTTTCAAATATACATGCATATTAACCATGGGCTCTAAAACAGGGTTCACTTATCTTGAAGTAGAAGGGAATGGTCAGGAATCAAAGAGCTATTTAATCTAAATGGATAATGTTGGCACAAGAACAAATGGGTATAAACAGGCCATGAATAAATTTAAGCTACAAATTAAAGGTTTCTAACCATCAGAGGAGTGAGATTCTGGAATCGCCTCACAGTAGGAGTTGTTGAGGGAAGCAACTTAATTAGTTTTAAGACACAGCTTCTCAAATTTATGGGTGGAATTGTGTCCGAGTTTTTTGTTGTGGTGGGAGTCCCTTCCAGTTCATGTCTTACATTCCTAAAATCTCATGCTTCATGGCTTCAGTGGGTCTTCTGTAGGAATCAGGAAGGGAATTTTTATTCCCCAGTGTATTCTGGGTGTTGTGGGATTGGCTGTTTTTTTTCTCCTCCCTCTGGAGCATCAGAGATGGCCTCAGTTTGAGTTGGCACATTAGACTGGATGGGCTGGTGTTCTCAGGTTGTACTGAATGTTCTCTTTATCAAGTGCTTGGCTGACTGGTTCTTGCTCAGATGCTCAAGGTCTGACCAATGGCCATATGTGGAAGGAAGGAATTTTCCACTAGGTCAGATTGGCAGTGACTTTGGGTTTTTTTGCATTCCCTTAAAGTGTGGGGTGTAGGTCACTTGCTAGGATTTTCTGGGTATATCTCACTTGATTAATTCCCTGCTATTGCAGGGTCCTTTGGGCTTTGGACCTCAGTCCCTCCTGTTCTCTGCCTGTGGCACACAATTGTTTAGTCTCTTGAGGGATGCTATACTTTGGTTTAATTCTGGTAGTTGGGTGTAGTGTGCAGGTCCCTGGTTTCGTTGGTACCCTGTGCTATATAGGAGGTCAGGCTAGATGATCTGATGGTCCTTTCTGACCTTAAACTCTCTGACTCCCTAAGAAAAAATTAAGAACCAGACCCCAAAGTGTGGGAGGGAGGCATAGGTGGGTTCACGAATCCTTTCAGTCTCCCCCGCCCCATCCACTCTAACTAGCACAGAGTAGATAATGGTTCCCAAAGAACTGCTCCACTTGCTGAGCTCAACCTCTGGGCTTCTCAAACCTTCTCCCTGCCACTGGCTGAGACTAGAACACCCCATTTTCCAGGGGATCAGGAACAGGTATGTCAACCTAGGATTCCCTTGCACTAGAGGAAACCCTTCGTTACTATCTTAAGGCTACTTTAAGTCCCCCCTTGTGCTGCTTGAGTGTCAAAGAAGAGACTATAATCTTGAGGGTCTGGTTATGTGTGTATCAAAGAGTAATAGACTCAAAGATCCTAGTGCTTTCATTGGGAGTTTTGAGTTGGGCTGCATGGAGAGGAAGTATTAGGCCTGTTATCTTCAAATCATAATGGCACCTTTTCTGGTACGCACTAGTACAGAATAATTGACATTGCATTACATTATGCTGCTTATAAAATTTTATACATAGAAATGTCTGATTGTTGTTGCCTTAGCTTTTAAAATAAGGCAAGAGACCTGATCTTTTATGTATGTGAATTAACAACAAGTAAAACACACCCTCAGCTGATTGAGGGTCAAAAAGTATATAGCGTTTTTCTTCTGTTGCATCCTCAATTCTGTCTTTCCAGCTGATGCCTGTATACAAGCCTAGTCACATGACGAGAGTGACTATGTTAGGCACCCTCAAACTAATCATGATGAATGTGACCTGCATGGAAAGCTGCTGAAATATTTCTTGTGGTATGTATTTTGTGGTGCAGTACACTTCAAAGACTTTAAAACACTACTGCTTGCAGTTGTAGGGAACCTGACATAAAATGTTTTCAATGTTTTATTTCATTTGCCAGTCTAATCCATTTAACCAGTGATTTATATGCAACTGTCTCAAGCTATGCTAATGCAATGCTGATATGTATTTCTCAGGATATACTGCATCCTGTACACAAGACTCAGAAAGAGCCTTTATGTTTTTCTGCTTTGCTGTCTTCCCTTCCTTGCCCTCTTTCTGCTTACCACTATCTTTCTCTATAGTGGTTCTTGCCATTCCTTATTGTAGCCCTGTAGTTAATATACGGCTTGATCTTGCAATCTGCTGAACACTCCTGTGTGGTGCAAAGGACATCAAGAGAGGTGCAGTACATCTTCAATACAATGGGAGCAGAAGATTCTTAGCATCTCTCAGGAGATATTCGGCACCTTTAGAGCTGCACCCTTTGAATGTCTAAAGGGTCCATCAAGCCCCATTAAGATCTATAATGCATGACAGACTTTATACAGCTCTCTATGGAGCCAGTGGATTTTTGCAGACATGACAGAAATGTAATTAATTAATCAAATATGCAATAATTAAGCATTTACTGTTGTAGGGACAAATCTGGTCCTATCCTCCACAGCTGCAGTTATGCAGCTAAAAGATTGGCGATGGCTGTGGCGGGACCCTCGTAAATGCTCAATATAGGCTACTTCAGCCATTGGGCCACTATAGTCTCCAGGGAGCAGCTCGGCAGCTGTTCCATGGACCAAAGGTAAGATGTGCACATCTCCTCAGCACCTTGACCAACTATTATGGGATAGTGGGATGTGGATTTTAAACTTAATGCACATAGTGGGAAAGATGCATATGTGAATCCAGCACTTTATAGTCTCTGCTACATACTGAATTTCAGTATGATCTCTGAAGGGCACTGACAGGTCTGACATCACAGATCAGTTTGTTCCCAGGCAAAAGCCTTGGTTAAGCTGGACATAGTGATGTAAATTCTCAGCAGTAGTGTGAGGATGTCTAGTTAAAAATCAACTAGTATACAAAAGTTGTTAGAAAGTTGTGAAGTGCTAAGGTTACTCTTTATAAAAGCCAATTTGAAAACATGGAAATGCAGAGTTAAGGAACCCCAGCTCCTGTATCCTGCCATTCTGCATGAAACATTGATCTGTGTCTATGGTGCATAAGGAGGTGTGATCTGGATTTCCTTAGCTATTACTATCAGTCAATGGCATATTATTCCAAATTCTTACCCATGGAAATGAAGAAGGTTGTATTCAGATATGCAATCTCCTATATTTTCTATGTGTAATGTTGTCTAATTAAAATATAACCATGCAAATCATTATTGCTACCACTGTTATATAATTGCAACGAATCTTATACAAAGTATACTACATGGCCAGAAAGGGTTAAAAACCTTGCAGGTTGAATGACCCAAAGCCAACCTTAAAGTCATCTTAGAAAGGTATGTGAATGGTAATTTGGGCCATTCATGGTAGATAGGCTAGAACTTTGAAATGCAAACCTATATTGTTAGAAGTTAGAAGTGATACTAATTCTGTGAATCTTAGATGCTAGCCATGTAAACAGACAGTTCTTGTCTGTCACTATAACTATTAATTCAGAGATCAAAAGGGAATATTAACATTTAGATGAATCTTGGGTGAAATAATGGCATTGTCTATATGTCTCTTTAAAGTTTGTGATAGACTGCCTAATGGATAAATTGCCCTATGTTAATTTGTAACTAATTACTGGTGGTGCTTAGGAAACAGAAGATTACATCAAAAGCCTATTGTTTACCCAGGACAGTATGGTCAAGTGGATGCTAGAAAACTGTATAAAAGACTCTTGGGTCCCAATCCTTTTAATCTCAGATCTGCTTAAACTTCATCAGGGAAGTTTGAGTCACAAGATTGAGATCCCAGTTAAGCTGGAACACCCTGAATTTGATATTGGACATTGGACTATAACCTATGGACTAAATTCTGAACTCTTTGCAATTACAAAGCTCACCATCTCTGTTATGAATCTGAACCTCAAGAATTGAACTCCTGTCTGTATGTATACTGATCTTTTAACCATACTCTCTCTCTCCTCTTTTTTAATACATTTTAGTTTAGTTAATAAGAATTTGCTGTAAGCGTTATTTGGGTAAGATCGGAAATATTCATTACCGTGGGAGGTAATGTGTCTGATCCTTTGGGCTTGATAGAACCTTTTCTTTTATATGGTGAATAAGATTTTCATTAATCCTCATCATATCTGACTTGGATGCCTAGGTGGAGGCCTGAGGCTGGGTTAATTTAAGGGAACTGGGTTATTGACTTCTGAGTAACTAGTGACGTCTAACACAAGCTGTTTTGTCCTGGCTTGGTAAATCTAAGTATTGGAATATCCACCAGCTTTGGGGATTGTCTGCCCCATTCTTTGCAGTTCACCCTAATTGAGTGATCTCAGCTGGCTCCCCTGGGATCCCGGTCACACTATGTAAAATACATATGGTCTTTATCTTGTTACCTGAAATATGTAAAAGAGGTTATTACAGATTTGCAGCTAGTATTTGTAGTGTTGGTAGGGTGAAGGTACTTGCAGGGTGAACAATTACAACCAAGTGTCCATTAGACAGTAGATGAAGAGGTGGGTTGGGGCAGCGGTTAGTAAATGATCCTGTCTGTGAAGTCCCTGGAAAAATACCTGGTGTCCATAAAAATGGCTGATTGGCAACTCCCTCCATCTCTGATTATCCTGTTTTAACTAGTTAAATGGGTTACTATTTTTACAGATTATTTTTATTATTTTGCAGAAAGTCAGACATAGGACTAGCGAGAATAGCTTCATTTTGCTGAGGGACAGAACTGGATACAGTCTTTCATATGCAAGACTCTGTTATTGGATTTCTAATCTAATTCCCTGCTTTCAGTGCACACAAAGGGTTTTTGAAAACTGTGGATGCACAGTTATCTTCCTTTATTGTTTTGAAGGACTTGGGTCTGTGAAACTGTCTACAGTTCTTTACTTGCTTTTAATGAGGTTCCCACCGAGGACTCAATTCTGCAAGATGCTGGAAGCTTCCTCAGAAGTGCTGAGCACATTTAGGTCTCATAAAAACAAATGGAACTTGAGGGCACTCGATGGCACATGGTACCATGCAGGATCAGACCTTCAAAGGCCTATGGGATTTCAAATGTAAACGGGATACATTTGTGAAACTTAATATGCACTCTGCCTGCCTTATTTTAAAGGGTTTGGATCACTACAGATAATGCCCAGCATTATAATACATCAATATATAAAAGTAGCATCATCTAAATTTTTTGCCTTGATCTATCATAGCAAAATGTTCAGGCCCATAGTCTGCTCTGCTCACTCTTACTGAGCAGAATCTGCATTGACTTCAGTGGGAATAAGACATTACTCAATCTGAGTACATTTGGCAAAGTAGTACATTGAAATAGTATTTCATGATGGGTTAAGGAAATACAAAATGCCTTAAGATATTTTGTTACCAAGAAAAGGATGAAATGTTGTGAAGGTCAAGTTTCTGGGTGCTTGACTAACATTGAGTAGATACCTTCTTTACAACTACTCCAATTGATTTTAATGGGAATTCTCACATTAGTACCCAGTCACTCATAGGAGTAAGGGGTTGACAATCTGGCCCTAAATAAATAACAACCTAAGTAGCATGTAAAGAAATGTTATGCAGAACTAAAATTGGCTGCAACTGTATTCATAATACAATGACTTTTATTTTTGTTAGTGAAGTACTGTCTGGAACAATAGCAAAACATAAACATCCATAAAAATAAATGACCTCTTGTCAGCCAATTTATGAGTTGGCAACCCTCAGGACAGAGTCAAATTTTATCTTCTCACTGTATTATTGAGGATTCCTTTGGAATATTTGATGGTGGATACCAAAGGGTGTCATTTGCAGAATGAGAAGTTGGGATAGATTTGGAGACATGGCTTTGTTACGTGTAGGAAGCAAGACTCTTTTTATAATTCTTTAAGGTTTTGGAGGTCTGATTTTCATTACTCTTTATTTCTATTTTTCCAATATTTCAAACGCATGTTTCTAATCCTATAGAGTAAACTAAATGCTTTCTTGAAGTGGCATTCTGCATCTGCACTCACATCTAGGATTAGTTGAAAAATTTCTGTCAAAACTGTTTTTCAGCAGAAATGTGAGTTTTCAGCTAAACATTTTTGTGTGAAAAGTGTGTAAATTTTCCTCAGAAAGCAACATTTTTATATTAAAAAATAAATAAATCCCCAAATCAAAAATAGTTTTTGACATTAAGCCAATTTTTTTGGACAAAACCATTCTCATGTGAGTTGTAGTTCGGGTACCTCATGCCTCCATTCTCAACTATGGACTGGGTTCTCCAGGTGGACTTTATCAACCATGATACACCACAGCTAGGAACTCCCATGATGCACTGCTGTGACTCAGCAAAAGGGAAGCCCATAGTGCAGCCAGGAGAATGGGGGCATGAGGCACCTTAATTACAACTCCCATGAAACACTGCAAGATATTTCCAAATAGAAATTTTTAGTTTTCCGACAAGTTCTTGGTTTTTTATTTTGTCTCTGAAAAGTCAACATTTTCCATGGGGGATGGAGGACATGGTGAGACACTTTCCAAACAGTTTTGCTCACTGCTGTTGGATTTACTCATTACAAGTCTACCAGAAACTTTATATTACACTACTGTTGTATAAGATATGCATTCATTTCCATTTTGAGAGAATTTCTTTCACTTCATTTTTCTGAATTCAAACAGAATCTTGCCATAGCTTCAAAACCCCATGAAAAAATATGCTAAATACTGTGGAAACCAAAGAAGTGTTTTCCCTAGAAATGATAATCATGGAAAAACATCCTGAAGAACTCCAGTCAAGTGACATTCATAGAATGATACAAGTAGATATTAATTACTAGGGCTGATGATATTGCCTTAGACAGATACTGCAGGAATAAATTAATTAGACTCTTCATAAGGCAATAACAGCTGCAGTGTAGGACAAGGGCTGAAATAAGAGATTACTATAATTCCAAATTTGCTGGACAAAATTACACATCTAGGTCTTGATTCTCATGTACACTGAGATCCCTTTTATACTGCCAAAACTCTGTAAAGAGATCCTAGTGTAAGAGAATCAGGATGATGATTTTTTTCTGCGTGTGTGTTAAAATGTGGCAGTGAACAATGTATTTCTTGAGGAATTGTTCAGCTGTTTATTGTGCAGCCATTACACACTCCCATTAACTTCACAGTTTTTTTACACAAACTTTTAATGTAGACATAAGGGCCTGATTCTCAGAGGTGCTGAGTGTAGCCACTACTAGTCAGAATTGTGGTTGTTCAGTAACACTGAACAATCAGTCCCTTAAGATGCAATAAGGAAAAGGGGGTGAACAGGAATAAAATAAAGAAGCATCAAGAGCATGGTCAAATTTTTGCAAATTTAAGCTTTTGTCCTATGAAAAAACCTGCATGGGCCCATGCAACCCCCCCTTAAGTCATTGGGGCTCTGCATAGATGGAGGTGGTCAATAGCAGTAGGCCCCTTGAGACATATTAATTGCAAGTATTATGATACAGTGAAATGAAATGTCAGCTGTGGTTGAATTATACATACTAGTAAGAGCTATTAGCTGATACTATTATACTATAACAGTAACAGAAAATCTTTCTAACTTCCTTTTTGTAGTGCTGCTCTTGGTGTTTTATGACTGTGTGCAGAAGTGATCAAGTTAAGATAGGATTCTCTACCTTCTCCATAAAACACCCAGCTTTGTCAGACTTTTAAAAGACCTTTTAAACCTCTATCCCAATGCTTCAGAGCAACAGTACATAAGAGTCTGTGTCGTATGTTTTTCAGCATAGTACCATTTGAAACGGTTTAATGAATTCATATTATCTAATTCTGAATTTCTATCACACAGTTTTTCAGAACTATAGATGCACTGAACCACATATCTCACAAGGATACTGAGGCCTAAAATAAGGCTTTTTTAAACAAAAGAATCATAAAATTATGACATTTACTGGCTGCTCAATCTTATCTCTAACAGTAATCATATTCATTTTCATTTTCATGTCGGTCTTTAAAGTCAGATCTCACTGCGTAATTACTTAGGTAACTTAATGTCTTGCTTTTCTGTTAATAAAGAATCGAGCAAAATATTCTTCAAAACACAATATAGCAACATTTGATAGCTTCAAATGGTTACTATATACATTGAAAATGACAGTCAGGGTTTAAAAAGCTACTAGCTTTATTTTTATAAAAAAAATCCATATTTCTTCCCTTTAAAGTTATATTCTACATATGAAACAAAATAATCAGATTCTTAAGTTTCTCTAGAGATAAAATTGCTCTTTTGCCAAGTAGTGACTAGGTAGAGGGTGGGAGGTAGAGGTGCTTTAAATAATTTGTGAGCCCCCTAGTAGTGCTTACTGTATTTTATGTTTTAGAAACAGCCAGAAACCAGCCAGAGCAGCAGCACATGTGTAGCTAGGTTTTGCATGTTTGTGTATATTTAGTTAATATGGTTATTTGGGACTCAGCTATGCCTGTGTGGTTTCTTAATATTCATTTGGTGGATAAAGAGCAAAAGACACAACAGGCCACAAGACAATATCCCTGTTTTCTATGAACTAATGTCTGTGTCCTTGCACGATAGAGTTTGGGGAAGAAGAGCATGCTCATATCTTGTCCACTGCCCTTGGACACCAAACTCCTGTCCCAGAACACCAGATCAGGCCACCCAAGAGTCCGATATCTTCATGCCTACACAAAATGGTCCACATCTGTATGATTTTAGGTTTGGATTTAGGACAGAGACAGCACTAGCTGGTGCAAATGAAATGTTCATACAGTTGTCAGTGATCTTCTGGTGATGAATGAAGATAAAACCTGTCTCTTGAGTCTCTTTGATATGAGCTGTCCTCAGCACTGATCACGTGGCATTGTTGACACATCTGTCTCTTCAAGGAGTGATGGAATTGCTGGAGTGGCTCTGCTATCCTGCTTTCAGAGACACCAGCTTTCTCTCTTGCCATGCCTCTAGTTCAGGGGTAGGCAACCTATGGCACATGTGCCAAAGGCGGCACGCGAGCTGATTTTCAGTGGCACTCACACTGCCCGGGTTCTGGCCACCAGTCCATGGGGCTCTGCATTTTAATTTAATTTTAAATGAAGCTTCTTAAACATATTTTTAAAACCTTATTTACTTTACATACAACAATAGTTTAGTTATATATTATAGACTTATAGAAAGAGACCTTCTAAAAACATTAAATTGTATGACTGGCACGCGTAACCTTAAATTAGAGTGAATAAATGAAGACTCGGCACACCACTTCTGAAAGGTTGCCGACCCCTGCTCTAGTTCAACATGACTATGAAGCCATTAATGGACTCTCTTAGAAATAAGATACACAAAGTAATTGTTAAATGCTAAGTCTGTTCTGTACAGAACCCAAAGCAATACACTGCCCTGCCCCGATTATCACTGAGTATTCCAAGTATTTCTTAAAACGTGTATGATAACACAATTAGTTAAGGTGGGGCATCTGGTAAGTTTGGCACCAGAAGTGTGGTCTGAGGTAGGATGACCAGCTGTCCTGATTTTATAGGGACAGTCCTGATATTTGGGGCTTTTTCTTATATAGACACCTATTGTCCCCACCCCGTCCTGATTTTTCACACTTGCTATTCACTCACCCTAGTCCAATGGTTTTCAAACTTTTTTTCTGGGGACCCAGTTGAAGAAAATTGTTGATGCCCGTGACTCAGCGGAGCTGGGGATTAGGGGTTTGGGGTGTGGGAGGGGCTCAGGGCTCAGGGCTGAGGGCTGTGGGGTGGGGCCAGGAATGAGGGGTCCAGAGTGTGGAAGGGGGCTCTCGGCTGGGGCAGGGGTGCAGGAGGGGGTCAGGGCTCTGGGCTGGGGGTGCAGGCTCTGGGGCGGGGCTGGGAATGAGGGGTTTGGGGTGCAGGAAGGGGTTCTGGGTTGGGGGGGCTCAGGGCTGGGGCATGGGATTGGGGTGCGGGGTTGGGGGTGGTTCCCAGTCAGTGGTGCAGTGGGGATGCTAAGGCAGGCTTCCCACCCGTCCTGGCACTGCGGACCGTGCTGTGCCCTGGAAGAGGCAAGCAGCAGGTCCGGCTCCTAGGCAGAGGCGCGCAAGCGGCTCCGTGTGGCTCTCGCCCTCAGACACCACCCCTCCCATTGGCTGCGAACTGGCCAATGGGAGTGCAGAGCTGGTGCTCAGGGTGGGGGCAGTGCACGGAGCCTGGTGGCCCCCCGCCTAGAAGTTGGACCCGCTGCTGGACGCTTCCGGGGCACAGCGCAGTGTCAGAACAGGTAGGCACTAAGCTGCCTTAGCTGGGCAGCTCTGCTGATGGGACTTTTACCGTCCCTGTGCTGACCAGAGTGACCCTGTGCCTGACATGCCGCGATCAGTACTGGGTCGCGACCTGAACTTTGAAAAACGCTGCCCTAGTCTGAGGTGGGATGTGGATGAAGAGAGAGTGGTCGCCTTGAGCACTGTGTGTGAAAAGGGTTCCAGGCTCAGAGTCCATACTTTGTTCCTAAACAAATACATTGAGCAAAATCACTGTTCTGCACCTATAAGATTCAGACCATTCCTCAAGACTTGCTTCCTCAGTGAGGTGCAGGACAGAAGAGGCAAAGGAAAATAATAAAAAAACACATAAAATAATATTTTTTTAAATAGCAGAACCATCAAGAATTGTGTAATCACAAGTCAACATGTAATCTTATTGCTGCAACCTTCATCCTCCCTGTTCCATATTCCTAGTCATCAATCCCACTGTTGAATGCTCTGACACATTACATCATGTCTTAAATTAGATTGTAAGGTTCTTGGGCCAGGGGCTTTATGCTTTATATTTCATGCATGTATAACAAGCCTGATGGGCAGGTGTTCAGAATAAGAGCAATAAAGAGAGGCAGAGGCAATTTAGAGGCCAAATTATGTTTTATCTTAATCAGTGGGGGTAAAGTAGAAATCAATTAAGTGGGGAATAATCACAAGTAAATCAGTTTTAGTAGGAACTACTGTTAGGCTTACACCATAAACTACTGTCGTCTATTACTGCTATCTACTGCATTTTAACTATTATCTTAATTAAACTCACTTTATAAGTAACAACTTACACTTATGAAATAACAGAATTTTGAATTAGAAGCCACAAAACACTAGAATGTGAATCCCACTGTTATGCTTTCCTTTTTCAGCTTTTAGCTTCTGAAAGCCCCAAGTTTGGAGGGCTGATAGCAATCTAGTCGTGAGCAATCATCTTGTGCAATCTCTGTTTACTGTTTTGAGTTCCAGCTTAACTAAAACCATGATGCTATGTGTTGGCTTCTTGATTGAACAATTATCCCTCTGCTCCTTTCTGGCTTACTGGCCCTTTGCTCTCTGACAGTTTCCCTGTTCTTGTCACTTCACCTTGTATAGCTTAAGATGCTGTCTAGATGTTTTGTTTTACAGGCCTTACTATTTTCTTTCTTTTGCTACTGCTCACGTCTCCTTTATTCTTAAGTCTGTCTCTTGAATTACAATTTTTCTCTTATTACAGCTTATTTCATCCTTGTTTTACTTTTCTCAGTTTTCTAACTTTGTTTTTCTAATAAAGTTCTTAGATTAGAGACTCTTTAGTTATTTTTCCTCTTGTGTAACTGTACTGTTCTTCCTTTACCTTTTCAGGTACTGATCCTTTTGTTGCCATCTCTGTTTTCCTACTATCTCTTCCCTGTTCCCCTTGAACTGGGCTTTCTCCCTTTTAGCACCCTCCAATGCAACATGTATGCTGGGGTCCCTAACCACTGCTCCCCCGCACCCCCCATTTATTGTGTCCAATCTTTTCTAGTGCCAGTTATTGCCTTGCTCACTACTGACCTCTTTCCCAGTGCTGGGGAGCCTCCCTCCAGATTCCACCAGCTGTTTCCACCACTGCCTGTTTGGCTTGCTCACAGCAGCGCTCATGGGGGGGAAGGCCGCCTGTGCCCGCTTACTGTTTTTTTCTTTATTCTGCCTCCCCCCTCCCCAAAAAAAGTCATCCCAGGCTTAAGCTCAGCCTGCTTCAACTGCCCCAGAAACCTTAGATTCCTCCAGATCCCTTGCCCCCAGAACAGGTGTTTCATGCTCCCCCTTTTTTAAAAAAATACCCCAGGATTCTGATCCCCATGAGGCTGCTTCCAAGCAGCCAACTTGTGTAGCTCCCACTGCTCTTTTGACCCAACACCTCTACGAAAGGTGAGGCATTTGGTTGTCGAACACTAGAACTGGTTGAATAGTTTTAGAAAAAAAAATTGTGAATAAAAGCAGTGAGATTAATTCTGTGTAATTTATGGGGTCCTATTTTTAGAGGGTACCTGAAGCGATGGGAAAATACGTACGCATCTGCTCTGAGACAGAGTTAAATTCAAAAGAGGCCTACAAATTTGCAAAGCAGCAGATAAGAAATTGCAAATTCAGGTTTTCAGTGAAGAGGGTAGTCAAAAAACAGTGAAGGAGATTATTTCATAGCAGGACATGCTGAAAACAGCATAAAAAAGGGACCCAAGCTGCATAACACATGGCTAGCCTATGCAATTGTGAGAGAATTGAAGAAGTCAATGTGTAGGCAGAGTCTGTCCAGCATTCAGAGGGAACTTGTCATAAATGTGGCCATTTTGCTAACCCTTTGTGTTTGCGCTGAACGCTGGTGCACCTATGTGCTGAGCTCACAACACAGGTTGCTGCACCAACCACTTACCTTAGCAGAAAGCCTGAGCCCTGCCATGAGATGGTACTCCCATAACAGACAGCAGAGCCCTTATGCTGCCAGACTTGTCTACCCACATTTATCTATATCTTGTAAACTGCTTCACTGTGTCACTGAAGGAGCTACGTGAGTAAAGAGGAGGGCACAGGAGGAGTCCACTGCAATCACAGGGGCTCAGTGGAAGAAAGACAGGGCTACCCCTTCTAAATGCTGTACTGCTGCAGTCCTGAGGGCAATGTAACTGGCAGAACGCCAGGAAAGGAGGGAGCAGTCTCTTTGCAGTGGCCAAGCTACCTTCAAGCAGCAGGGGAGCACCATCCACCAATTATTAGTATTACCTTAATGTAACCCACACACCTTCTGGGTGTGGTGTTCTGTCCCATCTAGTGGCACCAAGACCACTTAGAGAGAGAGTTAAATGAGTCTGCTCTACCGCCTTAGCTAACAGCCAGTTGGCTTTTAGCTCATGCAGTAGAGGTTTATGCACTAAGCTCCAGAGGCCCCCAGTTCAATCCCCTCCGCCGGCGACCGGCTCTCTATCGTCATTACATTCAGTACCTAGAAGGCCCAGTCATGGACCAGGACCCTCCTGTGCCAGGTGCTGTGCAAACACAGAACAAAAATATGGTCAGAGCTTACACCTATGTCATGGCAGCAGAACTACGCATGCCAGCAGAGTGGTAGTCTGGCAGTAACAGGGCTTCAAAGCACTAGGAGTGCTCCTGCGCTGGAGCGGCAGTGAATGTTGGCCAGCAGTGGGGTCTCTCACACTGTGGTTGATCCAGGACGCCCAGTAGAGGCAACAGCAAAATGTGAAATCCAGCACGGGCTAACCCTCCTGAGAACATGCTAGGCTGCAACAGGAAGGAGCAAAGGGAACAAGCTGTTCCCTTTGTCTTCCTTCTAGTATGCCCTAGAAAGCGGGAGGGTGGCCTTGTGGTTCGAATACTCTGCTGGGCTGCAGAAAATCAGGTTCAGTTCCTGGGTCTGCCACAGACTTCCTTTGAGATCTTGGGCAAGTCACTTAAGTCTCAGTTCTTAGCTTCACAGGGGGACAAATAATGCTTCCCTTGCCTGATTGTGAGGATAAATTCATTATTGCTTGCCAGACATGGAGGAACTACAGTGATAAGGGGGTGACATATAAATACCTAGACAGATAGAAATTACAGCCCAGCTGAGAAGTCAGGCTGACTTAGGGTACGTCTTCACTACCCGCCGGATCAGTAGGTAGTAATTGATCTATCGGGGATCGATTTATTGTGTCTCATCTAGACGTGATAAATCGATCCCCGAACGTGCTCCCTGTTGACTCCAGAACTCCACCAGAGCGAGAGGCAGGAGCGGAGTTGACGGCGGAGCCGTGGCCATCTATCCTGCGCCATGAGGACCCGAGTTAAATCGATCTAAGATACTTCGACTTCAGCTACGCTATTCACGTAGCTGAAGTTGCGTAGCTTAGATCCATCCCCCACCCCCCCCCAGTTAGACCAGCCCTTAGAGTAGAAATACCAACCAGAATGAAATCATTAATCGTTATCCTTTGACTCAGGAAAACCCCATACCTTCACTGTCGGCATTTATTTCCATTTCCAAAGCTTTGCAAATGGATTAACTATAGCAAGTTTGTTCTTCAGCAGCTTGACCAAGGGCATCCTTGACTGCATCAGAGTCATGACTTATTTAGCACAGTTTATCATCTATGTTCTCACAGATTTTTTCGTTGACACTATAAATGCTGCACCACCCCCCCCAATATCACACAGTTAATGCAATCTCTTATCACAGGACTGGGATGGGTAATATTATTTACAAAAATGAACACTGAATCTATTTGGCACAGCTCCAGGTGATTGTCCTGGCTCTAATAATCATCTGAACTTGTGATAGCTGGTGTGCTATTAAATAGGCAGCTATATTGAATACGTTTTTACATTGTGACAGCACCATGGAGATGGTAATGACATCATCTAGCTGGTTTATCATTCTTTTCCAATGCATAACAGCACTCAGGGATGCAATATTTGTAAAAAAGGACACTGCTATCCATTGTTTTTCTTTAAAGGCAATGCTGATCACTGAATTGGCAGAATCCACTTGTGCCATTTAAGTAAATATATGGCCAGATAATGCTAGATACTTGTAATGCCTCATTACTTGCTAATAAAATACTGAGTTATTCTTGATGGAAACCGTGACCATATGTACAAACTGTACTCCTGACTGCATTTTTTTTATGATGGTGTTCTTGGTCCTGCACAATCCTAAGCACTCCGGCCCAGATTTAGCAAAGCATTTAAGCATGTGCTAAATTTTATGCATGTGAATAGTCCCAGAGCACTCAGTACCTTTCAGGATCGAACCTCAAGAGTACAATTCTCTTTCTGGGCCCAATTCTGGGGAAAATAGGTGCAACCCCACTGAATTCTTACTTCAGTGTTCCCCAAACTTTTTCGTCTGGTGGGTGCCAGACGACGAGCCATGGAGGACCGTGGCAGCGGACAAGCATCCGCCGAAATGGTGCATTGCAAGGTATAAAGACATCCGCATTTCAGTGGATGCTCGTCCGCCGCCCAGTACGCGGGCACTGCGTTGGGGACCCCTGTCTTACTTTGTGCCAATTGTGAATTTGTCCCTCTCTTTCCATATGAGAGGTAATGGTGCATTCCAAGGTATAAAGACATCTGTGGGTTTTGCATGGTGCTTAAATAGTGTGCAGTGATTGGGTAATGGAAATATATATACAAAGCAAATATTTTATCTATATTTATGTGCACACTTTAAAAAAATGTACTTAGAAAGTTAAAGGGTTTATAAATCATTGCCATGAAGATATCAGAGAAAAAATGATAAACATTAGAGAAAAGTTACACAGTAATATAGTCATCAGACCTCTCTGTTTAACAGGATATTACTGTACTGCAGAGTGAGCCTCTTCACACTACCCAGGATGATGGTTTCTGGTAAATTGAGTGAAACTTCTGATATCTCTATACGTAAATACACACACACACACACACACACACACACACACACTATATTCAAATAAACACATTTATTGATCTAAACAATACCATTAATATGTAAACTGCGATATGTATCCAAACACTGCAATCATTAGCTCATGTTCACAAATACCTTTACTTCATTGCAAGACAAAAGTGCTACCATAGAACTACCAAAGGAATTTACCATAGGGTATCATAGCCATGTACGATCTGTAAATATCTGAAGTTTATTTCTCCATTGTTCTTGATCACAGCCCTTGATGAACTCAGCTATTCATTCTGCCATCAGAGCACATCTTCTGTCTTTCCTGCCTGCAACACTACCTGTTCACAGCTTTCATGATGTCCTTCACCTCCTTTTGCTCTCTTATCTGTTTGTTTTGCCTCTACATCCTTTATTGTGCCGCTTTTCGTTTGTGCTTTGTCTTCTTGGTGAGTGTCAATTTTTCTGTTCTGTAAATTACAGCTGTCCATAAAGCACTGTCTAAAGCACTTTGGCTGAAATCCTGCCCCCATTAAAGCCATTGGCAAAACTCCCGTTTGCTTCAGTGGAACCAGGATTTCACCCTTTATAGGTAAAGGATTCCTGCTCCTTATGGCACTGTTCTACAAGTTGCCCATCCATCCTACATTCCAACCTTCAACCCTTCTTCCTGATATGCAGTAAAACAGCCAACACATATAACAAGATTACCATGTAAGGATTGTGACTATTTTGGTGTTAGGATGAAGTGAAGGGATGTAACACTATGTCCTTTGAGGAAAGAATATAAATATTTCCTAATGTGTAATAATAAACAACACTGATTTTGAGGTGCCCAAGCACAGCTTCCTTTACCAATACACTCTCCTGAGCCATTTCACAAACGCCACTTTCACAAAGTAACCAAACTTGTAACAATCAATACAGCAATCAAGCCCAGATACACAAATGTATTTAGATTCCTAACTCACATTAATTTCAATTAACTTCCCATTTTGCTGGGCCTCAAACTCCTAATGCAGGGGAGAACGGAACACAGTGTGTCTTAGAGCATTCAAAACATCACACTCAGTTGTCGAGTGTACACTGGGTAGTTTTTGCTCTTCCATCATCTCAGTTCAAGCTTGCCAAAGTAGAGCATTTTACAATCCTGTCTGCTTGCTTTTTTAACAAAGTCCATTATCAAAAAAATCTATTACAGATTCTAGTAAGAGTGCATATGGTTTGTTTCCTAACTTATCAGAGAGTTTTATAATATTAGACATTGGGTCAAATATAGAGAAGAATCTCAATAATAAAAAATCCCCGTATTTCATGATTTGGACATTTGTCTTCATTCATCATTTCCTTTTTCCTGCGCCATCCTTAAGGTTGGATAGGTTCTGAGGAGATTCCCTCCACATCTATGTTGAGCCACCACTGGAACTTGTTGGGGGTTGCCTGGATGGTCTGATATACCTATGATACCACTGTCTCCATGGAAGTCCCTGGCCTCTCTCCAGCTATTCTTCCATAAAGAACAATTTTAGGCAGTCAGTATGGGGTCATTCTAGCAACATGGCCAAACCATTGTAATTGGCTCTATTTGATGATTATAGTCACGCACTGCACTTTCAGTCTTCCATGGATGTCATCATTTCTTAGTCTATCTAGCCTTGTCATGCTTAAGATATGGCACAGCCAACTCATTTCGAAAGTTAACAGCTTTTGCTCTAGATGTGTTGTCATTATACAGGTTTCACAATCCCAAAGGAATATGAGTACAAGGAGCAATGTACATCATCTGGATTTAGTTGTTGGGGACACCGATTTAAGGTTCTAAAAGTTTTTATTCAGGCATACAAATGTTCTACTGGCAGCAGCTACCCGCTTGACGATGTCATGTTCATAGCAGTTATCATATTATAATGAAACCCAAGTAGCAGAAGCTGTCTACTTGTTCAATGTCTACACTGTTAATGACTTGTTTAGCCTGTTTCTTGATTTTTGATGTTACCATTAGTTGGGTCTTTTGATCATTCAATTTTAATCCCCATTCTCTGACTGTTGTGCAGAGGTTAATTGCTGTTTCTTGGTTGTATTCCTCCATAGGCATTATTATGATTATTGTCTGCGAAGTCAAGGTGATTGATCATTTGCCCTAATATCATGCAGCCTTCTTCACTGGTACTAAAGGAGTTGGACAAGATGTTTTCTAAGTACAGAGCAAAAGGTATTAGACTGAGTATGCACCCCGTTTGACTCCAGTTTTCACTTCAAACCACCTGTGCTGTACAGACTCTGCAGTATTTGGATTAGCTTGCTGCTAAAACCATACCACCTGAGTACTTCCCACACAGGCTATCTGTTAATGTATTCAGGTGCTTTCTTAAAGTCAGTGAATGTGCAAAACGGGTTTGTTGAACTCATTGTCTCTCTGAGATTTAACAAAAAACAAATATCTGATTGGCAGTGGAACATCCAGATCTGATGCCAGCTTACGACTGAAAGGATTTCCTCTGCTCTTCCTTTCAATCAGCCAGGAATCAGAATAGCGTGCTAGGAATGCTCATAGGATTTATTCCTCTGTAGTTGTTGCAATTTGTCAGGTCACTTTGCTTAACAAGTGGGACAATGATTGAGTCTTCAGGGACTTCACCCTTCATCCAAATAAGGTTAAATAGTTTGCAAAGGAGCATGACCAAGCCTTTTCTACCATGTTTTAACACTTCAGGTGGTATACCATGTGGACCATGTACCTTGCTATTTTTCAGGGACCTGATTGTGGCTTCAATTTTCACTTCCAATATGTATTCTTCTTCATGGCTGCCTTTGCAGTTGATGACCTCAAGGACTATTGACATTCAATAACTGAGGAAAATATTCTTTCCCTCTTTTGATCTTTATCTACTAGCAGACATGTTACAGGTGTCAGTTTTGTTGATAGTAGTCTAATTTTCTGAAAAAGCCCTCTTGCATTGATTTTTTTTAAAGTGTTTTTTCGATGTCTTCCCCTGCTCTCTCTAGCCAGTCCTTTTAGTTCCTTGTTGAGCTGTCTGTATTTGTTTTTCTGCTCGGGGGGCAATCTTCAGCTTCCAGGTGTTCTTTATATACTTCATTTATTTTTCTTTTTGATAGGTTTTTGATCTCTGTTGTCACCCTTTTTGGATACAACCTCATCCCTACAACCTTCTCCCTCATGGCATGAATGATGTATTTTGCCTCTGCCCAGAGCTGTTCCACTATTGTGTCCTCTAAGTTAGGGTTACCATATGTCCGGATTTTCCCGGACATGTCCGGCTTTTTGGTCCTCAAATCCCCGTCCGGGGGGAATTGCCAAAAAGCCGAACATGTCCGGGAAAATACTCCCAGCTTTGTTTTGCCGGCATCCCTGCCCCAGTCCCCTGCTTACCTTAGAGCGGCTCCGGCAGGCTGCGAGCTGCAGGCGGATTCCCCCCGGTGGCGGCTGCTGCTGCTCCCCCCAGACACATCAGCTTTGTGTAGCTGAAGAGCCGAGCTGCCCGAGCGCTACCGGCTTCATGGTTTGCCGGGCAGCCTCCAGATCCTGCGCCCCCGGCCTGGCGCTTCCCCTCCCGGGCTCCTGCTGCTGGTGCGCTGGGGAAGCGCCCGGCTTGGGGCATAGGGTCTGGAGGTCTGGGGGCTGCCTGGCAAACCGTGAAGCCGGTAGCTCTCGGGCAGCTGTTTCACGTGGCTGGGAGGGAGGAGGGGGAATGCGGGGTGCTCAGGGGAGGGGGTGGAGTTGGGGCGGGGAAGGGGTGGAGTTGGGCCGGGGCGGGGAAGGGGCGGGGGCAGGGCCCCGTGGAGTGTCCTCTTTTTTTAATGTTTAAATATGGTAACCCTATCTAAATCTAAGAGAGGGGCAAAGCAGCCACCAGTTGTATTCTGAAAGTTCATGATAAGGTCTATTTTTCAAAGCTTCAACATTGTAAATTCTCTTATTTGCAAATTTTGAAGTATTCAGTGTGATTCTGACTGTTATCTGAGTCTGTGTCTAGTCTTCTGGAGATCTACAGCATAGAACGCTTGGACACTGTATACTGTCCTCCCTGAAAACCAGAAAATGGGTTCAGTAATTAATAGGGCTGTAGATTCATTGCAGTTAACTCATGCGATTAACTCAAAAAAATTAATTGAGATTAAAACAATTAATTGTGATTAATCGCACTGTTAAACAACAGAATACCAATTGAAATTTATTAAATATATTTGGATGTTTTTCTACATTTTCAAATATATTGATTTCTATTACAACACAGAATACAAAGTGTACAGTGCTCACTTTGTTTTATTATTTTTGAGTACAAATATTTGCAGTGTAAAAATGATAAAAAGAAATAGTATTTTTCAATTCACCTCAATCAAGTACTGTAGTGCAATCTCTTTATCATGAAAATGTAACTTACAAATGTAGATTTTTTTGTTACATAACTGCACTCAAAAACAAAACAATGTAAAACTTTAGAGCCTACAAGTCCACTGAATCCTACTTCTTGTCCAGCCAAGTTTGTTTACATTTGCAGGAGATGATGCTGCCTGCTTCTTATTTACAATGTGACCTGAAAGTGAGAACAGGCACTTTTGTAGCCAGTGTGGCAAGGAATTTACGAGCCAGATATGCCAAATATTCATATGCCCCTTCATGCTTCGGCCACCATTCCAGAGGACATGCTTCCATGCTGATGATGCTCATTAAAAAAATAATGCATTAATTAAATTTGTGACTGAACTCCTTGGGGGAGAATTGTATGTCTCCTGTTCTGTTTTACCCGCATTTTGTCATATATTTCATGTTATAGCAGCCTCAGATGATGACCCAGCACATGTTCATTTTAAGAACACTTTCACTGCAGTTTTGACAAAATGCAAAGAAGGTACCAATGTGAGATTTCTAAAAATAGCTAGAGCACTCGACCCAAGGTTTAAGAATCTGAAGTGCCATCCAAAATTTGAGAGGGATGAGGTGTGGAGTATGCTTTCAGAAGTCTTAAAAGAGCAACACTCTGATGTGGAACCACCAAAAAAGAAAATCAACCTCCTGCTGTTGGCATCTGACTCAGATGATGAAAATGAACACAAGTCAGTCTGCTCTGCTTTGGATCATTATCGAACAGAACCCATCATCAGCATGGACGCATGTCCTCTGGAATAGTGGTTGAAGCATGAAGGGACATATGAATCTTTAGCATGTCTGGCATGTAAATATCTTGCAACACTGGCTACAACCATGCGATGCGAACGCCTATTCTCACTTTCAGGGGACACTGTAAACAAGAAGTGGGTGACATTATGTCTTGCAAATTGTCACCAATCTTGTATGTCTGAGCGATTGGCTGAACAAGAAGTAGGACTGAGTGGTCTTGTAGGCTCTAAAGTTTTACATGGTTTTATTTTTGAATGCAGTTATTTTTCGTACATAATTCTACATTTGTAAGTTCATCATGATAGAGATTACACTACAGTACTTCCAATAGGGGAATTGAAAAATACTATTTCTTTTGTTTTTTACAGTGCAAATATTTGTAATCAAAAATAAATATAAAGTGAGCACTGTACACTTTGTATTCTGTGTTGTAAATGAAATCAATATATTTGAAAATGTAGAAAACACCCATACATATTTAAATAAATGGTACAGTATTCTATTATTGTTTAACAGTGCGATTAATCACATGATTAATTTTTTTAATCACTTGACAGCCCTAGTAATTAAGATTATAACTAACTGCTATTGTGGGCCAATTTAGCAACTTCTCACAGTCACATGGTAATTTGGCCAAGCTTTAGGTTCCTCAATGGTTTCCTTTATGATCCTCTGTGGTAGATCTCCACACCTCTCTTTGTGCTACAGCACAGGTCAGCATTAGTTGTTCTACAGTCAGAGACGGTGTCATAATAGCCAGTATAGCATTGTATGGCTTGATAGGTACATGGAACTCATTGGCCATGTCTCTATTTTTTAATCAATGGGATTTCTAATCAGATTATATGACACAAGAGACTGATATCCAGAATTGGGGAATTGTTTACTTGGGATCTGTAACTTTTCACATCTGGACAATTTAACAGCTAGGAGAGCATGTTTCCTCTACTCATGCTTTGAATTCTTATGCCAGACTTGTCCCAGAGATATGAGTACATATAATAAGAGGGCATAAGGGCTTCCTATTGCCAAAAATGAACCTTTTGCTATTCACATTCACACATTCAAAAATGGCGAGAAGAGATGGTGACTTATGAGGGGGGAGTGGATTATAAAACGATCTACACATGACAGAGGCTAGTCACATTGCATCATACATCACTTATAGGTCCTCAGATACCATTGTGATGGGTGTGATATAGGAATGTGAATTAGCTAGATAGAATAGAAAACAAAAACTTTACCAGTCCAGTTGCCTCAGAATACAAAATGTATAACCAAGAGGGTTTTGAAACAAGAATTTGAATTTGCAACAAGACCTTTCTTCCCAAAGCAAATCTGATTCACAGCCTAAATATTTCAAGGTTAAGGTAACCCTCAACAACAAGTGTTTACTGATCCATGATGCATAAGTTACTAAAACACTAAATCACATTTGGGACAACTCATTTACTTTTTTTAAACCATGAAATCAAGTGAGTTAATCACATTAGTGATGCCTGACCATTCCATTTCATTTCCAGCACTGTCTGTCAAGCTAATGAACTGTCTTGTATTTCTGTGACGCCAACCCAGGCTTTTGCAGTCCATTTGTGACTTATGAACATATTTCCCCTTATTTCCCATAAATCTTTTCAAGTTTTATTCTCCTGCTCGCTCTAAGCGCCTAAATCAGGGGTCGGCAACCTTTCAGAAGTGGTGTGCTGAGTCTTCATTTATTCACTCTGATTTAAGGTTTTGCGTGCCAGTAATACATTTTAATGTTTTTAGAAGGTCTCTTTCTATAAGTCTATAATATATAACTAAACTATTGTTGTATGTAAAGTAAATAAGGTTTTTAAAATGTTTAAGAAGCTTAATTTAAAATTAAATTAAAATGCAGAGCCCCCCCAGACCAGTGGCCAGGACCCAGGCAGTGTGAGTGCCACTGAAAATCAGCTCACGTGCCGCCTTTGACACGCGTGCCATAGGTTGCCTACCCCTGACCTAAATCTACATGCAGGGTTGAATAGTGCAATGAATTTTGGTGATTCAAAAGATCAAGTGTGCGGGCCATTTCTGTGCAAAAATAATATGAATTGGCAGAACAAGTCCTACCTTAATTTTAGAGGATCAGGCCTTTAGTGATGTCAGGTTTAATAAGTGTCAGAGACTTTTTTCCAGGTTGTGTTACAAACACTGAACATACTGTGTTATATCTGTGCCAAAAATATTGTTAAGCCTGCTCAATATAGACATTGTGGTAACATTGTGTAACAGGGTCAGCTGCCTCCTACACACCCTCTCATGGTCAGAGTTGATTCTGCAGCTTTCTGCCTCAGTTTCCCCTTTGGGTTTCTCAATAAACTCACAAAAATGCTTCCACAATTCCAATAACATCCCTTTTTAGGGTCCAGTTTAGTAACATAAATTTCAAAAAATAAACACAAAAAGCCTTCCACCCCAGCCTTAAGATCAGCACAGCCCCTTCTCCCTGAGGTACTGCTCTTAGTGTTCTCTGAGCCTCTGGAGAAGAGAATGTGACCTGGCTTGGCCTGGCCTGTCTCATTTGCCTCCTCCCCAAAAGGGAAACAAAACCTCCAGCTAGGGCTTTCCATCGAGCCATGACATCCTTCAGCAGAGACCACTGCAGGAGATTCTCTCATCTGGCAGCTTCACTCTGCAGTCCTAACTTTGAACATCCATAGGCCTCTGTTTTTAGGCCCCCAGAGGCCTGGTTTAGTCACATGACCATCTATCATGTGACTTCATTCACTCTCTTTGCCTGGGGAAGCAAATCAGCTGAGTCACAGGTGGACTGAGACCGATATCCCTTTAAAATGGCCAGCCAACTTTTGACACATTGTTTTTGATATGCTTAAATATCTCTGTAAATTCTTTTCAGATTTCTCTTTAGTTCAGATTCACACTTCATTTGGTTCTGAGCTGAACTGGGGCTAGCTGACCTGACCAAGTGCTAGTGAGTAATCCCAAAATACTTCTTAGCAGTAGGAGCTCACACTTTGCTAGGATGTCCCTACATGAGTAGCCTTCAAAAGGTGATGTAGGACATGGAGGAGGAGAATTTATTTGCTTTATTATGGTAGTGACTAGGGGACAACCAAGCACAGGGCCCCATTGTGTTGGCACTGTACGAACACTGAATAGGAGACAATTCCTGCCCCTGAAAGCAGGGATGTGACTCCTTTGAGAACAAGTGGTATAAATGCTAAGCAGAGTTAGTCAGTTAATTCCCCAATTAACATCTGAAGAGGTCCATGACACTGTAAGACAGAAGGTCTCAGGGTAGCCAAAACCCTGCTACGAGGGACTTTTGTAGGACTTTTGAACCATAGGGCCTCGGGATAACCAAGACCCTGCTTCGGATGACATTTGACAGACCAAGTACTTGAGAAGAAAAGAGAAGAGAAGAAAAAAAGTCCCCATCTAGGACTGGTAGCTATACCTGCTTTGTTTGCCAATCATAATACTGTGTAAGGCCAACATAGTTACTGAGGGTTTATGCTTGGGGAATTGAGGCTTATTAGGGAGACATATTATATAACCTCTTACTGCTTATGTGATTCTTTCGCAAATAAACTGCTGTGCATTGAGCAAATTGAATCCAAATGTTCACTGGTACCGATAACAATATGCCCAGCTGTGGGCCAGTACAGATCAGTTTCAACAAAAGCGAGATGTTGGTTACATTTCAGGAGCTTATTTGTGAGAAGGATCTAGTTTAATCAGATTTACTGCCTGCTTACTGCAGTGGAAATGCAGTATGGAGTTAGTACTCATTTAGGACCTGGTCCCGTGCCCACTGAAGTCATTTGAAAGACTCCCATTAATTGTAATGGACTTTGGATCAGGACCTCAACCAGTAGCAATTTGAGTGCATTTGTTCCCAGGTATAGACATTAAGATCTAATGAGGGAAGAACAACAGACAGAACACACAACACAAACCTCCAGAAACATTCAGCTGAGCCTTTACGTTTCATCTCTTATTCCACGAGGAGTCGATCGATCATCTGGTGAAATTCTGCCTTTCTTAATGAATAAAAAAAATCAATAATACGGAAACACTGTGTGAGCTAAGGAACTCTAACTTGATCCCAGTTGATTCAAGCAGGCACATTTAAACCAGCTTTGCTCTTGCAAAACTCACACCATCTACAGAAAACATGCTTCACAAAGTATTTGTTGGAACACCAGTTCAGTCGTACTGTGTTGTCCATTCTGGAATTATCTTATTTGTTATAACCTCGGAAAGATGTTGATAAACATGATAGGCCTGCTATAGTATTGTATTCTTATCTTAGGAAGGCAGCAGCATTAAGTCTAGATAAATTATACTCCTCTTGGGAAACTGAGCTGTGAACTACTTTAACTGTATCCCAGTGGAAAAAAATATTGGCCATAAAATTAAATAATCCTGAGCTGACCTATGGTCCTGATTTATTCAACAGAAGATCTTTCTTAGGATGTGCTGGACTCAGATTAATCATTATCTTTCTTTGTCTATTGTTAAAAAGTTGTATTTTACATACAACAATGTCTGATAGTGACCCAATGAGTTGTTCTCATTTTCTGAAGTCTATCTCTCTGCCTTTTGTTTTTCTCTTACTCTCCTTTTTCTGTGCTAAAGATTGCACACAATTGTCCCTTTGCTGAGCAGTAGCAGAATTCAGGGATAGGGAATCAGGGATTTTCTCAGTGTAACTTATTTGTTTATAAAAGGTACACAAGCTCTGTTTCCTTAAAAAAAGTTACTGTATGGCACATTTGCCCAGTCCCCAGGCAGGTCTCACTCCCGGGTCTCACACATCTCACTGCTTCATGAACATGCTCAGAGTTCCCCTCTCACTGGTCTGTGAGAGAGGACAAGGTTTGTCCCATTCATCGAATAAGGCATGGGACCTGGACCCTAACCCAAAGGTCCACCAGGATTCACAGCAGGCTAAGGTCACCCTCACAGAGGCCCTGTGCCTCTTAGCTGGTTCTGTGCCCAGCCACTCCTATTCCCACTCCCTGGTAGTGAGCTCCAAGGGATCCACAGATGGATGTTCAGAGATCCATGGGAAAATCCCACGACGATAGGATTACAAAGGCACTCCCTAGCCAGACCCTAAAGTGTTTATGCAGCAGCAAGTTAACCCTGACCTCTTAGAGGGAGCAGGGGAACTAATCAAGTAGTGCCTGAGAGACAGCAGGGGAGAAACAGATAGGTTGGAGATGAAGCCCTGGCTACAGGTCTGTAGGAGTGTGGAGACATGATTGTAGTGGCTGCCTTTATTTTGTTAGTGCTATTTTTGTTCTGTCTGAACTCTTTCTATGTTCCCATAAAGATGTTCCTGGAGAAAAGGGACCACAACTGACTGATGTCTGTCTGACTGTTTTATTTTTGGCCTGGGAAATCAGTGCAGCAGCCCATGCATGGTGCAGAAAGTGGGCAAGCTGATCTGGCCTGAGCCTGAGAACTGGCTCTGCCAGGATGCAAAAGGAATCCCTTTTGAAAAGATTTGGAGAGCAGCAGCAGCTCCAGTTCCAACAATTTATGGAGCAACAAAAGCAGATCCTCCTCTGCCTAGTGAACAGGAGCCTGAGAAACAAAGGTGGGTGAGGCGTCTCTTGTGACCCTGGGTGAGGCGTCTCTTGTGACCCAAGATGGGACCAGAGAATGATTCAGAGACATATGGAAAAAGCTGAAATACTCAATGGTTTTTTTGCCTCGGTCTTCACAGACGAGGTCATCTCCCAGACTGCTGCACTGGACAGCACAGTATAGGGAGGAGGTGAGCAGCTCTCAGTGGTGAAAGAACAGGTTAAGGACAATTTAGAAAAGCTGGACATGCACAAGTCCCTGGGTCCGGATCTAATGCATCCGAACGTGCTAAGGGAGTTGGCTGATGTGATTACAGAGCCATTGGCCATTATCTTTGAAAACTCGTGGCTACTGGGGGAGGTCCCAGACAATTGGAAAAAGGCAAATATAGTGCCCATCTTTTAAAAAGGGAAGAAGGAGAACCCGGGGAACTGGGGTCAGCCTCACCTCAGTCCCTGGAAAAATCATGGAGCAGGTCCTCAAGGAATCCATTTTGAAGCACTTAGAGGAGAGGAAGGTGATCAGGAACAGTTAACACGGATTCACCAAGCGCAAGTCATGCCTGACCAACCTGATTGCCTTCTATGATGAGATATGGGGAAAGCGGGTGGACGTGATATATCTTGACTTTAGCAAAGCTTTTGATATGGTATCCCACACTATTCTTGCCAACCAGTTAAAAAAGTATGGATTGGATGAATGGACTATAAGGTGGATAGAAAGCTGGCTAGTTTGTCTGGCTCGATGGGTAGTGATCAACATCTCAATGTCTAGTTGGCAGCCGGTATCAAGCTAGGCCTGCAGTCACTCTCTTCTGCAGAGCACCACAGGCCTGGACCAGGACATAGAAATGCAAATGCAGATTTCCCCCATACTCCCCCCCAGGAAGGGGTGAGCATAGATTCCAGAGTGTTTCCTCTGCCCAACTCTCAGGAGAGGTGGGGGAGAGGGGTGTGACAGTACCAGGGCACTCCCTAGCCCAGATCCTAAAGGGTTAATGCAGCAGTCAGTTAACGCTGAGAAATACGAAGGGCTGCCTGAGAAGCAGCAACGGGGGAAACAGCTAAGGATGAGTGGAGCCAAAAAGAGAGACAAAGCAGGCTGCTTGCTAAAACAGAGAGCAACAACTCACCTCACCTAGCTCTAGGCTCACTTTCTGTAGATTAAC
This sequence comes from Terrapene triunguis, assembly GCF_002925995.2. NCBI lineage: Eukaryota > Metazoa > Chordata > Testudines > Emydidae > Terrapene > Terrapene triunguis. Next base: position 1,539,002 of record NW_020664489.1, on the reverse strand, counting down.
TCAGATTGCATGCTTCCCTACGGAGCTTCCTAGCCTGCAAGCAGGGCCAGGAAACCCATTAAAGTGATAGCTTGTAATAACATGAATAAGAACCAAACAAAATAATTTTCTGATGATTTGGAGGCATGAAATAGTGCACTGGCTAACTGTGTATGTAAGTGTGTATGATCATATCCTTGTCCTCCCCTCTCCTGTCCCTCCTAGGGTTTGTCATGCTCACTCATTGTGCCTTGTTTAAAAATTAGATTATGAAGTCTTTGGGGGAGGGACCATGGCTTATCCACAATGGCTTACCCAATGGAGCCCTGATTTTGACTTGGTCCTCTAGGTGCTACCATAATATAAATAACACCTTATCTTCTCATTTGCAGTCAGATGCACTGGAAAAAAAATAGAGTCATAGATTCAAAGGCTAGAAGGGACCATTGGAATCACCTAGTCTGACCTTCTGTATAACATAGGTTATAGAACTTCTCCAAAATTATTCCTAGAGCATACCTTTTAGGGAAAAAAATCTAATCTTGATTTTAAAGCTATCAGTATAGTGGAGAATCCACCACTAAATGTATTCACAAATAATTATTCAAGGAAAAATTGCCAAAATTCTCAGCTAATATTATTCACAGTGAATTATTGGCCACCTCTAGTATGCAGCTTTCTGACAACTTTGAAGTTCTTAGCTGTTCATAGATTTCTTGCACTTCCTATGGTAAATAATCATTTTTTCTAACGACAATTCAATTTCCTTAGTGCTCATATCTGTCATCTGTTAAACTGATGTATCACTCCATATAAAGAGAGAGTATAAGACTGGGTTGCAATAATCCTAAACCTGACTTTGAAAGGATTCATTGTGTGTGGCTTTTCAGTCATGTAACCTCTCAGTGAAAAGGGGATAATGATACTTACCTATGTCACAGGGGTTTTTGTGAGTATTAGTTAATGTTTGCAAAGTACTTTGAAGATAAGTAAGTGGTAAGTATTATTACTAAGAATAAATCAGCCAGGGATTTCTTGATTGAGGAGATGTCCTTTTATTTCATCCATCTGTTCAGAAATGCTGATATTGCCTTTTAAAATTTGTTTTAGGATCATGTGCATTGTTAGAGAAGTTTTCAATGTCTGAGCTCATTCATGCAGCAGGTGGTCGAGCATATTGAGTGTTGTCCAAGCAAATAGCTTGTCTGACAGGACTCCTATGGATGTACAAGTGGGTTGTTTTCTCTTCTGCTGCTTGATATTTTTAGGTAAGTTTCTGAGTCAAGAAGAGTCTGTTCAGAGAATGTAAAAATGCTGGAACAGTGAAGTATTTAGGAAATCCTAACAGCCTTGGGAAGGAAATGAAAAAAAGCCAGTGCTGTATGGCACTGCATTTGCTTTGTTGCATCATGTGATGTCTTCACCAGCATTATTATATAACTATGGTTCAATCTGGAATTTGCAGATGTGTTAAGGAAGGGGAATGTGATGGGATTCCCAGGGTACAACCTAGAACTTGGGTACCACTCTGTTCCCTTAAATTTCCAGCCTGGGCTGTATCTCACAATGTTTTGCTAGTGACAAGCAGCAAATCCCTCTGGGCACTGTAATCGTTCAGTACAACAGCATGTGAAGCCCCACACCCATCTAAATTGCATGAATGCTACCTGAGCCACTCACAAATCACACAGAGAAAGGCACCAGCAAATCTCTCAAGCCCCCAACCTTGGAATATACCATCTTGCCCTGTCAGAAGCCTGATCAGTAAAAGTTTATTACCCAGTCCACCCCTCCCTTGATGTGGAGAGGACACACACTAGCCTTTGTAAACTGAGCTGAGATTTCCCAACCAAAACACTGTTTTAGGTAAAATATAAAATAGATTTATTAACTATAGAAAGGTAGATGTTAAGTGATTATAAATAGTACGCACAAAAGGTCAGAGATAGTTACCAAAAAAAAAAGAAAGGTAAGCGCACAGTCTAAATCTTAAACCTTATTAGACAGTATTTGGATCAAGCAGTTTTTCTCACCCCCCCTTTAAGCCTGGTACCAGTCTCCTCAGTTCAAGTCTTTGTCTTTCCAGTGTTCTTGTTGCTTCTAGCATGGGTGGGGGAGGAGAAAGTCAAAGGCATAATGCCACTGTCCCCTCTTTTATATCCTCAGTCCATGTGCCTGGTGGACACTAGCCCAGACATGTCCTGGTTGGCTTTGCTGAGTCACAGGTTTGAACAATCTCATTGTGTGGTGCCTCTCTTACAGCCCTGTGAATCCCTTGTTTACAATTCCGCTGCTGATTAATGGTTATGTAGCACCCTCCTGGGAGTGGATCACCTCCTTTGTTGTCACTGGAGAACTGGCAGTAGATAACTCTCAAACTTACAACATATTTCAATTATAATCATACAGCAACATCTCATAACTTCATGCACACTGATGATATACATATTTTGACAGAACAATCGGTTTCAGCAGATTATGACCTTTCATATGATATCTTACATGGCATGCTTTGTATGGCATATATCATAATTATATGACAGTGGTGACTATGGGGGTTCCAGGGTCCTGCTTTGAGGTACAGAATGCCACAGGGAATAATCCAAAATACCGACACTGTATTCAAACAGGAAGGACATATATGGAAAAACATTATTTCAAAATGATGCAGCGACTCGGATACAAGTTTGCACTGTGATATGACAGCGTATTTAATAAAAATGCATCACATCTCAGAACACAAAAGTGAAGGTCCCTCAGAAATGAAGAATCTAATAAGTCTTGTCAGTTTCTTTAGCTCTATATATTTCCCAGGAAGACATTTCTTCCTGGGTCAGATCTTCAGTTGATGTAAATCAGCATAGCTCCATCAACTTGGGATAAGGAGGACTAAGTTTACAACAGTAGGATTTTGTAGTTATTCAGCAAAGGCCAACATAGTGTATAGTGAAGCAATTTCTTTTCCAGTATAAATAAAACTGTCATTAAATAACAATGTATTTGATTACTCGTTTCTTGGAAATGAGTTTCATTTAGATTTGAGCATGCTCAGTACCTCACAGTTGTTGGTCAGCTCCTTGTGGAATCAAATCGCATATTTTAAATGAAGATACTTCACCTTGTGACAAGAATGGTTCTGCAGGGTACTTGGAAGTGTTCTACCATCCTCCAATGTACCATAGACTAAAGTTTAAGAATCACTGATTTACAAAATTATAAATGCTAAACAGAGGGCCGAATATTCTGCTGGTATAAATAAGCCAAGCTCCTTCAGTGTTAGGCTGCAGAACACTCTCCTGTAGTCCTTGCTAAATAAATACAATAATATTTCTTGTCTTGTCTGTCTTCCCTCAGTCCCTTCCTACTGTGTTAGTGACTCTCTTTTATTACATCATGTCTGAAATTAACTTGTACACCCTTCGGGGTCTTATATTTACTATGATGGGCATTGTCCACTCCTGAGAGCTATGAAACAGTACAGCAATAATAAGAGCACTACACCTCCAAGGAACTGAGGGTATCTTGCAGGATCAAGCCATACATATATATATTACATGCTCAGGAACTAACAGCGAGGTGGGATTTAATTCTGATTCACATGTGATAGTTTACTACTACGCACAAGAAGGAAGAAATGACCCCTAGATCACAACTAAATTTGTACACACATACTGCAATGCATATGGATTATACATGAGCCACATCCTGTTTACCTTATGCATGATAAGTTCCATTACCTTCACTAGGAACTACTCCCCTCAGCAAGGTGAATGTATAATAATATTTTAATCCTTTGGGGAAATGAAGGTCAGATGATAAAAGGAACTGGTGATCAGATTTCTCCAATAAATCTCACAGCAGGTTGCTCACAATTGTAGCTAAAATCAATGTACACTAAAATGTGAATAGAAGAGTGCTGCGAAAATTACTGAACTTAAAGGTAAAAGTGCATGTGAAAGGAGCTGTATTTTTGTCTGAGGCCTGGTCTACATTACCGCAGTAAATCGATCTAAGCTACGCTACTTCCGTTATGTGAATAACATAACTGAAGTCGACGTAGCTAGATCCACATAGTGCAGTGTCTACCCCGTGCTGTGTCGAAGGAAGATGCTCTCCTGCCAACTTACCTTCTCGGGGAGGTGGAGCACAGAAATCGACGGGAGAGTGCTCTCCCATTGATTTACCACGCCTTCACCAGACCTGCTAAATTGATGCAGCAGCACTGATTTTGCTCCGTAGTGAAGCCGTGCACTGAGAATCACACTATATTTAATCCAAAGTAAAATGGTGACTTTCCACCTGCTGACACAGCATAATGTTTTCATGTGAAAATTCTAGCCACGGGGGGAAATCTAGATTTTTCCTTATTTGCCCAGGCTGGAAATTCACCTTGGAAACAGCTTGTCAAAAATGACAGTTTTCTGCATGCAAAAATCACCATGTACAACCATTAACCTCAAGATTTTGCTTCTTTTTTTCATTCTCATTTCTTTTTCGTTTTTAGAAGAGATGGGTTTTATTATTTTTTTGGCTCTGTACTAGATTATAAAAGTTTTGTGGCAGGGACTGTCTCTTACTATGTGTTTGTACAATGCCTAGCACCAAGGTTAAAATAAGGCAAGCTGGGGGACTAGACATAACACATATAGGGCATCCTGGTGTCATGATTTGGCCCCTGTGATGTGACCCTACCCCTCGGGGAGGCAGCAGGTTTTAGAGTTAAGACTGAATAGAGCATTTTGCACCTCTTGGTGCTGTTGCTTCAGCCTGGCTGCAAAGCCAGGCAGGCATCAATTATGCTTGAGTCACATTTTGAAACTTTTCTTTGCATCCAGGAGGTCTAGAAATATATTGGGGTTTTTTTTTAAAAGGAAAGCTTAGATTCTGATCTCATCATGCAACTCTGGGAGCTGGGAGGCATGGGCCTTTACTGCCAATGCTGTAGTCCATCTCTGTCTAGCATAATGGGGCCCTGATCTGGGTTGGGGCTTTTAGGTGCTACTGCAATATAAATAATGAATAAGAATAGCTCATGGTGAGAAAGAGCTGATAAGTGCTTGGCAACCTTTGTGCCATTTATCTCCAAACCTCCTTCATGATATAACAATGTGGTTACTCCTCTGCAAAAGTTTAAAAGAGAAGAGGTTGTATAGCCCCACATCAGCCTCAGGAACGTGCAGAGCCACAGGAGGGTCATAATTGTATTGCTGTTTCCAAAAGGACAAGTTATATCAACAAATATCTAATCTCTCGTTTTATCCCTATGTTCCTAGAATAGGATAAACACATTCCCCAAGATCAGTTTAGAATTAATAACTCCAGCCCTGCTCAAGCAAGATAAGTTTCAATTATTTTTCCTAATCTATTAGGTTTTGTATTTGCAAAAAGGGTATTGTGTTTGCATATTTCAGAAATACAATACAAATGCAATGTGAATGCAATGACCCATTAAAGTAGAAGACTAGTAAAGCAACTATGTGTTTGTCTGCATGAGGAAATTATACTGAGTCAGATCTCCAGAGCAAAAGGAAACATGTGGCAGAGGTGAGCATGGCCTTGAAACATTGTAAGGTACATATGGCTCTAGAGTCAAAACTCTAATACAGCATTAATTAGATGACATTTTGTGTTGGTGTATAAAAAGTCACTAGGGGATCTCCATAGCTGTGAAGCAAAATTCACAGCACTCAGGATAAGCAAGTTCCAGACTCCTACACCTGCTGACATTTGAATAAATGAAATGCTGTTTAACTGTGGATCTCTCATATCTGCCTGCCTCATCTGAATAAAAATATTAACTAATATGAACACATATCATGCCGATATGTTGGCAAGGCTTTAGAATGCAAGGAGTTGCAGGACATCTTTGGGAGTAATGGCTAGATTCACCATGACATTTATGCCCCTACTTCCTGGATTCTGTTTTTCCCATGTATGGCTTGAGAACACACGCTACCAAATGCTATGTTACTACATCTAACTTTGACTGTCTGGGACAACTTCCTGGGATGTCACTAAACTGGGTGACTGGGCAACAAAATGGCAGAGGAAATTCAATGTTGATAAGTACAAAGCAATGCACATTGGGAAAACATGATCCCAGCTATACATACAAAATGATGTACATAAAAATGATGTAAATTAGCTGTTGCCACTAAAGAAAGAGATTTTGGAGTCATCTTGGATAGTTCTCTGAAAACATCTGCTCAATGTAAAGTGGCAGTCAATAAACCCCTAGCAAAATGTTAGGAATCATTAAAGGGATAGATAATAAACAGAAAATATCATGTGCCACTATATAAATCCATGGTATGCCCACAACTGACTATTGAGTGCAGTTCTTGTCACCTTGTTGTAAAAATCATATATTAGAATTGGAAAAGGTACAGAGAAGGACGGCAAAAGTGATTAGGGGTATGGAACAGTTTCCATATGAACAGAGGTTAAGAAGACTGGGACTGTTCAGCTTGGAAAAAAAGACAACTGATGGGAGATATGATAAAGGTCTATAAAATCATGAATGGTCTGGAGAAAATGAATAAGGAAGTGTCATCTACCCCTTCACAAAACACAAGAATCAGGAGTCACTTGATGAAATTAATAGGCAGCAGGTTTAAAAGAGATAAAATGAAGTACTTCTTCACACAATGCAGTCAACTTGTGGAACTCATTGCCAGGGAATGTTGTGAAGGCCAAAAGTTCAAAAAACAATTAGATAAGTTCATGGCAGATTGGTTCATCCATAGCTATTAGCCAACATGGTCAAGGATGCAATTCCATGCTCCGAGAGTTCCTAAACCTCCAACTGCCAGAAGCTGGGACTGGATGACAGAGGATGGATCACTTGAAATAGTTCTGTCCATTCCCTCTGAAGCATCTGGCACTGGCCACTGTCAGAAGATAGGACTCTGGGCCAGATGGACCTTTGGTCTGAACCAGTATGTCCGTTCTTATGCTTTTAAATTCTAACTAAAGTGACCAAGGCTAAATTGTGGCTTAAAACTTCATCCCATTGTAAGTGATACTATGGAGATACACTTGGAGGTAGTATGGTGGCCCAGATGGCCCTCAGAGCATGTTGTCTTATTGCATGATTGGTCCAGATTCTCTTAGGTAGGTTAGAAACTTCAGATTTTGTCTGTTTCATAGTCTCCAGGAAGGAAGCAATTCAAGTTTGAAGAAAATTGGCATAGTAGCCCAGAATTTCCTCGTGCAAAGATTCACTCAGTGCAGAACAAGGCTCCAACAGGGAGTCAGTTTTAGCTCCGTGATTCTTGGGGCCAATGTGATTTTCTTCTTTCTTCTTCATTGGGTCCCATTGTCACTGCTGAGCTGACAGACAGGAATCAAAGAAGTCTTTCCAGCACTTTCTGTCTTGTAACAGTTTCCCGGCTTTGCTCATCTTCAAACCTTTTTGTTCTATGGCATTCTTAACAGTGTCTATCCAAGGCATCCTTGGTCTTCCTCTATTTCTAGTTCTTTGCACTTGGGTTTGTATCTCCATGTATGATATCCTTTCCTAATCCATTCTTGGCATATATCCAAACCATCACAATCGTCTTTCTTGATTTTTTTCTATAACAGTGTCATCTCTTGCCCTAGCCATTTTCATCTCACTTCGTTTTTTATTATCTGCAGTCTCAAAACTCTCAGTGTTCCCCTCAACCAGTTCATTTCTGCAGTCGATATATTGTGTGCACCAGCTTTCCTTGTACTACAACATGTCGAGGTAAGTTTAGGGTGCTCTGACTTACAACAGCTGATAATGGTTCTCAGTCATGCTTCTCTCTTCCTCCTATATCAGGGCCATGTAGTGGAGGGACTGCAGGGTCAGCTACATTGGGTCTGCTTCAGCTGAGGAGTGTCCCAGCTGAACAGATCCAGCTGTTTAATGGCCCAGAGCAGTGCAGTGGGGCCAGAATTCAGGAATGAATCTGTCTCAGTATTTCTAAAGTTATGAACTTTTAAACACAACATTTTCACTCATGCCTATTAGAATGCATTAAATAAACATCAAAACTGGAGTGATTTAGTCTAGAGTGATTTAAAGTGGCCTGAAAAGGGCTTTCCTGAACACCTGTTATAACTTCCTGAATTCAGTACTCTCTGTTAATGGTTCCTCGCTTAAGGATGCCTCATTAAAGGGTACGCTGCAGTGTTGGCAGCTCACAACCATATTTATTTAATATATATAGTAACATATAGAGGCTATGCTATGGTGCTGAGTAAAAGTAGTAGTAGAAAACTTAGGCTTGATTCTCCATTAGTATAATACCAATGAGGAATTTCACTGACTCCAGTCATTCCTGATTATAGTGGAGTAAATGAGAGGAGAATCAGACCCCTTGATATTTGGAGTGTCTTGACTGTTGAGTGCTTTGTTTCTCAACTAGAGCATTTCACAAGTGAGAGTGCATTTAATATCTGTGTAGATGCTTGTGCCTCATGTTCCTGCTTAATTTCTTCATATTTTCTACTGAGTAGGGAAATGATCCTCAAGTGATTTCAAAAAGGTTTTAAAAGCCAATCCTTGCCCTGGCTGTACTTGTGACAGACACATTTCTGAGAAATGTGGCTGGCTGTCATGTAGAAACAGGGGAGGGGGGAAGCGAGTACAGAGAAGTGATTGTTTCCTTTTAATGCTTTGAAGCTCTCAGTGGCAGCATTGTACAGGCTTCCTATTTCTGTATGCATGTCTGCCTTTTTGTGAGCAGTTTGTTTTACAGGAATAGATGGCTGCTCACAGCACACTTAATTGTCTCCCATTTTCAATGCATTTAACACCCAACCAGACCTTGTGTTCTCACCTTTAATACGGTACGTTATTAATGTAGAAATTATGATTCAGGAAAATGAGATTGTAGCTTGTTATTTGTATTAAGGTAACTAATGCCATCTAACATTAAGCTTCCTGCATTCATATATTTCTTATGTCTCTCATTTTGGGGTATTGTTCCTCATCTGACAGATAAAAAGTTATAGTTAAGAACGGCCATATTGGGTCAGACCAAAGGTCCATCTAGCTCAGTATCCTGGCTTCCGACAGTGGCCAATGCCAGGTGCCCCAGAAGGAATGAACAGAGCAGGTAATCATCAAATGATCCATCTCCTGTCACCCATTCCCAGCTTCTGGCAAACAGAGACTAGGGACACCATCCCTGCCCATCCTGGCTAATAAGCCACTGATGGACCTATCCTCCATGAACTTATCTAGTTCTTTTTTGAACCCTGTTACAGTCTTGGCCTTCACAACATCCCCTGGCAGGGAGTTCCACAGTTTGACTGTGCATTGTGTGAAGAAATACTTCCTTTTGTTTGTTTTAAACCTGATGCCTATTAATTTCATTTGGTGACCCCTAATTCTTGTGTTATAAGAAGGAGTAAATAACACTTCCTTATTTACTTTCTCCACAGTTCACAGTGAACAGTTCATCACTCTGACAGACAGTTATCAGAGTAAGATCTTCCTCTGTCTATTCAGAGGTAGATAGATAGAATGCAATAATAAGGATGAGAAATACTCATTGGAGGGATCCATAGTGAGGAGATGATTCAGTGTATTTGTACATGCAATTTGGTGCATTTTCCTGCACTGCTGAGTTAGCATCTGAACCCTCTGTTCAACTTTATTATAGGATGAAACTAAACAAAGGAGTATTTAGGCTGAATATCAGATAAAATTGAAGTGTAGCAAATGCTGAAGCAGTTGTGGGAAGTGGAGGAAGATTCATTTATTTAAAAGTAGACTGCATGAAACATTGGGGAATATAAAGTAGGAAGCAATTGTGTACTGGCACTAGCTAACCTACTTGGAATTCTCCATCTCTAAGTTCACTATTATATGTGCTGGTCCAAAAACTTGCATTGATGTGTATTTGAGAAATGAACAATAGAGAGAGCGATGTTGTCGATTTGTCTGAATACAGGAACTGGAGCTACAAACTCCAGAAGTCTTATCCTGGCTTTGATTACTCTATGCCTTCTGCAAGCCATTATCATTAATACCTCAATATCCCCATCTGTAAACTGGGGATTGAAATACTTATCTGCATCACAACGTTGTTGTTTGGATTAATTAATTTAAGTGTGTAAAATATTTTAATGAGAAGTGCTGTTTATTATTATAGTTTGTGGGTGAATCTGATCCTTGACCATGAGACAGCAAAATATTTTGAAAAAAATCACTTTCACTTTACCATCTCAGTGTTGTTATATCCATGTTTTAGAGGGGGAAAGAGTGTTAATGTTCCTTTCTGAAAATGAAAATGTTTCCTTTGATTATAAAAATTCTCCTTTGAACTTTGAAATGGCTGACACAAACCATGTTCAGTTCATAGTGATTTCACAGACTATATTTTACCATACTTTATATGTAACTGGGATGAGCATTTTAGCCTCGAGGTAAGTATTAAAAAAGGTACAAATTATTCATTATATAGTCATTAAGAATCACTACATAAACTTTTCACCAGAGTAGTGTACTGCTAGTCACTGGGGTTCAATTTTTGGCAAAACTCTGTCTGTTTTGTGCTGTTAAATCATTGCAAAGCAGACTAAAAATTTCCCTAAAGGGATAGCCAAAGGGAACTCCTTGGATAATGCAAAGCCAGTGGTAGCCAGTTCAATGCTACCTATCCTGCCTTTTTGGCATTGGGCAGATACTGGGGATATGCCAAGAGTTTGAGAGAGTGGAGCAGAGCATATGGCTAGATTCTTGGCTGGCCCATCAGCCGCCTGTACCCTGGGTAACTCTTAGAAGCCTTGAGCATCTCAATTTGACAAGCCATCTTCATATCCTCATGTAAGCATCTCCTAAAAGCTCACATCTTTCATGAGAGCTACCAAGTGATCTAATATGATTTAAAAAATCCCAAACTCTGCCTCCACATCAGGTTTCTTCTGCCTCTACTTTTCCCAATGGGATCTGCCTTCCGCAAGTCTGGCTTTTTTAGGTTATAGATCCTTGGGGCAGGACGTGTCACATTTTGTGTCCTGTGCAGCACCAGGCACATTGATGAGAATTAATATAAATAATCATAATAACCTGCTCTTTACATAACTTAATATGTTAATATAATATAGTTTACACAATGAGCCTAGATTGTTGCTCCTAACCACTTGCCACTCATACTTCTGTCACAATACACACACAATATGTGCCCTTATCGGTTCTCTACAAATCTTATATACTAGCTGGGCTGTGTAAAGGTCACAGAGATAAATAGCATCCCTTTCTGAAGAGAAACTCACCCAGACTGAATTTTTGTAAATTGCAATGGGAAAGTATCTGATAAAAGTGTTGTTCAAGGTATGTTGTTTTGTGTTGTCCAATTTTTTTTATTATCATTATCTTTGGTTCAGTCACTTATATTAACTCCAAAGCAAAACTCAGGATTCAGTTACCCGCAGAACCGGTGACATTCAGATGTGTCTCTGAACTTTGTGGCTAGAGCCCATTCTCAATTATATTTCTTATTACTAAAAGAAGTGAACTGTTTCACAGAACCTATGTATCCCCTGATGTCTTTCATTTGGGGCTGGGGTGGGGGAGACAAGATTGGTCACTGTTCATTTCTGGAAGATGATCCCCACCTAAACTCTGCTCACATGCTAGAAGGAGCCAGAGTGAACAGTCACATCTGATACTGCAGAGAAACATTTAATATCAAATTCATCCTGACTTCAAAGAAGGGGAGAAATAATTTAACGTTGTAAACCAAGACTTTCTTCCTGACAAAGCCTGGGATGCCTTGTAACATAGGAGCTCTCTGAACATTGATCTATTCTAGTTAGAACGAATGGTGAAAGAATGGGAAAGCATAGTCATTCCAACCCAAGAGTGCATTTTCATGGTCCTTCTTAGAAGGAATAGTCCATAGTTCTTAATGAAAAATATTGAGGCAAGGAGAGCTGACTACAAGTGTGTGAACTGTTTGTCTTGGAGCTGACTATTACGTACCTGGCAAGGATGGACAAGGTTCATAAATTTAATGGGTGGAAGGCCCTGTCTTATTTCGTATGCAAAAGTAGTTTCTCGGCACGCCTTTAATTATTAAGTGTGGGGCCTTAACATTTTAGCTGCAATAGTTAATGTCAATAAACAATCTGGAAGGGATATAAAACCTCAGGCTTCAAACCAGTCTCTGTTAGGAATTAAGGTGAGACCTTCATGGAGGCAGATTATTCAACAGTATCCTACTGTGGGGTATTTTGTAGCTTCCTTGGAAGCACCTGCTACTAGCCACTGTCAGAGACAGGATACTAGACTAGATGGACCAGGTGGCTCTGTGTGGTGCGCGCTGCCTGCACCCACAGGTGCCGGCCCTGCAGCTCCCATTGGCTGCTGTTTCCAGCCAATGGGAGCTGCGGAGCCGGCGCTGGGGGCAGGGGCAGCACGTGGAGCTTCCCTGATTGACCCTGTGCCTAGGGGCTGCAGGGACATGCCGGCCACTTCTGGGAGCTGTGTGGAACCAACCGGACTTTTAATAGCCTGGCAACCCTAGCAGCCCCCTGCAGTGGAGCAAGCTGGCATTCATGACTCCAGCCCTGTGGAGGGGGGAGGTGGGAGGCGAGGCTCGGGGCTTCTGGCCCACGGCACAAAGACTTGCAGCATGTCGGATGAAATTAAGCAGCGGGCTGGATCAGGTCTGCAGGCCGCAGGTTCTCCACCCCTGGTCTACAGGGACACTGCGTTGCCCTAATTACACCGACATAAGCCCTATGCCTCTCGTGGAGGTGGAGTTTTACTTTGGTGTAGTAGGGCACTTACATCGGAGGAAGCAAGACTGTAGTGTGTACACTAACATAATTAAGTTGACTTCAGCTGCTTTATGTCGATGTAATACTGTAGTATAGACCAGGCATTAGTTGACGACAACGTATGTGAGATCAGAATCAGGCCCAGTGGTTTTAATCCCTCTGATGTTTTGACACATCTCATAGTAAAGGACCACATATTAGTTTCTTATTTTCATGCTGCACATTGATTTTTGATTCTGAGCCCAGTGCTTGCTGAACAAATGTTGATGAAGATTAAAATTACTATATCATATAACGAGAGTTATTAGAGGAAGAAACAGAAGAGAAAGAACTATGAAAAAAATCCTAAACTATTAATCATTCTTTTTCCTGAAGTATAACTGAAGCACTTATATCTCATAACAGATATAATTAAAGTCTGCAAACCATAATAGTCCGGATTGGTAGGTGTCTACAATTGCTAAGAACCAAATTCAAAAATGGTTTAATTTCTCATATATATTCAGCTTTCGCTAAGTAAAGAGAACATGGGTGAAAAAGGGTATTGGTGAAAAGAAATATACAGAAGTTGAAACACCCATTATTTGCTTCTACTGATTGGTTGTTTGACTTTCAAATTACGTAGATAGTTTGACAGGTGTTTGATATCCAAATCTATTACCAGGTAAAGGTTGTGTGTGTTGTGGAAAAAGGCACTGGGAAAACATTTTGTAAAAATACAGTTTTTAGATATTTGATCAAATTTTGACAGTTAAAATAGGAAGAAACAAATGAGAAAAGGACAACAGATAAAAAACAAATATTTGAATATACAATATGGGCTTGATTTTACAGCTTAGCCTTATTTGGACCTCTTTTTTCCTTCAATAATTTTGTAAGCACAAATAATTGTGCAGACAATTTGTGTCATTTAGACTTATAGGGACGGATTCACCACTGAGTTACTCCAGCTGTGTGGCATTACACCAACATAAGACAGCAATGCATTGAGGATGTTGGGTATAATCACGTACTTTAAATATAAATGGCATAAGTTGCATCAGCAATAATTATGGGTGTGCACCTCTGTCCACAATCTGTGCCTGTAAATTGCATGGACAGGAAGGCCAGTGTTTAAATATCTGGCCATATATTGCGTATGCATTTATACACATCCACATAGCTGTGCGATCATCTGAATGTTCAAATGCAAGAAGTAAAATGACAGGCATTGGAATTTTGGTCAAGTGGCTGCAACTTTAATATAACCTTTAATCAAACAAGTTAACTCCTAAAGGCAACGTTTCCCAGTCCCATTATCAGACTGGAAGACAACCACCGCCCCATCTTATCACTGGTCTTTCCCCCAATTCAGTGCTACAATCCCAATCATCCTGACATAGCCAGACCACTTAAACCCACGGCTGTAACTGGGGCACAATATTCCAAGGACTGTAGTAGCAGGAAGAATATTGTATGACCTCAACCCAATTCCAGTGGGGTCATGAGACCTAACTTCCATCTCTAATAATTCTAGCCCTGCCAAGTGGAATCTATGTGCTGCTGCCAGGATTAACTATCCAAAGGTATGATCCTGTGAAATAAACCATAAGTTATACGAACTTGTGCTGATTCAGCAATTAAATTGTATATTAACAATGTGAACTTCTAAATTCATTTGTACTCATACAGCCCAATGACTACAAAACGCACCAACCTGCCACATGATGCATAACCCCACACCAAGGAAATTAACAAACCCGTGCAACCAATCAACAGAGGGGAAAGGGACTGTGGCAGGGTGTGCCTGTGCTGTAGCACCCCCTGCTGTCCTAGTGTGGCATTCACTGCCTCAACTTCTCTTTTCTCAAAGCAGAACTTTGCACAGTACAAAAGGGTATCAGATATTAAATCAAAATAACCTTGAAATAAAGTCTCTCTCCCATTGGGCTTGGGGTTATACAGTCCTCTTTCTTGAGGCCTGTAGTCTCCAGGAGCTCCCATCCCTTAGGAGAGCTTCTCTCTGTGACCATCTTCCTGCAAGAGATCCCTGATGGCCTTTTATCAGTACCAGTTGATCATCATTCAATTAACTGAATATGTGGGTTTATTCCCCTTAAATTAGCTCCTCATGGGCCCGGACTCCCCTTATAGGGACAGCAATGCCATGCCAGGGAGGATGAGATGCAATGACAGGGGTGCTGCAGGAAGAAGCCTGCTTCTCCTTTGTACTGCCCACTTGCCAATGAGGACATTTTTAGAATTGCTGGGATTGACCATTAGCAACCCCCACCCCACAAAGGAGGTCTGTCACTGGCTAGAACCATGATGCCACCCCTGGTATGTCGTCCGCCCTTCTAGTTTCTACCCTGTAATCAGACACCAGCTCAAATGGTCCGGTCAGTGGCCCCTTATGCGTCTCTGGCCACTTCAGCTGCTTCCTATTCACCGTCTTCAGTGGGGCCATTTCTAATATGTCAAATCTTGGAGCAGCTCTAAACAGTGACCACTTGAGGATATAGGTGTCCAGAAACTGTGCTGTCCAGTAGCAATAACTCAACATAGTGGGGACATAGACCACAGTTACTACATAAACAAGACTGTACTGACAGCTTAATTCTAAATACATTTCTCCATAATAGTTCACTAAATACTAGATTCAGCTACCTAAAGAATCCATGTGGCAGAAATATTGGTATATTTGAATGAGGTAAAATCATTTAATTGAAATGGTCCATTTTACACATTACAGTTTCCTTAGTACTGTTGTTAGAAAGGAAGCCAAGTGTTTTATTGTTCTTTCCATTGTTTACAAGGCCATTTTAGGAACCTATATTTGGATGGCTATTTCTGTCTGATACATACCTAGCCTACACAAAAAATCAGAAAAGGAGGAAGATGAATGCTTGTCTCTTGCATTGTGTTTACAAGAAAATCCTTCCATTGATTTATATCTGCACCTGGCAAAAGTATATTTTTAAATCTGTCTTTGAAAACATAGATCAACCATGTTGCCAATGAATTTTCTAGAGAGCTTAAGAGTTATGCCTTCTGCCAATGTTACCAAATCAAATCAATGTATCCTTTGCTGTCAAAAATCAGTTTGCATTTGTTCAATCAAGAGGCACAGATGTTCAATATTAGGGCAGCACCTGGCGTAAAAGATACAGAATCAGAACTGATTTCGTACGTAATCATCTCGAATGGGGAGAGGATGGTAACCAAGTAAGCTACCAAATTCCAATAAAAGAACATCTGCTTTGTCTGTATTGTGTTAATATCATAATAGCCTTTGGGCCAAATAATTTAGGATCATGTGACACTAGCTAATTGAAGGTACAAATAGGGCAGTTAGAGGTACGATGGGACCACTCATGAAGTAAGATACAATTCAGTACATGTGAGATTGGTAGAATCAGGTCTAAAGTGAATGGCAGCAGGTTCAGATGAGAGTAATTGCATCTCTAACTACCTGGTCTGTACCTGCAATCAAGTAAAGAAAGGTGCAACTACTCAATTACAGATGATACTTGCATTCACCAAAGGGTGCCCACCATTGTGAACATTTGCAGTTGTATTGGATAGTCGCATGCAGTGATGTCTCCTAAGGTAGTCTACGCTGCACATTCTTTCTGGAGGCACGTAGAGTACCTATACTACATGCTCCCTGTAAAAGGTTCGTGCCGGGGCTCGACCCTCCGGGGCAGGAGGGGAGCCACACCGACTCCCTGTCCACGAAACAAAACAGCCGGTTAGCTCGGGTTTCAGACCCTTCGGTGCAGGGCTGAGTAGTCCACAGGCCGTTCAGTAGCCCAGGCCCTCTGGTGCAGGGGGCTGGGGCAACAAACAGTTCAACAGCCCAGGCCCTCTGGTGCAGGGGGGCTGGGGCAATAGCAGTTCAACAGCCCAGGCCCTCTGGTGCAGGGGGGCTGGGGCAATAGCAGTTCAATAGCCCAGGCCCTCTGGTGCAGGGGGGCTGGGGAAATAACAGTTCAAC
>NW_020664489.1:1502773-1522278 GCF_002925995.2 Terrapene triunguis | reverse complement strand
CAGCCCAGGCCCTCTGGTGCAGGGGGGCTGGGGCAATAGCAGTTCAATAGGGAAGGCCCAGGCCCTGGCTCAGGGCGGGACACACACAGACACTGCTCAGGCCCTTGGAAGCAGGGGCGGAGCAGCTACACACTCGGGGTAAGCCCTGGCGGCGAGACCAGAGCGTTGGGTGAGGGGGAAGCCTGCCACCCGTGTGTGGGGTGGCAGGGGGGAACGCAGGCCCACCCACTCCACTGCGTTCCTGCCCGGGGCCCTAACAGCGGTTACTGCCGCTGCCGGTCAGTGGGGTATCCTGACCGAAACACACTGACATGGGTTCGCATGCCTCGACAGCCTGACCGGGGTCGGCTACCCCCGGGCTACTTCCAATTTCCCCCTCAGGGCCTACCTCGTCCGCGGCACCGGGCAGGGTCCAGTCCACCAGCATAGGCTCCTCCCGGCCGGGGCTTGGTGGCAGGTCCGGCAGCTCCGTCGGAAAGTCCGGCCAGTTGCACTCGGGCGGTTCCTCCGGGTAACAGCAGGGCTGAAGGGGTTCTGGGGCGGTCTCACCGTCGGGGTTGCTGTGGGGGAGTTCCAAGGGCTCCCCCCAATGACGGGAACGGACGGGCTCCGGCGGCTCTTCGTCGTAGTGAGCCCGGGGCAGCTCGGGCCAGCTAGGAGAATATCCTCGGGCCTCCGCGGTATCCGGGTCGGGAGCTCCCGGCCGCACGTCTGCTCCCTGCGGTGGCCGGGCTCTGACTGAGCTCTGGCGGCCAGCCTTTATACTTCCTGTCCCGCCCCTTGACTTCCGGGGGGCGGGGACAGGTGGCGGTGGCTCCGCCCACTCTGGTGTCTGCACCCGTGCTCCCTCCTCTGGGCAGGAGGGGAGCCACACCGAATCACTACACTCCCCCAGCACAGGTATAAATACCATTGTAGATGGGGAGGCACTGCTTAGTAGAGTAGAGAAGAGACATGCCTACTCTCCCAAGCAATGCCTCCCCCATCTACATCGCTCTTTTTATTAGTGTAGTGTCCTGTGCCTCCCTGCTGCCAGAAGCTTTCTTCACCACAGGGAGCTGCTGGAGCCTTTACCCCACACCAGAGTCTTTCGCTGGCATGTGCAGCTACACACCGCAGCGTGGATGCAGCCTGCTTGTCACTGTGGCACATAGCTACATGCCCTACATGCCACCACAAGTGGTTTGCAGTGTAGACAAACCTTTAGTTGAGTTACATATTTTGAATTTCATCATTTTAATTGCGAAGGGCTAGACTGTGACTCTTCAGCTCCGCCTCGGGAAAGATTGTATAGCTGCACTGCCCCAGGAAGCATTTTGACTCAGAGATACTCCTCATAGGTAGAGTTCGTCACCTACTCCTTGGTTGTCCTGTGGGGAAGTAATTTACAATAGCCATTTTCAGGTGACAGCGTGTTTCCCCCCATATTGTGCAGCAAGTAGAAGGGGAGGAGCCATAGCAATGTGTTCTCCCCTCTCCACTCAGTAGCTCCCACCAACACCTGGAGTGAAAAAACAGGTAGCCCTAATGCGGCAAAACCTCTAGTCTCCTACCATGGCCCTGTAGAGTCATGTCAACCACAATCTAACCCTTAGACAGGCAAAGGTTACTTTGTTGTTGCATTGCATTCTGCAGTTCGAGTTGCATTAAAAATTAATCCACAAAATTAATCATCAAACTCCATATTTTTCACATTTTCATGTGTTACTGACTTAAACAGAGTTTGAGAGTACAGAGTTAATCACTAAGCACACAAATCAGTAGTGAACAGCTTGCCTTCTTCACTGTAAATCCCATGGCTAGTATTTGCTTTTGAAAATATGTTTTATATAACCTATCAATTCACCACTGGTGCTATAAGCCCCTTTGAAACGAATCTCTTACAAATAGCATGCACTTGCTTGTTGAATAGTTTACACAAAGTATTATGCCATTTTAAAGTCAGTGTATAAATTTAAGATATGAGGCAACCTATTGCTTCATATCTGAATGCTATAAAAAAAATCAATGTAAGCAACTACAGTAAATGATTTAGACTAGGGCTGTCAAGCGATTAAAAAATTAATCATGATTAATCGTGCTATTAAAATAATGATGATTAATTGTGCGATTACTCGCACTATTAAACAATAATAGAATACCATTTATTTACATATTTTTGGATGTTTTCCACTTTTTCAAATATATTATTTTCAATTTTAACACAAAATACAAAGTGTACAGTGCTCACCTTAAATTTATTTTTTATTATAAATATTTGCACTGTAAAAATAAAAGAAATAGTATTTTTAAATTCACTTAATACAAGTACTGTAGTGCAATCTCTTTATCATTAACTTAGAAATGTAGAATTATGTACAAAAGATAACTGCATTCAAAAATAAAACAACAAAACAATAAAACAATATTTTGCAATGCCAGCTACAAAAGTGCCATGCGACCGCCTGTTCTCACTTTTAGGTGACATTGTAAATAAGAAGTGGGCAGCATTATATCCTGTAAATATAAACAGACTTGTTTGTCTTAGCGATTGGCTGAACAAGAAGTAGGACTGAGTAGACTTGTAGACTCTAAAGTTTTACATTGTTTTGTTTTTGAGTGCAGTTATGTAACGAAAAAAAAAATCTACATTTGTAAGTTGCACTTTCACGATAAAGAGATTGCACTACAGTATTTGTATGAGGTGAATTGAAAAATACTATTTCTTTTGTTTATCATTTTTACAGTGCAAATATTTGTAATAAAAATAATATAAGGTGAGCACTGTACACTTTGTATTCTGTGTTGTAATTGAAATCAATATATTTGAAAATGTAGAAAAACATCCAAAATATTTAATAAATTTCAATTGGTATTTTATTGTTTAACAGTGCGATTAAAACTGTGATTAATTGCGATTAATTTTGTGGGGTTAATCGCTTGAGTTAACTGCGATTAATCATCAGCCCTAATTTAGACACATTAAGAAAGGGAACTAGTAAAAAAAATCCAGACACTGAAAACTGCAAAAGCTACCTTGCTAAATGCAACAAAATGTATTTGAACATAATTTGCTATAATTTATTTATAAAACACTTTTAAATGGCTAATATTCCTTTTCATAAACCGGAAGGTTGAAAACCACCATGGATTTCTCAAAATAGATTTTTATGTGAGTTATGATCAGACAGGGAAATATTGCTGTTGCATTACTGGAAGAATCCAAGACATAGTTTTGTATGATTAAAAACCTGATCATATACTCAGTCTCTAAAGTATTATACCTGTAGTTATAAGACTTATTTTCCCATAAATCTTCTACATTTTTAGTTGCCTCCTGACAGTCTAAACCTCCTGGCTTTAGTCTCAGTAACTGCTTAATTTATCTCATTTCAACTTGTGTGATGAAAAAGTGTCAAGGAACTCTGCAATCCCCCCAAAACATTTGTCTTCTCCCTGTACATTTCAGAGTGGTAGCCATGTCGTTGTTTTCCCTGTACGTTGTATTTATACTTGACATTTATGCGTTTTTAAAGTGTTTTAGTTTGTTGATTGCATTTAACTAACAGAAATTAACCACAATCTGGAGGGCAAAGATTACACAGCATTGTTAGAACCCAAATCTACTCACAAGGAGGACAATGATAGAATTCCCATTGACTTCACTGAAGCCGGATTGGGCTCTATCCTACCAATCCCGTGTGGTAGGTGTTGCCATGAATAGCTCCACTGAGTTCAGAAGGACTATTTATAATAGCACTGTGCTCTGAAGTAACTGTTTGAAGGTTCAGGCTTTTCAGTCCCAGTCCTACATATGGATATGGGCAGATGGACCTCACCATGCAAAGCCCCTTTGAAGTCATTGGTGCTCCTGACAGGTACTAAGGTCTGTCCGCCCATCTAATGCCAATTTTTTTTAAAGGCTCCAGAGGCAATCCTGGCAATTACAGGATAGTAAGTCTAACTTCAGTACCAGACAAAGTGGTTGAAATTATTGTAAATAACAGAATTATCAGACTCAGATGAATAAGATTGGTTGGGGAAGAGTCAACACGGCTTTTGAAAAGTGAAATCATGCCTCACCAATCTATTAGAATTCTTTGGGGGGGAGGTTAACAAACATGTGGGCAAGGGTGATCCAGTCAATATGATGTACTTGGACTTTCAGAAAACCTTTGACATGGTCCCTCACCAAAGATTCTTAAGCAAAGTAAGCAGTCATGGATAAGAGAGAAGGTCCTCTCATGGGGATAATTAAGAATAATTTGTCAGTTTTCACAGTGGAGACAGGAAAATAGCAGGGTTCCCCAGGAGCTGTTCAACATATTGATATATGATTGGGGGAAATGAGTAAACAATGAAGTAGCAAAGTTTGCAGATGATATAAAATTACTCAGAATAGTGAATACCAAAGTAGACTGTTAGAAGTTATAAAGGGATCTCACAAAACTAGGTGATCATGCAAGAAAATGGCAGATGAAATTCAATTTATTTCAAAACAATGTTGATAATGCAAAGTGATGCACATTGAAAAATGCAAGCCCAATTATACAATCAAAATGATGGTGTCTGTGATGGTCATCACACTGGGGTTGGTTGGTAGGGTAGCATTCCTTAGTGGTCAGGGCTTAGGCCCATGACTTGCAGGGCATTGTTGGTAGAGAAGCCTGGGCCCTCCCATTCCATCAGGCTCTGACCCAGGGCCCTTTGAGTGCTATCAGTGATCTGACCGCCAGGGGATGCTTAAGGCTGCACTCCCTGGGCCACTTCCTATCACCCTCCCGCACCACTGCAATTGTCCCAAGGTCACCGTCTGGGTTAAGGCAAAATGAAGGGGGTCTGCTCACCACAAGACACCTTCTGGCAACTCTTTTCTTCTTTTGGAAGGCAGGTACTGGGCTAGAAGAACCATTGGTCAGACCCAGTATGGCCATTCTTGTGTTCTTATTTGACTGCAGGTTTAGGGCCTAAGACCATGATTCAATAAAAGAATCAAATATGTGTTTAACTTTCAGCTTCTGCTCTAAGCTCTAGTGAAGACATTTTTGTTCTGAAACATAAAAACTGAAAAATACCTGTAAATTTGACATTTTCCCATGGGAAAAAAAATCTCATTTTTGACAAAAAGACATTTTCCAAGGTGAAAAATTTTAATCAACTCTACCAGTATTATTCTTTAATATTTGTATTATTACAGCACCTCATATTGTTTCCACATGATAAGCCATGCAATTTTAAGCATGAAATGGTGCCTACTTACTTTTTTGTCTCTAGTAGAGCTGGAAGAATACTGCACCCAAGTTTCCACAAATACTCATACATTTTTAAACCAAAACACTTTGACCACTATTTGCACCCCTTTGGCTTTCCACAAATATTCCACTAAGCAAGTTTGGAAGCAATATTCACTGAAACAATTAACCATGGTGGCTATTGCAGAATATTTGTGGAAATCAAATTTCCAATTCATAATGGTGTATATTCTCACTAGAACCCTTAGTATAAGAACACTACTCAACAAGTAGGGAACAGATTAGACAATGTGATGTAAGTGTCCAATTTTACATCTGACATTTGCAATAAACTTCTCATGGATGAGCTATAGAACAAGATTTATTTGAAAAACTTATTCAGGGTCAGATTGTGAACCTCATCACATTTCTTTTCAGGGGAATAAGGCACCCACAGACTCCCCTGCAATCTCTAACCATGCTATGGTTGACAGCCTCTGCAGGTGGATAGGAGGTAGGCAGGCAAACTGAACAGACAACAATCTGCTCTGAGCATAGATTTGGTGTAAATATTTTCTCCCAACCCCTGGAGCAAGGGCCTCTGAGTCATGATCTTGTTCCTCATCAGCTCTTGGTGCAGAGCAATTAGATGCTACCTCTTGCTTAGGGCTCCTAGCAAAGCTACAATAAACACTGAAGGAATAACTTCAAACAACAAATATATCTGAGAAAACCTCAATCTGTTCACATGCTACCAAGGTACTAACAAAAAAAAAAAAAAAAAAGGCAAAAAGTCTATCAGATTGTTTGCTATAAATTATTGGCGTAGTTCCAGTTCTTTGCAGGGGGGACAATAGATTGGCGTTCACAACACGTCCCCCATAAGCACCCAGATACAGCTGGTCTGCGGTCTGGAGAAATGGACAATCCAACTAGCAGATAGAATTCAAGGATTACCATGAATCTCAGTCAACTGGTCAAACAGGTTCTGGACAATGACTTTCTAGACCAGGGGTAGGCAACCCATGGCACGAGTGCCGAAGGTGGCATGCAAGCTGATTTTCAGTGGCACTCACACTGCCCGGGGGACTCTGCATTTTAATTTAATTTTAAATGAAGCTTCTTAAATATTTTAAAAAACTTATTTACTTCACATACAACAATAGTTTAGTTATATGTTATAGACTTAAAGAAAGAGATCTTCTAAAAATGTTAAAATGTATTACTGGTACGCGAAACCTTAAATTAGAGTGAATAAATGAAGACTCGGCACACCACTTCTGAAAGGTTGCCGACCCCTGTTCTAGACACAGGTCCGGCACTTAAGATCCTTCAGATGAATGTTGAAGGGTTGTCTGCCACCAAGCGGGAACTTATTGGTGTTCTTGTAAAGGAAGTTCAAACTGACATTATTTGTCTACAAGAAACTGACACCACACTGAATGAAGCACATTGGGTTAAGATAATTGGTTTTGATCTGTTAAGTCACGTCTTCATCTGAAACATCGCCAAGCCACGTGCATCTGTAGTGATATATCGGATGTTGTCCATATCGAATCTTCACCTTTTTGTGATACGACTGAAGTCGGTGGATTTCAAATTGCAAATGTATATAAGCCACTGGGTGAAACATGGGGTTGACAAGTTCTCCCAAGGCATAAGCATCTGGCACTGTATGTTGGCGACTTTGATAGTCATCATAGCAAGGGGGTTATGTGACTGCAGACCCAAACGGTGAACAACTGCTGGAGTGGGCAACAAAGAATGATTTCACACTGGTCCATGACCCTACGCAGTGTGGTACCTTCCATTCAACACGTTGGAATAGGGACTATTGCTTGACCTGTGCTGGTTCACATCGTTTGCCAATCATCTGAAGCCAGTCATGTGTACGGTACTTAATGATTTTCCACGTAGCCAACATAGTCCATTCTTGATTCAAGTGGGAACAAGTCTTCTGCTTATAAGGAGTGTACCAAAGCTTAGAAACTTGCACAAGTACAGACAGATATCATCTTCCTTTCCAAATGCAAACAGATGGACATCATACCAAATGGACTGAAGGTGAAAAATCCATTGCTATCTACATACTACACAGACCACAGTGAGAGAGTATACCATACTCTATCAAAGAAACTGAGGAACCACCTGATCAGTATCCTATAGAGCAAACAGGAAAACATCAAAAAAGAGCTCTCCAGCCTGGAGACTCTCATAAATAACCAGACTTCCATACAAACGGACTTCACAAAAATAAGACAGGAGATCTACACTACACACTTCACCTCTCTACAAAGGAAAAAGGACTGTAAGCTGTCTAAAATCCTACCTGCCACATGGTGCCACAACAGTGGTACCCCTAACCCA
Organism: Terrapene triunguis; assembly: GCF_002925995.2. Taxonomy (NCBI): domain Eukaryota; kingdom Metazoa; phylum Chordata; order Testudines; family Emydidae; genus Terrapene; species Terrapene triunguis. The sequence goes on along the minus strand of NW_020664489.1, from coordinate 1,514,701 downwards.
CCCAGCAATATCGTCAATCTATCCAACTACACACTCAGCCCGGCAGAAGAGTCTGTCCTATCTCGGGGACTCTCTTTCTGCCCTGCCACCCCCACAAACATGATACAGTTCTGCGGCGATCTGGAAGCCTACTTTCGCCGTCTCCGACTCAAAGAATACTTTCAAGATAACACTGAACAGCGCACTGATACACAGATACCCTGCCAACAACAGCACAAGAAGAAGAACTCCACATGGACTCCTCCTGAGGGTCGAAATGACAGTCTGGACCTATACATAGAATGCTTCCACCAATGTGCACAGGCAGAAATTGTGGAAAAACAACATCGCTTGCCTCATAACCTCAGTCGTGCAGAACACAATGCCATCCACAGCCTCAGAAACCACCCTGACATTATAATCAAAGAGGCTGATAAAGGAGGTGCTGTTGTCAAAAAAGGAGGCTGCCAGACAAGTCTCCAATACCAAATTCTATAGGCCATTTCCCTCAGATCCCTCTGAGGAATACACTAAGAAACTGCACCACCTACTCAGGACACTCCCTACACTAACACAGGAATAAATCAACACACCCTTAGAGCCCTGACCGGGGTTATTCTATCTACTACCCGCGATTTCAACAGCTTCCACCCCACATCAACCTCAGCCTGGACCAATCTACACGGGAGGTCCACTTCCTAGACCACACGGTGCAAATAAGTGATGGTCACATTAACACCACCCTATACCGAAAACCCACCGACAGCTATGCCTACCTTCATGCCTCCAGCTTCCATCCCGGACACAACACACAATCCATTGTCTACAGCCAAGCACTGAGGTACAACCGCATCTGCTCCAACCCCTCAGACAGAGACCAACACCTACAAAATCTTCATCAAGCATTCTCAAAACTATGATACCCGCACGAGGAAATAAGGAAACAGATCAACAGAGCCAGATGTGTACCCAGAAGCCTCCTACTGCAAGACAAGCCCAAGAAAGAAACCAACAGAACTCCACTGGCCCTCACATACAGTCCCGAGCTAAAACCTCTCCAACGCATCATCAGTGATCTACAACCCATCCTGGACAACGATCCCTCACTTTCATAGGCCTTGGGTGGCAGGCCAGTCCTCGCCCACAGACAACCAGCCAACCTGAAGCATATTCTCACCAGTAACTACACACCGCACCATAGTAACTCTAACTCAGGATCCAATCCATGCAACAAACCTTGATGCCAACTCTGCCCATATATCTACACCAGCGACACCATCACAGGACCTAACCAGATCAGCCACACCATCACCGGTTCATTCACCTGCACGTCCACCAATGTAATATACGCCATCATATGCCAGCAATGTCCCTCTGCTATGTACATCGGCCAAACTGGACAGTCCCTACATAAAAAGATAAATGGACACAAATCAGATATTAGGAATGGCAATATACAAAAACCTGTAGGAGAACACTTCAATCTCCCTGGACACACAATAGCAGATTTGAAGGTAGCCATCCCGCAGCAAAAAAACTTCAGGACCAGACTTCAAAGAGAAACTGCTGAGCTTCAGTTCATCTGCAAATTTGACACCATCAGCTCAGGATTAAACAAAGACTGTGAATGGCTAGCCAAGTACAAAAGCAGTTTCTCCTCCCTTGGTGTTCACACCTCAACTGCTAGAAGAGGGCCTCATCCCCCCGATTGAACTAACTTCGTTATCTCTAGCCTGACTCACTCTTGCTTGCATATTTATACCTGCCTCTGGAAATTTCCACTACATGCATCCGACGAAGTGGGTATTCATCCACGAAAGCTCATGCTCCAATACGTCTGTTAGTCTATAAGATGCCACAGGACTCTTTGCTGCTTTTATGGAATTTCTGGAAGGCAGATTGGGGCTCCTTTACTGAATACTTAGAAGAGAGCATCGTAACCATCCCATTAAATATCATCTCCGTAGAAGATGCAAACTGTCATTTCTATTGTGCCATTTTTAAAGCTGCAAGTGCAACAATTCCACGCAGCTTCCGACCAGTGTATATTCCTTGCTTGAATGAGGATTGTGCTGACTTGCTGTGGCAGGATGAGGAACCAGATAATCCGGAGATTGCAGACCATTTTATAGAATCACTGGATGCAGCTTGCCAGGCTTGATGGAAAGAAGCAACAGTGGTGTTTGACTTTACACAGTCAAGCCAGAAGAGCTGGAGCTTAATTCGTTGACTAGGTCCATCTCAACGTCCATGTGCACAAAGCAGGCCAGCAGTTACGCCAAATCAGATTGCCAGTTATCTGTTAAAGGTTGCCAAAGCTCCTGTTAACAGAGTTGTCAAATGATAGGTACATGACAAGTGGAGGTGTTTCCTAAGGAGTAATTCAGCCGATAGTAATATGAAGCTATTAACTAGTCTGGAACTGGATAATGTACTGAATGATTTAAAAATGGTACAGCTCCCACATATGATAGAATTGCACCTGAATTCATGAAACATCTGGGGTCCTCACGCTCAGGAATGGTTTTTCAGTTTTTCAACAGAGTTCTGCAGGAATCCAGACTGCCTAGAATCTGGCACCAAGAGAAGGTCATTGCCTTGCTGAAACCTCGGAAAGATCCACACTTGCCTTTGAGGTACAGACCAATTTCACTTCTAAGCATATATTTTAATGTGCCTGAGCATCTGATTTTGCAAAGAATTTCACCATCTGTGGAAGGCATGCTGGCACCAGAGCAAGCTGGTTTTTGCCACCATCATAGTGCATGTGATCAAGTGCTGGCACTTACAACTTTCATCGAAAATGGATTCCAACATTAGCTGAAGATGGGTTCAGTTTTTCTTGACCTGACCACAGCATACGATACAGTTTGGCACACAGGCCTTTGGGTGAAATTGTCTAGAACTATGCCAAGTAGATTTGTATGTGCAACAGCTCTGTTTTTGAGAAATCACCATTTTTTGTGTGCATATTGGTGATAGAACACGTGCTTGGTGGCACTGGAAGAATGGCCTCCCTCAAGGGATCAGTATTATCTCCAAAGTTATTCAACTTATATTAGAATGACCTACCATATACTAGGTCTCGCAAGTTTGTTTATGCCTATGACATATGCCTCGGCACTCAGCCACACTCCCTTGACATACTTGAGAGCATTTTTGAATGCAGATATGGTGGCTATGGCCGATTATTGTTGTTGGTGGCACCTGATACCAACTGGAAGTAAGACTGTGTCAAGTATCTTCCATTTACATCATGCACAAGTGGGCAAAGAGCTGAATATAGTTCTCAGTGGTCAGTGAAAAAAGCATGATTCACACCCAGTCTATTTAGGTGGCACATTGGATAGAACTCTCACATATCGTGATCATCTTGCAAAGACAGTGACTAAGGTCAAAACATGCAACAACCTGCTTGGAAAACTGTCCGGAACAACATGGGATGCTGTCAAGGCTGATTCCCCACTTTGAACTTTAGGGTACAAATGTAGGGGCCTGCATGAAAACCTCTAAGCTTAACTACCAGCTTAGCTTTGGTCCCGCTGCCACCATCTCAAGAATCCCCTCCCTGGGAAGCCTTGAGAACCCTTTCACCAATTCCCTGGTGAACACAGATCCAAACCCCCTTGGATCTTAAAACAAGGAGAAATTAATCGTCCCCCCTCCTTCCTCCCACCAACTCCTGGTGAATACAGATCCAAACCCCCTTGGATCTTAACACAAGGAGAAATTAATCTGGTTCTTAAAAAAGAAGGCTTTTAATTAAAGAAAAAGGTAAAAATCATCTCTGTAAAATCAGTATGGAAAATACTTTACAGGGTAATCAAACTTAAAGAGCTCAGAGGACCCCCCTCTGTCTTAGGTTCAAAGTACAGCAAAACAAAGATAAACACTCTAGTAAAAGGTACATTTACAAGTTGAGAAAACAAAGTAAATCTAAGACGCCTTGCCTGTCTTTTTACTTACAAGTTTGAAATAGGAGAGACTTGTTTAGAAAGATGGGGAGAACCTGGATTGATGTCTGGTCCCTCTCAGTCCCAAGAGCGAACAACCCCTTAAAACAAAGAGCACACACAAAAGCCTTTCCCCCCCCAAGATTTGAAAGTATCTTGTCCCCTTATTGGTCCTTGGGGTCAGGTGTCAGCCAGGTTACCCGAGCTTCTTAACCCTTTACAGGTAAAAGGATTTGGAGTCTCTGTACACAGAGAGCTGTTACCCTTCCCTTTATAGTTATGACAGATGCCAACTCCCAAATGTTATGCAGTTCAGTTATTCAGCAGCAGAGTACTACACTTCAGTATGGGCTCACTTGTCTCACACAAGGATGATCAATGTACAAGTTAATTCCATCATGTATATTATTTCAGGCACACTTAAATCTACTCCCCCTACCATAGTTACCAGTTCTCTGCAGTATTGCTCCACCCAGTGTTCACAGAGAGGAACGTGTAGCAAAGCTCATGACAAAATTGTGTGATATGCCACATCTACTGTTAATTAAAGACTTGCTTGATCCACCACATGCCATCTGCCCCTATGGCACCCACTGTGGATAAGTTTACCGGGATTTATGGTAGAGGATGCATGGTGAGCTTCATGGTCCGCAGAGTAAGTGACAAATAATTATCTTGTCTCAGACCCCACTCAACGTCAATCCAAGTTTGATTTACCATGAAGGGAATGGAGCCTTCTCAACCGATTTCATACTGGACATGGAATTTGTGCTGCAACAGAATTTTGATGGTGTTATAGAGACAGTCCACTATGTCAATGTGGGCAGCCATAAACAATGACATACATTGCTGAGGACTGCAAAATAACTCAACTTCCTGGAGGTCTTCATGCCCTGAACATTGTTGATAAGAACGCTATGGCTTGACCAGATTGCATATGCCAAATAAATAGTTCTTAGCATGTATACTTACTAAACAAATCCTTTGTGCTTTGAAACGTGATATTATCTCAATTCAAATCCTTATTTGGAAGAAGAAAGGTTATGAGCAACATGAAGACTTGATCCTGCATTCCTTATTCAGGCAAAACTCCCATTACCATCTTGGAAATTTTGCCTAAGCAAGGGCTGAAAAAATTAGGACCAAATTGTGGTAGAACTGATTTTTAATTAAGATTAGTCTTCTCTATGGTTTCCCAGATTTGGGGGACATTCCTAAATGTTAACAAAGGAATGCATGCATCTTTAAATTAGAATTTGCTCAAAGACTCTAACTGTCTACTCTAATTCTCTAGCACCAAGGCCTGTAAAGTACTTAAGCAAATATCTCGAGTGGCTGGAGATGGGACACTAAATGAAGAGGGCTCTGAGTAACTATAGAAAATTCTATCTCAGGTGTCTGACTGGTGGGTCTCCTCCACATGTTCAGGATCTAACTAATCACCATATTTGGGGTTGAGAAGGAATAGTACCCCACGTCAGATTGGCAGAGACCTTGGAGGTGTTTGGCCTTCCTCTGCAGCATGGCGTGCAGGTTAGAACTAGAGTAAATGGTAGATTCTGTGTAACTTGATGTCTTTAAAACAATATTTGAGGACTTCAGAAATTCCACCAGAGGTTATGGGTCAATTACAGAAGTGGGAGGATGAGGTTCTGTTGCCTGCGATGTGTATCAGGTTAGACTAGATGATTAGGGTGTCCCCTTCTGATCTTAAGGTCTGCATGTGCAATTTTAAGTCTGAGTAGTCTCATGAAGCCAATGGTACTACTAACATACTTAAAACTATGAATCTGCATAAGTGTTCTTCAAGGTAGGGAGCCTAATTGTTGCATATGAAGGGGAATCATCTACTGATTTTTGTGTGTGTGTTTAATGTGATTGTACTTCCTGACTTCATAATATTCTTTAACCAACCTTTTAAAAACAGCACATTAACATCTGTTCAAGAAGTATGTGATCAGACTGTTGCCAAATGAGAACTGATTAAAAATATTCCTTCTTTCCCGCTGGAAAAGGGAGATCACAATTTATTAAGAATTTAATTTTGCAAACAGTTTGTTCTTAAATTCACGCGCGCTTAACAAGTTATGTATTGGCAAAATTGGAGTGGCTTTTTAAAATCAAATATCTAGTAGGAATTGATGGAGAGAAAGATTGGCCAGACCCCCATCTCTGCTGCACACTGAACTTTAGCCCATTATGAAAACTGAATTTGAATCAAAACTCTTTGTGGTTATAAAATGTTCATAGAAGTATCTGTGTGTGGGGCTACTTCTTTCTCTGCCATCACTTCCACATTCTGTTCAGGACCTGAACCAGTAGCACCAAAATACTGTGAAAACAGCTGTTCTCACAGGACACCTGGATAAACCAGAACCAGAAGTGCCAGAAATATTGCAAGAAAGTCTCTTCTACAAGATGCTCAGTTGAATTTTGCACATTTGGAAGATTCAAGGACAGTAACTAAGGTTCAGATACCCAATCAGTCCCAGATTTTTAAGTGCTCTGCATGCAGAATTTCCATTGACTTCAGTGGGAGAGGGAGTGTTTGCAGTATCTGGGCCACTGAACATTTGGATCCTTATCTCAACTGTCCCCTAATGCCAAACTTTAGGAGCTCTGTCCTTCTCTATTGGTGAGAACACATCATTTTTACTGTTTGGTTCCACCTCAGTTGAGACCAGCCAAGGGGTCTGAGCTGAAACCAATATTTGTCTATATAAGAAAGAGCTACTAGAGTGTTCAATATGATGGGTCTCCCAGCTTTGGAATTTGCCTCCTTACCATTTGGTCCAGAATAACTAATATCTGGGGACCACCAGGGCATATAGCAAAGCTTACATTTTTTCCCAAGGCTTTTGAAAAATGGGAGATGGAATTGCTAGAGTGGAAAGAGATGGGGTAAATGTTTGAGTTTCTGGTTTGCTGGTGGTAGGTAATATTGTACAGTGCTACTGTATTAGTTAGGTCTGCTTAAAAATACAATACAATGGATTCCCAATGTTAAGGGCATTGATGGCCTTTAGTGTTTTGTACAAATCCAAAGAAATAAAGCAAATGAAAAGCCCATTATTTTCCATTCGCTATGTACTCTCATTACTACTCTATTCAAAGTCTATTGCCATCCCCTTCTTCAAAATTAACATGCTAATATAACTCACAGAATTCGCATCTCAAAAATAACATTGTAAATAGAGGAAGCTATATGTACTAGAGGAACTACAAATGTAGAGATTCCAAATCCTTGAAAGGTTCATATTACGTATTTTCTTTTTGCTAAGTAGAGATACAGTAACCCATTTTCTAGCACACTATGAATGAGAAACACTCTTGAAAATATGGCTATTATTTTAGCCTTCATATCTCTATAATAGATTGCTGCTAAAGGTAATAGAGGTCAGAACTGAAGTGAGGCTATTTTGTTTCATGTCTGATGATACTGAATCCCTAGAAATGTCACTTAATAGGCCATTTTTAAGATATCAATAACAAATCATCGGAACAGTCTTAATAGTGAGAATCAGCAGGCAGGAGAAGAGGGAGGTCTTGGAAATCTATACTATTTGTGGTTTCTGAAACCTTGGTTGCTAAGCACTAACTGGAATCAAGAGAAAAATATTTTGTAATGTTCAGTACAGGAAAGAGAGGAATAAGAACATGTATATTATGGAGGAGGCAGCTGTCCTTTACACAGCAGGAATTATTGGATATGGGCTAAAGATATTAAGGTAATTAGAGCTCTAGAAAAATAGCAGATTGTTGGAGTATACGACCTACTTCTTTATGGGTGTATGTTAGCCCTAACAATTCTATGAATGTATGGATGGTAAAAGAATTGAAATTGTGTGTCTAGTGAATTTCTGGTTAAATAATTTCTACACTGAACATCTCAGCACTCATTTACTACCTGTGTAAGCCTCAATGTAAGCTAATGTACAATAGCACTTGTACTGTCCTGGGGACATCCCCTTCAGATGCTTCCCCAAGACTTTTGAACAACCAAAGAAGAGATTGCCATCCAAGGAGTTAAATTAAACCTACTGCATGATGGGACAGGACTTTGGGAGTTTAGTTAGTTCTGCATGGATATTGATGTCTTGCAGATGTGTTCAATAAAGCTCATAATTAGAAACCTCACTCTCAAGGCTCAGCGCTTTGATTTAAGGAGCTCTCAATAACCTGAGTCACAGCACTCAACAAATTAAATCTGTATTTCAGTACTTGGTATGTTTGCATGGAGTACATAGTAAATGTTGCAGAAGTCCTATTTCACTAGGGGGGTGGTGAAGCACTGGGATGGGTTACCTGGGGAGGTGGTGGAATCTCCATCCTTAAGAAGCAACAGAGGGTCCTGTGGCACCTTTAAGACTAACAGAAGTATTGGAGCATAAGCTTTCGTGGGTGAATGCCCACTTCATCAGACGCAAGGCTTGCTGCATACTACCTCTGCTTTCACACCATGTTAGTGTAACCCACACACCTTATGGGTATGGTGTTGCATCCCATCTAGTGGCAGCGAGACCACTTAGAGAGAGAGATTAAATGAGCTTTTAGCTCATGCGGTAGAGGCTCATGCACTAAGCTCCAAAGGCCCCAGGTTCAATCCCACTGGGGTCTGTCAGCATTACATTAGCACTCTCAAACAGGGTGAAATTTTGCCACACTTACATTGAGGATTACATTATTACTTGAACAGTCACTGGGAAACTACTGGAAACAGCAGGATTACTCCCCATGTGAAGTACTATTCAATGTGAGTAAAGCCTTCAGAATCTGACCCCAGTAAGCACACAGGATCAGATCCTCTGGACCAACAGACCTATATCCACAGAAGTAAAAGGGCGAACACCATCTTTATAGCTCCCCAGTCCTGCATTCAGTGGGTGCCAGCCTAGTCCCTGTTGCAGGGGAGGAACACAGGAATTGCCATACAATGTCAGACCGTTGGTTCACCTCCTCCATGGCTCGTCCCCGGTAGTGGCTAGTACCAGATGCTCTAGAAGAATGTGCAAGACCCTCTGTCATAGGTAGCTGCAAGGAAACATGCCCTCAGGGAAAGCTTCCTCCTAATCTCCAATAATCAGAGGTTGGTTTATGCCCTGAAGTCTGAGGATTTATATCCCTTCCTTGAATACTGCATGCAGTTCTGGTCGTCCCATTTGAAAAAAAAGATATATTAGAGTTGGAAAAGGTACAGAGAAGGGCAACAAAAATGATTAAAGCTCTGGAACAGCTTCCATATGAGGAGAGATTAAAAAGACTGGGACTGGTCAGCTTGGAAAAGAGACAGCTGAGAGGGGACATAATAAAGGTCTATAAAATCATGACTGGTATGGAGAAAGTGAATACAGAAGTGTTATTTACTCCTTCACATAACACAAGAACCCAGGGTCACCTAATGAAATTAATAAGCAGCAGGTTTAAAACAAACAAAAGGAAGTACCTCTTCACACAATGCAGTCAAGTTGTGAGACTCGTTGCCAGGGGATGTTCAGAAGGCCAAAAGTCTATCTGGGTGCAGAAAAGAATTAGGCTACGTCTACACTGCACACCTTACAGCGCACAACAGTGCCACTACAGCAGTGCCGCAGTGTAGCCGCTCTTTATCGACAGGAGAGAGCTCTCCTGCTGACAAAATAAAACCACTCCAAATGAGGAATAGTCGCTTCATCATTGGGAGAGCATCTCCCACTGACAAAGCACTGTCCACATTGGCGCTTTTTGTCCGTAAAACTTTTGTCGGTCAGGGGTGGAGAGGGGGTTCATACCCTTGACTGACAGAAGTCTTACTGAAGAAAGTGCAGTGTAGACATAGCCTTAGATAAGCCCCAGGAGGATAGGTACACCAATGGCTATTAGCCAAGATGGATATACTAGCCAAATGAATGTGGGTAAGCAGCAATTGTGTCATAATTGTGTTCTCATTGTCAAAGGAAAACATTTGCATACATTAAAGGAGAGAATTAACTACTTATAACAAAGCACATTGTCGTAAACATTCAAAATATAATGTTGAGGTATAAAGAGGATATTTATTCTTCTAAACAATATTATCTGATATGTAACTGACTGAAAAAAGTAGTTTCTATGTTCCACTAATCATTTTTCCTGATAAAATTTAAAGAGTAAAAATGACAAATCACAAAATGAGTCTATTCATAAAACCATAAACATCTGGGAAGCCTCTCTGCTAATTATCTTTCAGCAAATCAATAAATATACACATAATGCTGCTACCTAAAAAGGCTTCTAATCACATGTTAGAAACTCAACAAAGAGCACAGAAACATAGCAATTACAGAGCAGAACAATCATCCATCTATTTCCATCTCCCATCACCAACTGTGGCAACATACTTCAGAGGAAGTGCAAGAAGCCTTGTAGTTGGCAATTAAAGAATGTATACAGCTTCAGCTGAACTCCACACAGTTGATAGCCAATGACTTCAAGAATGAGAGCTTTTCTTTTAAACATATTTCATCCTATCTCATGTAACTTAGGCTGTTGTTTAGTGCTAAGCTCTTGAACTTGATTGTGCTAGCAGAAGAGGAAGGCTGGCCCAGTAACGAGGGCCTTAGTGTAGGATCTGGGTTCAAGTTCCTGCTCTCCTACAGACTTCCTTCACTGCCTGGAAAATAGGGTTAATATTACTTCCTTACCCCACAGTGGCACTGTGAGCATTAAGGATTGTGAGGCACTGAGATACCATGGTAATGGGCACCACATAGTCCCACAGGTGAATTCTGCTAATGGGACAGAAAAATGAGCAAATTTGACCTCCTACTTGCATTAATCTGTCTTTCCACTTGAGCAAAGAGGGTTGGATGCTGCTTCTGATTCAGAGAGGTCTACTTAAGACTGACATAAAATTCCTCCTCTTGATGGTGCTGGACGCACTGCCTCTTACAGTATTCTCAACCTGGGAAGCTAGACTCTGAGCTGAAGTTCTAGTAATCTATAATTTCTGAATGATGATACAGTTAGAACATAGAGTGGATTAATAAGGCAATATCTAGGGGGAATAGCTCAGACATTAACAGCTGATGTCTGCTACTGCAGCAGCACTTTGATTAGAACCTTTGAAAAGCCTCTGGGGGCCTGGTTACACCACAGCTGTTTAGAGTCTAACACACATGTTCAGAGCAGCCATGATTCCTCTTCATTAAAGTGACTCTTTGAGGTGCCTGACCTATTTTTTTCTTCTGTGTGTTCACTGACTACTCACACAAAGATTCAGCAACACACTCTCACTGAACACACAGTCTCTCTGGCTTGCTTTGTATTGCTTTCTGATATGAGTATTTAAATAGTGTTGTATATTAGATCCATATTTTAGTAGCTTTTTAATATGCAAAGTTACCTATGGAAGCTGGTACAGTTTGCTCCATGTATTTACTACCCATCTGTTCATTTATGGAGCAAGTTCTTGTAAGGACTGACAGATCTTGAACCTGAGATCAAGAGTTCCCAAGCAGCCCTCACACCCTAGCCACTACTGGGCAGCCCACATTCAACTACTGGAAATAAGGGGCTAGCAGAACTTTGACCCCTCCTAGAGGCACCCACCCAGAGAATACTGATTGGGGATGATGACCAGCCCCACCAATTGGCCGGACAATACTCTGATCCCTACTTTGGGTCCTAGTTCCTGATTCAAGCTTTGGCCTCTGGCTCTGACCAGTAGGTATGACCATCCCTGTTTCAACCACTAGTCAGACCGCTCTTGTCCCAGTCTTGACAGCTCTTACTATTTGCCTGTCTCTAATGGTTACATTGCTCTACAGCCAAAATGCTTCTGAAATAAATGTAGTCAAACTTTACTAATTCTGGGTCACTGATAACGAAAATGATGCTTAAAATTGTTGATTGGCTCTAGTTTTCAAGATATGCTATTGGGTCAGTATATACAACCCTTGACTTGGGAATGGCGGAGGATAAGTGAGTTATAGAGGGAAGGGATCTCAATTTAAACCAGAAATGACTAAAATACATCTTT
>NW_020664489.1:1404836-1497773 GCF_002925995.2 Terrapene triunguis | reverse complement strand
CACATCAAAATACATAATAAATAGCACATTTTATCTCTGAAGCAGACAACTTCTCAAAAATTGTAGACCAGTGTTATTAAACCTTCTTGTCTAATCATAATAATGTAATGGGACCTGTGATGACAGACGGTTTGCATGGGAAGCAGATGTTGGTGTTTACCTAGATGTAATTTACAATGATGAGTGGTGGTGATTGGAGTTGTTGTTTTTTTCTGTCAGTGCAATATGGCATATATTACAAAGCTGCAAAATGTCTCCCATGGAGTCACTATGGCCTGTCACGTCAATATCATGCATTTTAAAAACTTCCTTGAATACATGTTTATATAGCCTGTATTTACATCTGTTTAAAATATTTCTTAACATGATGTACTGCTACAGGCTTCCTCCAACCCCTTTGTCTTTCCAAAATGATTTATTTTAAAAGCAAAGGCAATAATTCCATGCAATTTTAGAAAATTATTTGTTTAAATATTAATTTGGCATTTATGAAAAGTGTCAGCCGATTTAAATCCTGGGGCGGTGGGTGGAGCTTACCAACACAAGGAAAGGCTCAGCTCCTGTGTCAGGCCTGGTCTACACTACGAGGTTATGTCGAATTTAGCAGCGTTAAATCGAATTAACCCTGCACCCGTCCACACAACGAAGCTATTTAGTTCGACATAGAGGTCTCCTAAATTCGATTTCTGTACTCCTCCCCAACGAGGGGAGTAGCGCTAAATTCGACATGGCCATGTCGAATTAGGGTAGGTGTGGATGGAATTCGACGCTAATAGCTCCGGGAGCTATCCCACAGTGCACCACTCTGTTGACGCTCTGGACAGCAGTCCGAGCTCGGATGCTCTGACCAGCCACACAGGAAAAGCCCCGGGAAAATTTGAATTCCTTTTCCTGTCTGGCCAGTTTGAATCTCATTTCCTGTTTGGACATCGTGGCGAGCTCAGCAGCACTGGCAACGATGCAGAGCTCTCCAGCAGAGGTGACCATGCAATCTCAGAATAGAAAGAGGGCCCCAGCATGGACTGATCGGGAAGTCTTGGATCTGACTGCTGTGTGGGGCGATGAGTCCGTGCTTTCGGAGCTGCGATCGAAAAGACGGAATGCAAAGATCTACGAGAAGATCTCAAAAGCCATGACAAAGAGAGGATACAGCCGGGATGCAACGCAGTGCCGCGTGAAAATCAAGGAGCTGAGACAAGGGTACCAGAAGACCAAAGAGGAAACGGACGCTCCGGATCCCAGCCCCAGACATGCCATTTCTACGAGGCACTGCATTCCATTCTAGGTGCGGCCGCCACCACTACCCCACCACTGACTGTGGACTCAGAGGATGGGATATCGTCGACGGCCGCTTCCTCGGAGATGTTAGGGGACGGGGAAGATGAGGAAGGAGATAAGGAGGTCGAGGCAGTCGACAGCGCTTACAATGCTGATTTCCCCGACAGCCAGGATCTCTTCATCACCCTCACAGAGATCCCCTACCAACCGTCCCCAGGCGTTAACCCGGACCCTGAATCAGGGGAAGGATCAGTCGGTAAGTGTTTTAAACATGTAAACATTTATTTTGAACAGAACAGGAACATTAACAATGGGTTTTTCATGATTGGTTTGCCCTAGGCGCTTAACGTTTAAGTCCTTGGCAGTGCAACTACTGCAAAAGAATCTAACAATGTCCGGTTTATCATGATTAGTTTGCCCTAGGCGCTCTACTTTTCAGTCCTTGCCAGTGCAGCTACTGGAAAATAAGGTCTATATGTCCGGGGATAGAGCTGAAATCCTCATGGGACATCTCCACGAAGCTCTCCTGGAGGTAATTGGAAAGCCTTTGCATGAGGTTCCTGGTGAGAGCGGCCTTATTGTGTCCTCCGTGGTAGGAAACTTTTCCGCGCCAGGCTATCATCAAGTACTCTGGTATCATTGCCTTGCAGAGCATGGCGGCATATGGCCCTGGTTTTTGCTGGCTTTCACGCAGCATGCGTTCTTTCTCTGTCTCAGAAATCCTCAGCAGAGTGATGTCGCTCATGGTGACCTGCTTAGAATTAGGGGAATGTTACTATTGGGACTGCTTGCCTGTTCCTTTACAGAACTGTAACCGGCGGTTTACAGCCACGTGGTGGAGGCGGGAGAGGGGCAGCATACAGGGATCTTTCCCGGGGACAGCCGCGAAGGGGTGGGACAGGGGCAGAGTTCATGCTTGCCGGATTGCTGGCAGCAGGAACTGGCCAACGCTAGGAGCATTGCTTTGAACGTGAAAGGAGGGCACTGCTATAATTTAAGTTTTAAGCAGCCAAAAGTCTACGGCTTACCATGTCAGCCTGCTACCCAAATTCCGCTGTCCTGCCCCGCTTGTCTGATCTCCACTGCAAGACCCCAGGCACTGAATGCGAAGGCCGAAAATTCGACCTTGTCCTGAGTGCGCATGTGATAGGTGCTGTGCATGGTCTTGTTCACAGAGAAAGACTATGTTCATTGTTCACAAAAAATTATCTTTTTGAGGAATTCACTCCCTTTTTCCCATCCCACATCTGCGACTGTCTCCCGACCTACCCTGGCATCCCCCTCCCAGAGGCTGGCGCAGATTAGGCGGAGAAAGAAAAGGACACGGGACGACATGTTCTCAGAACTTATGGGCTGCTCCCGAGTCGAGGCGGCCCAGCAGACCCAGTGGAGGGAGAACATGTCGCAATACCATCGATCAAACATTGAACGGGAGGAGAGGTGGCGGCAGGAAGACCAGCAGGCGACTCAAACGACTAATGAGGGAGCAAACGGACACGCTCCGGCGCCTTGTGGATGTTCTGCAGGACCGGAGGCAGGAGGACAGAGCCCCGCTGCAGTCTCTCTCTAACCGCCCTCCCCCGCCACAAAGTCCCATACCCCCCTCACCCAAAGTCCCAAGAAGGAGGGGCGGCAGGGGCCGTGAAAACTGTCACTCCACCCCTGCAGACTGCTCGAGTACCAGAAGGCTCTCATTCCCCAAAATTTGATAAGTCCTTTCCTTCCCGCCTCACCCAAGCCCCCGTCCCAGTTTCATCCCCTAACTGTGTAGTTGCTAATAAAAAATACGTTTCTGTTAATTACTGTTTCCACCATGTTCTTTTACAGGAGAGTGTGTTTGAAGGGTGCAAGGGGGTTGGTAATTGGAGAGGACAGTCACCTTTACTAGGGTACAGACACGGGGGCAGGTTCAGCAGCAGGTCACACACACATTGCAGTCACTAGGCACCCTGGTCAGTCTGAGAGGTGGTTTTCATGTTTTGTGTGGGGGTGAGCTATGTGACTTTGTGGTGGGGGAGGGCGGTTAGAGATCTTATGCAGCGGTCCTTATCCTGGATCACAGAGCCACGCAGCAGGGGATCTGTAACCGTCCTCCCCCGCCACAAAGTCACAGAGTCCCGAAAAGGAGGGGTGGCAGGCTCCGTTGAAACAACCAGTCCACCACTGCGGACCCCTCTAGGAGCAGGAGCCTGTCATTCCTCGAGTTTAGAAGCGTCCTTTCCATCACTACGCCCGCTCGCCACCACAGTCTGCATCCCAGTTTCAACAGTTTACCACGAAACCCGTAATAAAGAAAACGGGGTTCATTAACAAAGTTCCATTCATTTTATTTTTAAACGTGGGTTGGAAGGGGGGGGACGGGGTGAACGGGGTATGTAGCTGGAGAGGATAGTCAACATTAATCGGGTAAAGAAACGGGGGCAGGTTCAGCTTCTCTTTAAACAAACTTAAAAGTCACTGGTTACCCTGCTCACTGAGGAACCTAGCTTTCAAAGCCTCCTGGATGCACAGCACGTCCCGCTGGGCTCTTCTAATTGCACGGCTGTCTGGCTGGGCGTAATCAGCAGCCAGGCTATTTGCCTCAACCTCCCACCCTGCCATAAAGGTCTCCCCCTTGCTCTCACAGAGATTGTGGAGCACACAGCAAGCTGCAATAACAATGGGGATATTGGTTTCGCTGAGATCAGAGCGAGTCAGTAAGCTTCTCCATCTCCCCTTGAGACGTCCAAAAGCACACTCCACCACCATTCTGCACTTGCTCAGCCGGTAGTTGAAGAGTTCTTTTTCAGTGTCCAGGGCGCCTGTATAGGGCTTCATGAGCCAGGGCATTAGCGGGTAGGCTGGGTCCCCGAGGATCACTATAGGCATCTCCACATCCCCAACAGTTATTTTGTGGTCCGGGAAGTAAATACCTTCCTGCAGCCGTCTAAACAGACCAGAGTTCCTGAAAACACGAGCGTCATGAACCTTGCCCGGCCATCCGACGTTGATGTTGGTAAAACGTCCCCTATGGTCCACCAGTGCTTGCAGCACCATTGAAAAGTAGCCCTTTCAGTTAATGTACTGGCTGGCCTGGTGGTCCGGTCCCAGGATAGGGATGTGAGTTCCATCTATAGCCCCACCGCAGTTTGGGAATCCCATCGCGGCGAAGCCATCTATGATGACCTGCACGTTTCCAAGGGTCACTACTTTTGACAGCAGTAGCTCAACGATTGCGTTGGCTACTTGCATCACAGCAACCCCCATGATAGATTTGCCCATGCCAAAGTGGTTCGCGACTGACTGGTAGCTGTCTGGCTTTGCAAGCTTCCAGAGGGCTATGGCCACTCGCTTCTGGACAGTCAGGGCTACTCGCATCCGGGTGTCCTTGCGCTTTAGGGCAGGGGACAGCAACTCACAAAGTTCCAGGAAAGTTCCCTTCCGCATCCGAAAGTTTTGCAGCCACTGTGATTCATCCCAGACCTGCAGCACTATGCGGTCCCACCAGTCCGTGCTTGTTTCCCGGGCCCAGAATCGCCTTTCCACAGCATCAACATGACCCATTGCCACCATGATGTTCACGGCGCGGTGTCCCGTGCTTTGCGAGAGGTCTGTGCCCCTCTCAGACTTAATGTCCTCACCGCGCTGCCGTAGCCTCCTCGCCTGATTTCTCAGCATCTGCCTCTGGAAAAGGTGTACGATAAGGTGCGAGGTGTTGACAACGGCCATAACTGCAGCGATGGTCGCAGCGGGCTCCATGCTCGCAGTGCTGTGGCGTCCGCGCTGTCACTGACCAGAAAAGTGCGCGAACTGATTGCCCGCCGGCGCTTTCAGGGAGGGAGGGCGGGAGTGACGGTTGGATGACGACAGTTACCCAAAACCACCCTCGACACATTTTTTTCCCCAGCAGGAATTGGGGGCTCGACCCAGAATTCCAATGGGCAGCGGGGACTGCAGGAACTGTGGGATAGCTGCTCACAGTGCACCGCTTCCAATGTCGACGCTTGCCCCGTTAGTGTGGACTCACAAAGTCGAATTACTGTCCTTAGTGTGGATACACACGTTCGACTTTGTAATATCGATTCCACATATTCGATTTAAGTAAAATCGAACTACTCTCATAGTGTAGACATACCCTCAGTCTGACAGTTCTGAAGACTAAATGTGGCAGGCTTTGTTAAGGTTCAGATATTATAGGCAGCAGAATATTTAGAACCAAATCTCAGAATCCTTCTATAGTCATAGATCACAGACAAAGGCATAACAAGAGCCAGTGGCTGGAAACTGAAGACAGCAAAGGCCATAGACCTTTTAATAAACACAGAAGGTAGTTAACCATTGGAACAGGTTACTGAGAGATGTAGTAAATTCTCCATCACTTAGAGTCTTTAAATCTAGACTGAATGTCCTTCTAAAACAGATGATACTATTCAACCCTAAATTGTTGGGCAGGGATCACTGGTAAAATATTATGACCTGTATTATGCAGGATATCAGAACAGAGGACCATAATGGTTATTTCTTGCCTTAAAATCTGTTACATCGTTAAATAGAATCAGATAGCCATAGTTCTCATTTTTTTTATCTGAATCCATACTTTCTTTCATTTTCTATATCTCTCAGATCCAGAAGACAACTAAATATAACCTCTGAAACATCAGATATATCTTCACCGCTCATGTTTTGAATTTAAAGCTGTTGTTCATGTGCTCATCACCTCTAATGACACCAATGGTTTCCAAATATTGATTTGTCCAAAATGTGCTGTCTCAGCTTCTACTTGGCAACAGGGACATCCCCTTTCTCAAACTTTCACTTGCTTTTTATTCATTGCAGAATCCAGTTCAAAATGTCCTTCTTTGTTTTTAAGATCCTCCACACATTTTATTCTTACTATGCCTCTAATTCATTGAAACGCACTAGTAAGGTATAAAACTATAAGCATTATTGGTCATCTCTGTGTTTATGTGTATGTGCTCCCTAAACTCACAACATTCTGTCCCCAGTTCAATGTATAATCTAGGTATGTTTCTCCAGGGCCAGCCTTTTCCTTGGTTGTTCCTAAATTCTGGTGAAGAATCTGGAGGCAATGTCTATAGGACATTATACATCCCTATTCCTTTTTATCTTGGCCAAACAAAGTAAAAACATTCTACTTCCAAGCTACTTCCATTCTACTTCCGATTTTTTTGTATTTTAATGAAACCAATAAAAATGTAATACTTGTTGGTTTCACTTGTACTAACACTTTGTGAACTCATAGCAGCTAATGCTAGAAAAGACTTCTTAGATGTTAAGAGCATAAGGAACCAGTATGATAATGTAATTTCACTTAGCCCAATCCAGGATCCTACTGTATCTTTACAAACTTTTTGTCAAGTCTAGTTTTAAATGTTCCAAGTGGTGGAGCATCTACCACAGCTGTTAGGATACCCTTCCACATCTAAAATCTCACTTTAAGGACATATTTTTCTGATATTCAGTTAATAATTTTCCTTTCCTAATTTCAGCCTATTGCTCTCCTTGTATAATGCTAAAAAATTGTCTTTCCCTCCTTGGTGTTTAGACCCTTCAAATATTTATATTCATGTCCCCCTTTAAGTCATTTCATAGCCAAGCTGTGAATAGTTAGCACTTGTAATCAATCCTCATACATCAATCACTCCAGAAGCCTAATCTTTTTTGCAGCTTTTTTCTGATCTCCCTCCAATTTGTGATTATCTTTCTGATAATGAGATGCCCAGAGTCAAACGCAATGGGCCTTGTCTTCAGCACATGTAAATCAGTGTTGCTCTGCTGAAGCCAGTGAAGCTATGTTGATTAACATGAGCTGAGGTCATGGCCCAACATTTCTGGTCTGATGACAGCAGAGCTGTCTAGAGAGGAAGTACTACCCCTTTGTCCTAGAGTGTAATTCTTCTACACATGCAGCCCAAATTCATATGAGGCTGTGTTTTTGGGGTTTTTTTTTTTTTTTGTAAATATTGCAACGTCTGTTAAATGTAATGTCTGCTACCACTTCTTTCAGAATGACTACTTTCCAGGTACCTTTCTCCCACTGATTCTCTGTGTTTTTAATTATTTTTTCCTAGTGTGTGTGCAATGTGAGGTAGGGACTTCCCTGAGTCCCTTCAAGAGACTCCTTCAAGTCATTTATAATGTCCTTCCTGGCACTTCATAGCATATGAGGGGTTGTCTAAGTAAAACAAACAGACAAATGAACTGTCCTATCCTCCCTTATGAGAAAGGGGAATCTGAGTGAAAGCAAAAAAAGGCCTGGCTCTCAGGCAGTCTTTCTGAATTCAGCTTTTGGGGCTTGGCCTATCAGTGGGTCTATTGTTTTTTATTGGGGTCTACCTTCAACCCCTCCTCTTGGGACATCTTGCTTTGCAGCTGGTCCATGCAGCTTGCTTTGCAGCTGGCCCGTGAAACCTCTTGACTGATCTTTCTGTGGTTAGCAGTCTCTGAGGTGGAGCAGCCCTCCGCCTGTACACTACCCCTTCCTGTGGCAGGTTTTCCCTTTTTAAGATCCTCCCCTCCAGGCATCGCAAGCCTTGCAAGTGTGTCTGGTTTGTGCTGAACAGGCCCAGAAGAGCTCGTTAGTATCCTCGGCACCAGAGTGAGGGAGTGCCCCTTCATAATCCTCAAAGAAGTGAAACAGAATAAAATAATATAATCTGTGACCTGGTGTTGCAGAGGAAACCATGGCTGGGGGAATTGCTGGTAGTATGGCTCCAGTGGAACTGCATTACCAAAGGAGATGGCTTGGGTCAAGCTAAAGCAAGGAAGGATTTGGTTGCTTAATTGGGAGATATGAGCTCAATTCCCTGCTCTGCCACAGACTATCTGTGTAACCTTGGGAAATTCACTTAGGCCCAGATTCACAAAGGAACTTAGGTGTTGCAATACTCAACATCGTCATGCCAACCTTTCAGGTGCCTAGAAAATCACAGGAACAACACTGTGACCCACAAACCCTGCATTAAGGCACCTCAGCTTACAACCTACAATGCATGGGGAGAGAGAAGCGCCTTAGAATGCAATCCACAAAAGCCAGCATGCTAGGCAGGGAGCCACCAGAGCTAGCCAACGGGAGATGCCAGTAAGAGGGGGTGTCTAGGCAGGGCACCCCTCTCACAGAGTTAAATGCCGTCTGCAAAGAGGTGCCTTTGTCTCTGCTAGGGATCCACAATTGGGAACCTCCCACCTGTAGCCAGGCAGCTCAGATGCCTAAGGCATTTCTTGAAGAAGGAATTAGGCGCCTGCAACGGTCCACACAAAATAACTGATGATGCCACCCAACTTAAAGCATTCACTTGGGATGGGGGTAACCCAGGTCCAATTCCTCGCTCTGCAAGGGGAGAGAGGAGGTATGAACATGGATTTCTCCCCCTTCAGGAGAGTGCTCTAACCACTGGGATATGGAACATACTGATATGGGGCTCCCTTAAGCTGTTCTCCTTTGAATAAATAAAGTGTGATTGGAACAGGGGCACTGGATTCTGGGTCTCCCATCTCCCACGTGAGTGCTCTAACCACTGGGCTGAAAGTTATACAGTGGACACCATCACCATCATCACCGCCTCCTCCTCCTCCTCTGGCTGGATTTTTAATGGGACCTGACCTGACCTGACCTAGTAGGCAGGCTCTGAGCTACTTCAGGTGAGTTAGGTACTCCTCTGCCTACCTTTCCCCAGTTTGTGGATTGCAGTGGGGCTTAGGAGGGAGATAGGTTTCCAGATGCCTAAAGGGAGGCAGTAGTACATATGCCCAGAGGCAGTAACATAGGCACCTAGGGAACTTTTACCCTGAAAACTTAGGCACAGGGTGAGTTTAGGCACCTGCACAGTTAGGCAGCAGCTAAGAGGGAGTTTTGTGATTGCAGTGGAGCCTAAAACTGGGACTTGGGTGCCCAAGTCTGCAGTTTAGGTGCCTAAGTACCTTTGTAGATCTGAGACATAGCCTCTCTATGCCTCAGGTCCCAGTCTCTAAACATGGGAGTAATAGCACTTCAGTACCTGCCAGGGAGGTTGTTAGAATAAATATATTAATGACTGTGAAGTTCTGAGATGTTATGGTAATGAGGGACATCTAAGTATGATAGATAATTCAGACGTAATTTTCTTCTATGTCATGCCCTTTTTGTGGTAAGTTAATGCTCACTTTCTACTGTCAAAAATAGGGGGCTAGTTTATTTTATTATTTTTACTGGACTTTACAGGATTGGTATAACAGGTAGGATATCAATAAAAGAATGATAACAGAACTTGTTTTATCTCTCACTAAAAAAGCAAAGCTAGCTACTCCAGAAACCATGCCTTCTCTTTTCCATAATCTTATGATCAGCTGAGGTGTTCTAAAGCTATTTACCTACTTCATGTGCCCAGGGAGGTCTGAAAATCCTGTCCAACACATTGCTCTCTATTATCAGTAGCATTATTAAATATTTGGATCACAATAAACCTTGAGCAGGGCCTCAATGCAAATACTAAATGACCCTTTTTTCCAGAGATCCGGATCCATTCAAATACTTTAAAAGACTAAAATATCTATACACATGTATTTGTGTTCCCCTAAACTGTATAACATTTAACTTTAATACCAGTAACAATTTCCCATAGAAGACTGCTGAGTGAAGGACAGGAACGAAGTAAGTTAGGGTGGAAGAATGAATTATATGCAAATGGCAAGTGTGAAAGCTCAGCTGGTATAAATCAGCATAAATCTTTTAACTTCAGTGGCGCAATGCCAGTTTACACCAGTAGGAAACAGACACGGAGGTCATTACTTCTCTGAAAAAGATATTAAAATGCAATGCAATAATAAGAAAATAGTCAGATGACAAAAAATAGTGATTATCCTCTTTATAGAGCTATATTAATCATATCAAAATATAACATGAATTCGTATTGAAAAGCAATTAAAATATCAAAAAAGAAAACATAGATGACTCATAAAAGATGATAATATCAGTACTGGATGGAAAATACAAATTTTGCCTTGCAATAAAAGTATTTTAAGTGAAGACAATACTGATCTGTCTATTATGAAGCTAATCCCCTAGATCATATTAGAAAGAAGAGCATGCTAAATATGCTGAATTGGCAATATTTGAAAGAATAACTTACATGTTGCTGTAAAGCTCTCTTGGTTATATTGAATTCTTATGTATATTTTTCCTAGCATGTAATATAAAAAACATTGTTTTAAATAAATCTGCCTTATTGGAAATATATTGCAGCTCAGATGGCATTTGGTTTCAAACCAAGATAGCATCTTCCCTGGGGAACATTCTGTTGTGCTATATTTACTTGAAAAAGTTCAAAAGCCAGGCAAATTTGTAATTTAAATGCAGAAAGAATTATCTGCTGCCCAGTCTGCACTTTTGTAAACTGTTTACCATATTCTTTTTTCCTCCATTGTTTTCTAATTTATACACTTTATCTGGCCGTTTAGTGTAAACGAGTATTTTCTGCTTGATTTCCTTCAGAACTGTTTAGTAGGACTTGCATGACTTCAAATTCCACAGGGAAGACTAAACCAAATGCCATCTAAGCCGTAAGCCATATGTCAAAATGACTTTGCACTCACTACCAAGGGAGTCACATAATAGCATGGGAGTCACAGATGATCATATTTGCTCAAATAATCGTAATCATAAAATTGGGATAAAAGGCATTCATTTTTATGCTATAAAAATGCAGTTGGAGAGAAAATCGAAAGCCTGCAAGATGTTGTATATATTACCATTGAATTTTGCTTTCAACCTGTATAGCCATAGAAATAACCAAATCTCCTCTTTAAACAACTCTTTCACACTTACCAAATGTGAATCCTTATTCAAATGGATTAGACTTGCATCATCTGCATGTACCAGCCACATTTCACTGAGACAGAGACACAATTCATAATAACCTGTGTGGAAGCATGGGAATTGAAAATGGAAAACACCTAGGGAATTACCGTAGGTCATCTGCTCCATCATTCTCAACTGGCCTGTACCCTACAGTGCACTCTTGAGCGTTATGTGCAGTCCATCTCTCAATAACACCAGTGATAGGGTTTCCACCACTACCTTTAAGAAACTATTCCACTGTCCTACTAGACCTCACTATTATGAATTTTTCCTGATATTCATGATAGTCCAGTAAGGGCTAAACTGTGGCTTTGCCATGAGCTCTGCGTATAGGACAGGGCACTGATGTGATGTCACAGGAGCAGCCCAGAAAGGAGATGGTGACTAACAGGGGTGAAAGTAACACAGAAGACTTACCAGGATGGGTGCCTGGCTCCGGGCCCCCATAATGGGCGGGGCCTTGGGTGGAAGGGACAGGGCTTGGGGGGTCAGCTTCCCCCAGCCAGCCCAGGGCTCCAGCAGCGATTTAAAGGGGCCCAGGGCTCCAGCCACTGCCGCGGTAGTGGTGGGGGCGGCTGGGAGCTCCAGGCCCTTTTAAATTGCCGGGCTTCAGGGCAGCTGCACCTTTTACCCACCCCACCCTCAGTTGGCAGCCCTGCTGGTAGAGTTCCTACCGGCAGGGCCGCTGATGGGGGGGCAAAAGGGGCCACAACATTTTACGTTTTAACGTCGGCTGTGTACGGGCTGGTACCGGTGGCCACTTCTTACCGGTATGCCGTGCCGGCCTACTTTCACCCCTGGAAATGCAAAGCTCCTCTCATTTCCTGCCTACTACCACCCACATAAACAGTTGCACTTCATGAGGTGAGAACGTAGAGGCCCAACAGAGGCTGCTGTCCCTCATGTGCAACTGCCCACTCTCTGAGTATCTGGTGCAAGGGTTATGGGGGCACACTTGCCCTCTTAGTCTCCTGCAGAGCATACAGGATGGGTCAGTCACCTCCATTCCATTATTCCTAGTTATGCCCAAGGCCCTGTGTGTTAGACCTTAATGATGTGCCAGGAAAAACTGGATTATGTGCCAGGGACCAAAATTTTCAAAAACTTGCGATATTGGGTAGAGCTGGGTGAATAATGAATTTTTTGTTCTTCTGGCAATTCCAGGAAAAATATTAGTTTTGGGTCAAACAGGAAACAAGCGTTCTCAAAATTTTAAGTGAATCAAAAGTTGAAAAAAATGTGAGGTCAGGATGAAATAAAACATTTTGTTTCAAACCAACTTGCATTTTTTTATTGCAGGCATTTGTCAAATGCCTAGG
The DNA here is from genome assembly GCF_002925995.2 of Terrapene triunguis. Lineage (NCBI taxonomy): Eukaryota > Metazoa > Chordata > Testudines > Emydidae > Terrapene > Terrapene triunguis. The sequence goes on along the minus strand of NW_020664489.1, from coordinate 1,485,341 downwards.
AGGAGGATTAGGTTCAGGAAATGCTACAGAGGGCCTCCCTTACAGCTTTTAGGCCACTGGTTAGGGTACTCACCTGGGATATGGGAGACCCAGGGTCAATTTCTCCCTCTGCCTGATGTGGAAAAGGGATTTGAGCTTGGGTCTCCCCCACTGCAGAAGAGTGCCCAAGCTAGTGGGCTATAGGATATTTTGGTGTGGTGCTCTGTTGGTCTCTCCTATTGAAGTTGTTCCACTTTGTATGAATAATTTGGTAGTCCTTGAAGCAAGGACTTGAAATTGGGTCTCCCACATCTAGGTGTGTGCCCTAACCACCAGACTAGAGAGTCATTCTCATTTTTTCCGTTGTCCAATGACTATTCATAGTCATTCATGAAGACAATGGGCCAGGGAAAGAGAGGCTAATGATCACATGGAGGGTCCCATGCAATCTGAGAGACACCTCACACCCTCACGTGCACTTGCTAGAGAATTCCAAGGTGTTCCCTAGCTACTGACCGAGGGATTATCGAGTGTTTCTGTCCCTTAGCTTTTTCATTACTTCAAATGGCAGTCAGTGTGGATGAATTTCCTTATTCCCCTGGATTGTGCAGGGCTTGGTGAATTACAATTTGTTCCGTACTTCTCCCTGAAGTTCCTAGAGATATGTAGGCTGCAGTTCCCCCTGGACAAGAGAAGACTGGGGATGTGTTGCCACCCAGAACCTCAAGAAAGCTGGGTAAGGTACTATCTGTCCCAAGATGGAGTGAAATGGACAGGTGAGGGGATAAGGCACTGGGCTCTCCCCATTTATTAGCATAAGATCCAGGCAGTGCTTCACTTTTCTTTCCTCTGCTTTCAAGTTCTTGGGGTTTTGTAAGTTATGTGATAGGTAAATACACTTATCACTTTGTGATGGGTTGGATCACAGAAACCCCCTGGGAGCTGCCACCTGATGTGCCAAGACTACCTCTGCTCCTGTTTTCCCTGCCAGCTCAGGACTCCCGCACCCTGTCTTGCTGAGCCAGACACTCCTGTCTGCTCCAACAAAGATCCAGGGTCTGAATTACTTTCCCCAAAGCTGCAGGTTTACCTGAAAGCAGCTAACAGAAGTGTGCTTGTCTTTAACACTCAGATGCCCAACTCCCAACGGGGTCTGAACTCAGATAAATCCGTTTTACCCTGTATAAAGCTTATGCCGGGTAAACTCACACATTGTTCGCCCTCTACAACACTGATAGAGAGATATGCACAGTTGTTTGCTCCCCCAGGTATTAATACATACTCTGAGTTAATTAATAATTAAAAAGTGATTTTATTAAATACAGAAAGTAGGATTTAAGTGGTTCCAAGTAGTAACAGACAGAACAAAGTAAGTCACCAAGCAAAATAAAATAAAATGCACAAATCTATGTCTAATCAAACTGAATACAGATAATCTCACCCTCAGAGATGCTTCAGTAAGTTTTTTCATCAGACTGGACACCTTCCAGGCCTGCGCACAATTCTTTCCCTGGTACAGCTCTTGTTCCAGCTCAGGTGGTAGCTAGCGGATTCTTCATGATGGTTCTCCTCTCTTTGTTCTGTTCCACCCCTTTATATATCTTTTACATAAGGCGGAAATCCTTTGTCTCTCTCTGGGTTTCCACCCCCCCTCACTGGAAAAGCACCAGGTTAAAGATGGATTCCAGTTCATGTGACATGATCACATGTCACTGCAAGACCCCAAGCCTTCATTCCTCCCAGCCTGACTCACAGGAAGGCTTGCTTGCAAACAGAGCCCCAGTCAATTGTCCTGGTTGATGGGAGCCATTAAGATTCCAAACCACCATTAATGGCCCACACTTTGCATAATTACAATAGGCCCTCAGAGTTATATTTCATATTTCTAGTCCCAGATACAAGAGTGGTGCATTTATACAAATAGGATGATCACACTCAGTAGATTATAAGTTTTGTAATGATACCTTACAAGAGACCTTTTGCATGAAGCATATTCCAGTTACATTATATTCACTCATTACCATATTTTTATAAAACCATATAGACTGCACAATATCACACACTTAGCAACCTTAAATGAGGTGGGGGGAGGGATAGCTCAGTGGTTTGAGCATTGGCCTACTAAACCCAGGATTATGAGTTCAATCCTTAAGGGGGCTATTTAGGGATCTGGGACAAAAATCTGTCTGGGAATTGATCCTGCTTTGAGCAGCAGGTTGGACTAGATGACCTCCTGAGGTCCCTTCCAACCCTAATATTCTATGATGGTTAAACATTTTTTTTTGTCTTTTACCTTTAAGCACTTACAGATTTTTGTCTCAATTTTTAGTGCATTATTTTCCTGGGAATTGAAGACAGACTTATTGGATGGTAAGTGGTAATTTTCCCCTCTTTGTTTAAAGGTTGTGACCATATCTGCTTCATTGAGACCCTCTGAATCCTCCCCATTCTCAACATTTTTGAGAATTAATTGTGAATGGTTTCATAAATCCATCAGCTAGTTCCTTTGAATCCCAGGGATATTTGTCAGCTGGACCTTCTTATTCACAAAGATTTCATTTTTCCAGCTATTCTACTTGATTTTAATCAACACATGTATGTTGGAAAGGCCTTGATTGCTTCCTAAAAGTGAGATTCTGCTTGGCCTTTATGCAGGTGTGCATCATGCCTCGGGGATGGAGGGATGCTCTCTACAGCCCATGTACTGGCCAAGGCAGAATTCCAGTGTGGGCCTTTGGGAACATAGGGACTGCTCCCTTCCTACTTTGGTGAGTCCATGAGATTTGAGCTCCTAACTCGCATGCTTTAGGAAATCCCGACTTGAGTGCTTGTGTCTGAGAGCTCTGGAGATTTGAATTGCTCTGCCTGCAAATACCACAGGTCAGATAGAGACCAAAGAGTAGCAATGCAAGCTTCCTACCACCACCATAAACACATTTCAATCCTTTTTTGCAAGGACCATTTCTAGATGTGAGAAGAGAACTGTTAGTTCATGCCCTGTTCTGTCCTCGGCTTCTGCAGAGATTGCTAAGAAGGATGCCCATACCACATATTCATTTCACAAAAAACAGCAGTCATCAGATAGAAATGAACCTCGGTCCCATCAGCACTACTTCTGAACATTTTGGTTTCACAATATGCCAAAAAACAGAAGAGTTAAATATTATCCTTTATTCATCTAAATTCCAGTTACACACTGTGGAAAAATGTAGATGTAATCCACTGCAACATTTCTGATATAAAATAAAATTAATTTTAAACTCACATTTCTGAGCTCTAAATTCAATCACAGTTTTTCTAAGTGTCTTTTGGATTTTAACCATTACTTTGCAATACCTTCTTAGTTTCTTCTGAGCAACAGGAAATAAGGAGCCACTGACAGTAGCATGCATGAAGGATGATCAATTGAAAGACAGAACTAAACAAAAAACACAAACTATTTTTTCCCCACCAGTCTTCTAATTTATCTCAATGAAAAGCTGCAGTGCAGCTTTTCTGCCATAATTTGGTACTGAGTGAAACTTTAAACAAACAGCACTTGCAAGTCTTGTCACTTGATTCCAAGATGACAGCCTTCAGATGACATTGCTGGCCTCTTCTAAATCCAGAGAAGATCAAGAGCACTAAGGAATTTAACTGTTAAAGTGTACTATGGTCTCTACTTCTGAATAAAAAGGCAAGAAAACAGGAAAGTAATGGCTTGTCTACCTGGAAAGTTATTCTGAAATAGCTATTTCTGATTTTCACACATGAAGTTATTCTCTTATTCCAGAATAAAAGTGCCTTATTTCTTATTGCCTTATCACTCGTATTTCTGGAATAACAGCATCCACACATGGAGTTAATCAAGAATAGTTAAGCCAATTTAAACTCATACCCTACCTTATTTCAGATTAACTTCCATGTTAGCAGCATTCAGTTGGACTTTCTTTCTCTATATTTCTTTTTGAACTTTGTATTAGGCTTCAGGGAAGAGGTTTTTTTAATAGAAGTAGGATACCCTTCTAGATTCTCTCCTTTGCCCCTTCAGTGACAGTCTGCTATATCACATAATAACAATCACATGAAGCAATGGCATGGCTATTAACAAGAGCTGATCAAAATTTGGCAGAAAGTTTTTGTCAGGTTTTAGTTGAAAACTAAGTTTTTCACAGAAAAAAAAAATCTCACTTCTGTCTTTTTCAAAAAAAAAAAAAAGTTGAGGAAAAATTTAGAGATTAAAAAAGTTTTTTTTTTTTTCAAATTTGGGGGAAATTAGCTAGTTTATCCAATTATTTACTTTTCTCCTATAGAAAAGTGGGCATGTTAAAAAAGTGATAAAGTAGCACTTCCATTTTAAAGGTGTTGTTTTTCACTTTTAAAAGTAACACTTTCACTTTTAAGTGGTAATTTCACTTTTAAGTGCTAAAGCATTATTTCATGTGTGAAAGTAATGCTTTCAACACTTTCTTACTTTTTACGACAGGTAACACTGGAAGACAAAGTATGGATTTTTGTATACTTCTTTTTTAAAGTTTTTCTAGTGGGAAAGCCATTGTTTCTCAACAGAAAAATTCTAAAAGGGATTTTTTCCCCCCACACATGGGGAAAATTCCCATTTTCCAACCCATTTGAATTAACTTATTGTAACTCTGACCCATGTCAGCTAATTGTGGCAGGAGAAGAAAGAACATGCTTGAATATCACATCTGTATCACAGATCACATTGGGTTATATCTTCTGGAGCATGGACAGAAGCTTCGCTACTGTTGAGTTTGTCTTCTGGGTCTAGTCCTTTGGTTCTGTGTAACTACACAAGGCTCAGGCCAATCTGTCATATACTTCTGGTCTTATGGAACATTGCAGCAGCTTGTTTCACATAACTTTCTGATGTCCCTCGAGACCTTTGTAACAGGTTCCAAGGCAGCCTCTTGTGGTCTGGGGTGGCGATGTAGGCACCCTGCCTCAGTTTCAGTCTGAGTTTCAAAAATAATTCACATACACGTGAGTCTTTAAAATAGTACTCTCTTTATTTTGGGAGCTAATTCATTCAGATTACTCAGTTCCCCTTTAGTTTCAAGGGCTGGTGTGTGCACAATCCAGGCCTCCCTGGCCTGTAGAGCCTCTTAAATTCAGAGATTTAACAACCCTGCTTCCCAGATCCTGTGTGTTCTGCTTTGAGTCCTAGCCTCTAAATAATCCCTCAAGTCTAGGAGCTCACAGCCCTCCTGTCTGGGACCGTGGCTTTAAGTTCTTGCCTCCCTAACCCATAACTCACTGCTCAAGTTTAGAGGTTGTACAGCCCACGTCCTTGGGACTGTATGCTGGTTGACTTCTTTCTCCTAGAAGGTGATTTCAGCAGCTTTCTCTCTAAGTGGGCTTGAAGCTCCTTTTTGAGTCATCTGATCACTCCTTGACCTTCTCAGGTGTGTCTGATTATCCCAAACACCTGTCTGAGCCAGCTGGAGGACAGGGGAACCTTCTCTGGCCCACTCTACAGGCTCCAGGTCCTGGGCCCTTAAAGGGAACAGTGGTCTGGGTTTTTCCTATACCTTCCCTCTCCCAGACACTGATGATTCCCTGGGACCAACTGCCACTGTCCAAATGACTGCTTCAAGGCCTTCATTCACTTTTCCTGGACACATGGAATGGGGTAACTATCTCCTCTGGCCTCAAAGAGGCAGTAACCCATTACAGTAGGGCTCTTCTGTGGAAGAAAGTTAAAATGAGGAACATCTTAGAAGAAATAGTTCTATCGGCCTCTCCCTCAGGGAAAAAAATGCAAAAGAAACCTATTTAGAAGGTTTGTGGGAATGCTGTGCTAAAACTGCATTATAAAATTCTCCCTCAGCACACTGTGGAGTTGAATTAATGCTGCATTGTATAAAAGCCCTCCCAGTTTTTTGATAGAATTCCTAAAACTGCTGGATTAGATTGATTTATTTTTAATCAGCACTTAACAAGACTGTTGTACTTTCTACTGCACACTGGATGCCACAATAGGTGCCTCAGTTCCAGAAGCCAGTGTAGTATTTGCTTTCTGTTAAATATTGAACTCCTGCTAAAGAAACCCCTAATCAGCACTTAACGAGGCTATTGTATGCCATTACTTCTACTGCAGACTGAATGCCATCACAGGTGCCACTCTACTGCTTGCGTTCTGTTAAATATTGAATTATTAGTAAAGCAATTCCTAAATAGAGCTGTTTCATTATGAAATTAAAAGGTGCTAGGATAAGTGGACTTTTATGAAACTTAGTATTTATCACGAAGAGCAGAATTTGGAACCTGGCCTGTAAACTCTTATGCGTATACTTAGTGCTTATTTCAGTGCCTTCATTGAGATTTCTTTTGACTTGGTACCACAAGACATTTTGATTAAAAAACTAGAATGATATAAAATTAACATGATGCATATTAAATGGATTAAAGACTGGCTAACGGATAGGTCTCAAAATTTAACTGCAAATGGATAATTGACAGCAAACAGGTGTTTCCAGTGGGGTCCCACGGAGATCGGTTCTTGGATCTATGCTATTTAACATTTTTATTATTTTATTTTTTATTTTATTATTTATTATTTATATTTATTGGAAGAAAACATAAAATCATCACTGATACAGTTTACAGATGACAAAGAGATTAGGGGAGTAGTAATTACTGAAGAGGACAGGGTCACTGATTCAGAGATATCTGGATCACTTGGTAAACTTGGAGCAAGCAAACAATATGAGTTTTAATATGGCTAAATGTAAATGTATACATCTAGGAAGAAAGAACGTAGGCCATACTTACAGGCTGGGGGACTCTATCCTGGGAAGCAGTGACTTTGGAAAAGATTTGGGGGTCATGGTGGATAGTCAGCTGAACATGAGCTCTGGATGAGATGCTGTGGCCAAAAGACTTAATGTGATGCTGAGATGCATAAACAGTAGAATCTCAAGTTGGAGTAGACAGGTTATTTTTCCTCTGTATTTGGCACTGGTGTGACCACTGCTGGAATACTGTGTCTAGTTCTGAAGTCCATAATTCAAGAAGGATGTTGATAAATTGGAGAGGGTTCAGAGAATTCAATTCAATGGGATTTCACCCATAAATTTAATCAGAAACTATATCAGCATTTAAAGAGATCATATGTGTTCTTGTCCTACTAACTGTAATTCTTAAAATGCTAGATTTTTGGGAGGGGGGGGGGAAGGTGTGGATTGTGATGGGAGGTACTTGAATATGTCCTGTGATTAATCTATTAACATATCAGTCTTGACAAATGAATATGATTTCCACTGCAGTTGCCTGGTGAAAAATCCTGAGAATATTTTAAATTACAATATTTTTGGCAAAACGCTGGAGGGTTTTCAGTTTAAGGTTTCTCTCATGGAATTATCTTAAAATAAATCTGCCTCATAGCACATATTTCTGCAGTAGGGAATTCCAACATTTTGATCCACAACTTGCCAGGAAAGTCTTCTTTAATATTTGCTTAATTAAAAAAAACAGCCAACATTACAGTGTACTTCAAACTCTCTTTAAAACAGGTATCTCAGTCTTTGTCCTCTGGAAACACAATGTTTATGGTAATTTAAAAGAGTAAAGTTTTTGAAGTGGTGGCTACATCAATTAGAATAAAAGGAGGATTGGCTTGACTGAGCTTTCTAATTAGATTTTTATTCTGAACAACAGTAGTGTTCCAATTTTAATGTATACAAAATGTGATTGTGTGATACTGTCATTCTTCAAATCAAAAGTCAAGGTTGTTTTGCTCTCACTCATTAGCTTACCACTGCTGATCGTATTAGTATTGACCAGCCTGTATAAAATGCCATGCTGCATTACAGCACTATATGCATTGGCGTTATTGTTATCTACACCACACTCTACCCGTATAACTTTGCTTTTGCAATTGTTTCCCATTTGTGTGAGCTATAGCACTAGTATGCTACTAGTTTACAAGTTCTCAATAAAAAGAATGAAATCCCTCAGGAGAAAGCTAATGGCCACAGTAACTGCAATGGGTCCTGCAATGTTCTACAGATTCCATAACATCAACCAACTCTGTGCTAAGAGAGCTGTGAAGTCTAGTGCCACTGGGGAACTGTCCAGCAAAGTTGTAACTCCGGAAGAGTTCCATGGGGAGCATTGCTATTCGCCAAACTAAGAAAAATACTATTACTACTGAACAACACATAAGGGTCTCCTTACGTAGTAACCTATTAAAAGATGAAGCAAAAAAAGTAAAGGGCTTACTTCTGCTGATTTATATGTTGAGGCAATAGCTACAGTATTTGTGCATTTAGGCCTAGCTAAAGAAATCTGTCTTATAGAGAAGGAACAAAGAAACTAATAATGTTTGAGACTCCAAAATGGAAAATGAAAATAGTGATGGAAGCACTGAGCCTGGGGATGTGATCAATTAGTTGATTACTCTAAATTAGTCTACTGAAATATATCTGCTGGAAGCAATTGTCACTGGCAATAATGAATTCTAATGTAAGTTTGAAATTTTTCATAGCACAAAATCCCCATAGAACATGATATTCTAAAATATTAAGGAAAAAATAGGATCCAATCTGTAGTTGGGCCATGTAGCTTTGCCTTATATCAATCTGCGTTCATATGGTTTAGCTTTATAAATAGAAGGTCCCTGGAAGATAGTATGAACACAATTGTTTGATGTAGTATAATTCAAGTGATGTGCCAGTATTTTAATAAGTCATTAAACTTAAGTACTTGGAGTGAAATCCTGGCTCCATTGAAATCAGTGGCAAAACTCCCATTGACGTCAAATGACAAAAAGTAACCATCTCTGCAAGACATTTACTAAACTATAATAATGACTAAGAATAACAAATTCATTTTGAATACATGGACATCAATATCTACCTCAAAGATAAATAATTGGAGAATAGACCCTATTGATTTTGTCTCATTGGAAAGATGACAATATGGTTATGTCTATTGATACATATTATAATTTAAGAACTCACTAGTTCTTGGGAGTCTCTTTTAGGATTCCGGGGAAAGTATTTTCAGGCAAAATCTTTCTTTGAAGTTGATTATAATTTCTAAAAAAGGGTGTATTTAATATGAGAAGTCCATTTACTTACAAATAATCAAATGAATAACCCAACCCATAGAGTAGCAAACCGAAAAAATCCCAAACTACTACTTACTGATCGTTATCCAAGGAAAGCCTTATTATTTGTTAAATGTATCATGTATTAAAATGTAAAGATAAATCTCTTTTCATTGCCTTACAAATTACACTCTCTGGGCCAAGTTCTTCATGTTCAAATACACATTGTAACTTTAAATGCACGCATATAATCACTGCAGTCAATAGGGCTGCTTGTTTGGGCAAAGTTACCCACGTGGCAAAGTTTTTTTTTTCAGGATTGGGCTCTCTGAAATATTCTCCCTGAAATGGCATGCTATAAAACCTCAGTCTGCTCCTTGAAATCATTCCTCAATCTTTGTTAGCCTCCCAAAACTGACTTTCATTGACCCTTGTCCTAGTCAATCTCCATAAACATTGATATGTCACATTAATTAAAGAAAGAAAAGAGGGGAATAAAAAGAGGACATGAGCCCCTCTGAAAGATGCTGAGTACCTTCAGTTCTCAGCATGTTACTGGTAACTTGCAGTAGGTATTTAGCAGGGTCATTCCCAGAATGTGGACATAACAACAAGTTCATCTATGATTATTTACTGTTTTAACTTCTTTATCCCATATCACCTGATGGGACATACAGAGCACATGGTATATTTCCATTCCCAAACTGGATGAGCATAACTCTTTAGAATAAGGTATTCAGTATGATTAGCAGCATTTACAATTTCAAAATGCACACTTCCCATATATTTTCCAAGATCCACTGAAAATTCTCTCCTTCTGCAAATATTTCTGCCAATAAACATATTCTCTAGAATATTTGTGGGGGGAAACAAGAAAAAACACAAGAAAGAGTGTGGTCCTTGTATACAAGGATTGATTTTTGAAAGGCAGATATAATATTGAATGAAATATTACCAGAATTTTTTGCATTAGTATCCTAAGGTCTCATTTTTCCTAATTGCATTTTCTGCCAATAGGTGGCACTAACAATTTCTTCATTATCTGAACAGCCCTGTTCTCAACAGGATAGTAGCTTTATCACGATGTCTCTCTCATTGTAACCATCATCTTTTTGTTTTATTTTAATGGAGTTTTCTCTAAAAAGGAGCAAATATAGAGATTGTGGATCCAGATAAATATTGCACATATACACCCAGAAGACAAGGAACATTGATGAATAATTAAACCCAGAAAAAAGCATTGCTGTATATTTAAAGAATCAAACAATAATTCAAAAAAGGGTGATTAGCACAGTTCCAGAATTTGAAGATCTGCAGGATCTGAATGGTATGTTTAAATCATAAAAGAGAAAAAGTGAAATACAATGGAAAGAAACAATAATATCATGACAACATTCAAATTCCTTATACTTAATTTGTTTTATTTCTCAAAAGCTTTAAGCTGTCCTTTTAACAAGATGTTGATAGGTTCTTTTCCCCGCTACCCAGAACACACAGGTTCACAGACAGACTCTTAAACTGAAGAAGTATGTCATTTATTCACTGCTTCAGTGAGTGATCAGTCCGGGGACACAGGGCACAGCATAGTGTTAAATGCAAGCACACACCCACATTCAGGTGCTTGCCTTAAATACATTGTTACAAAGTTAATTATTATGCATTGTCTAAACACTTTTCTGCTTAACCCTAAGCTATGTCTACACTACCGCGGTAAGTTGACCTACACTACGCAACTTCAGCTACTGGAATAACGTAGCTGAAGTCGAGGTACCTTAGGTCGAGTTACCAAGGGGTCTACACCGCGGGGGGAGAGGGGGGCTCGATGGGAGAAAATCTCCCGTCGACTTACCTTACTCTTCTCGTCGGAGGTAGAGTACAGGGGTCGACTGGAGAGTGATCTTCAGTCAATTTGGTGGGTCTTTACTAGACCCGCTAAATCGACTACCGGTGGATCGATCTCAGAGCGTCGATCCCCTCTGTAGCGTAGACCTGCCCTAAGATTAATTTGCTAACTCAGTTGGTTACCTGATTGGATTGCTGACCAAGTTGTTCATCGGATTGAACTGCTGACTAGGTTGTTTACCTGATCAGGTTGCTGACCAAGCTTTTTTACCTGGCTTTTCTCTTTCCTTGACAGACAAGCACAGATCTTTTCACATGTCCCAATACCTAAAATATACATTCTACACATCACATCCTATACAAAATATTAAATTTTAAAAAATCACTCTAGGCCGAATAATTCATACCTCTCAGAAATGCCTGATATATGCTGCATTGTTAGACATAGACATACAATCTTCCATCTTTATGTCCAACAGCAAATCCTTGCCTTATCCCTTCTCTGTCCTGTATCTCTAGTGGTGTTGCAAACTGCTCTCATTGAAGGCAGGGCATACAGAAAGGAGGAGACAGTGAATGGAGGAAGTCTGTGCTGGCAGAGGAGAGATGGATGACTGAGTTTCCCAGGCAGTCCTAGGGAGAGCCAGGTGTGTAGTTTTCCCAGCTGCCTTGGCGCAGCTGGCCCTGCACACAGCTAAGGTAGAAGTATAAACACAGTTCCCAAAGGGGGAATAGGTGGAGTAGTGTTGGTACAGTCTGAGGGTATGACTGGATGGCAGAACATGCTCCCCCAAATGGGATAAAACACAAAAGGTTCCACATAAGTAGGACAATTAAGAGCTATGCTGATCCCCCGTGTGAGTTTTCTGAGTCTCTGTAGATGCAGAGAGAACTGATCATCAGAGATTATTATTGTTAGTCACAATTTGTATTACAGTTGCAACTTGGGGCCCCAATCAAGGGTCAGGCCTACACTGCTAGGTACTGTATGGAGACACAATAAAAAGACAGTCCCCACCCCAAGAAGCTCACACTCCAGGCTATGACAAGATGCAGCCAATTATTTTGATCATGCAAGTTTATTTTTCAAACTTCACTCTTTTCCTATGAGGCAGAGTTAGCTAAAGAGTTCAAGTCCCGTTCATGCATCAGGGAGAGCTCTTCACCTCTGCTCCCATCCCTTTATGCCCTGGATTTGGCTGTTGGAGAATTCCCCTCGCATAGGTACCATGAAGACAGCCTTCTGAGGAACCTTTGCAAGCCTTAGCATAGCAGGTGTCCTGGAGCAAGAAGGACATGAACATGTTGGGAAGGACCACAGCCTGCAGAGCTCTGGAGAGTCTGGGAGGCTGCTGGACTTAGGCCCCAACGTATGTCTCAATAACTCTGGAGCAGGATTGAGAGGCTGCAAAGGTGATTCAAATCACCTTAGCCCCCCTGCACTGCACGGCGAAGCACAGAATTCCACCCTAGATTTTCAAACGAGGGCAAAGGAGGAGGGCTCCCCAGCCAACAAGCCAGCATCTTTAGCAAGGTTCTTTGAATATTACCCTGATCCTGAATAAGTAATGTACAATGTAGCATGTTAACATTTTATTGTAACTTTGGCTTAATAAAGTTTCAAAAGAGCTCAGCACATGGGGTGCTTATTTGAAAAGCTGGCTTCATTGGTGCAAAGAAAGTGAACAAAACTTTCATTTTTTCAGTTTAATTTTCTAGGAAGTCAAAGGTGTTACTTGGAATACACCTGGCAGTTGTTAAATGTGGAGGTGATTTCCCCTGCATATGCTTATTTGTGGACTGCACCTGAATGAACTATCTTACAAATATCTATGTAAGAGTTTATTCTGAGAGAATGTTTAAAATAAATAACAAAATGATTGGTCTCAGTCCCATGCTGTTTTCTGTGTGGATATTCCCTTAGACCTCAATGCAGCAAAGTATGGGCGCTTGTTGTTCAGTCCATCCCTATTCAGCAGTACACAAACTTAACTTTAAGCATGTGCTCAAGTCTCATTTAATTTAATGGATTTAAGCCTAAACCACTAGTGAATATGTTACAGGTCCCCCTCTGTTCCTGATCTGCAGAACATACAAGTCTATTACAGCTTTAGCTAAAGAGTCTCATTGTTTAGCTCACGCTTATAATTCTGGAGTTCTTGGTGTCAATACCCGGTGTGTCGACCAAGATGAAAGCTGTCATATAAGCGTGTGTTTAAGTGCTTTGCTGAATGGGGGCCTCAAGTCCATGCAGAACCATATTATAGGACAGCAGGCACTACTGATAGCTCTTTTAAAAAAAAAATTGAGAATACTGTACAACACCCACTATAGCGCCACCACATCTTGATAAATCTGGATGGTGTTATGAATTCACTACATATTTTATAATTTGTACATAAATTTATTTTATGGGAAATGTCCCAACCTCTTAAAGTGGTTGTCTTTGATCTTAAATTAGAGTAAGATTAATGGAATAAATCTCCCTCTTTCCCAGACATATTTTTATTGCAGGAGTCCTACTCTTGTGTTACTAGTATGATACTGTTTTCTCTATTTTGTACTGAAACAACTGCCCATATATTTGCAGTTTAATATTCATGTTTCCATTAATTGGCCTGTAACTATGGTGTCTTCCTATTCTATTGGGAATTGTCAATATTAATGGTATTGCCTCAGCTTTATCAGTTGAAAAGCTTTCTATATTGCTTTATCAGTTGAAAAGCATGGAACAAGCCAAAGAGACAGACATGCTTTTTTAATGGGAATATTTTGCACTGGAAAGTAGTGAAAGCGAGTAATGTCCCTATCTGAGCGAGAACGGAAATGGGATGCAATCCTGCAGTGTAACATTGCATGGGAGGAGCACAGAAGATGAGGTCAGTGATTTTGAGGTCAGAGTGTGCGAGGACTATATGAATGGGGTAGTCCAGCCATTGGATGATCTGCAGATCCCCTAAGGCTTTGTAGGGGAGAACTTCCCTCACCCTAGCATCTACTCAGCATCTTGCCCACCTAATTAGACCCAAATCCTGCTGCTTCTTGTCATGAATTTTTCAGTGAAGGGGGATCAATGCCATATAGGACCCTTAAGCAGCCTTTGGCACAAAGTGGGAGCTCCTCCCCACCCCCTTTACCCTACAAATTCAGAGTTAGCGCAGTGTCACCTGGAGGATTTCTGGAAAGCTTATGCAAATGAAGTTTTCTGTGGAGCTGTACTTCCTCTGTTCACCAATGGATGCTGGCAGAGAGCTCCTTCCCTGCAGAGCTTCTGCCTGCTTTTTCCTCCTCTTCACCAACAGATGGTAATAGTGAGCTCCCTCCCCTCTAGGGCTTCAAGCCACAGAACTTCCAACTCTACTTTAGGTCTTTCTATTGCCCCCATCACAGCAGAATCTGAGCACCTCATAATGTATTTATCTTTACAACACCCCTATGAGGTGGGGAAGTGCTATTATCCCCATTTTACAAATGAAGAACTGAGGGGCTATGTGACTTGCCCAAGGGACATCTGAGTTAGAGCAAGGAATTGAACCTCAGTCACCTAAATCCCAGACTAGTCCCCAAACCATTGGACCATCCTTCCTTTTGGTTTCATATACTAATCTTAAGTAATATAGCACCTTTCATGCTGAAGCATCCTTTATAAAGTGCTTTTGGAGAATGACAATACCATCCCCTGCAGTTTAAAGGGTTAAAAGATGCAATAAAAAGATCTGTTTCAAGTGGGCAGCATGAAAAGTGCTTCTGTGGTCTATAAACTTTATATGAATTTTTCATGTCCCAGACACAATGTGCAGCAGATTGCACATAACCAGAGCTCTCAGACCTGGTGTGACAGATCCTTATTATGCTAAGGAAAGAATGAGTGTGAGACAGAGGTCATTATCTGCTAAGACATGGGTAAAGGAAGTACAGATGTAGGAAAAGGATGATGCCAGTCCAGGGGAAAGGATCATCGAAGACAGGTTACATGAATTCAGAACAAGCTAGGGTCTAGCATAAGTATAGATTGTAGTAGTAGAACTCAACATGTTTGAGAAGGCTCTGCCAAGACAAATTAGCTCCTACCACTATTCAGTGAACTGATATTATTGCAAAGGTCAGAAAATTACCCATATCCCGAGGGTGACAAAATTAAGGACTGGGGAACATTATGAGGATGTAATGTGAAAGGTGGACTTACACTGTGTGTAATACAGCTAGGAAAAGGCTGTTGGTCACCGATCACAAACATGACAAAAGCTAAGCAACGAAAATCAAACATGCTTGGCTAGCTGTAGAGTTGAGTACACTGGTAGGGCCCTACTCTTCTGAGGGTCCACGACATGCACCCACACCCACATCTCAGTGCCACTTCTGATCACATCTGAGTCCAGTGCTAGATATCTTTATATACATAAGGTATTTATATGGCTCCCATCACCATACTATCTGAGCTGCTATTATCCCCATTGTACAGATGGGGAACTGAGGAATCAAATAAGAACATGAGAATGGCCATACTGGGTGAGATCAATGGTCCATCTAGGCCAGTATCCTGTCCTCTGACAAGTATCAGAGGGGTAGCAGTGTTAGTCTAGATCTGTAAAAAGCAACAAAGAGTCCTGTGGCACCTTATAGACTAACAGATGTATTGGAGCATAAGCTTTCGTGGGTGAATACCCACTTCGTCAGACTCTTTGTTGCTGTCCTCTGACAGTGGCCAATGCCAGGTGCTTCAGAGGGAATATACAGAACAAGCAATCATTGAGTGATCCATTCCCTGTTGTCCACTCCCAGCTAATGGCAATCAGAGCCTAGAGACACCCAGAGCATGGGGTTGCCTCCCTGACCATCTTGGCTAATAATCACTGATGGACCTATCCCCATGAATTTATCTGATTCTTCTTTGAACCCGTTTATACTTGTGACCTTCACAACATCCCCTGTCAACAAGGGGATATTATGACAGTACATTTTCTGAAGCAGTACTGCCTTATGCATATTTTAAACCTGCTGGTTTAACCTTGGTTCTTGTGTTATGTGACAGAGTAAACAACACTTCCTTATTCACTTTCTCCACAGCAGTCATGATTTTATAGACCTCTGTTATGTTCTCTCTCCGCTGTCTATTTTCCAAGCTGAACAGTCCCAGTCTTTTTAATCTCTCCTCATATGGAAGCTGTTCCATACCAGTAATCATTTTTGTTGCCCTTCTCTGTACCTCTTCCAATTCTAATATATCTTTTTTTGAGATGAGATGACCAGTACTGCATGCAGTATTCAAGGTGTGGGCATACCATGGATTTATATAGTGGCATTATGATATTTTCTGTCTTATCTATCACTTTCCTAATAGTTCCTAACATTCTGTTAGCTTTTTTGACTGCCTCTGCACATTAAGCGGATGTTTTCAGAGACCTATCCACAATCACTCCAAGATCTCTTTCTTGAGTGGTGACAGCTAATTTAATTCCAATCAGTTTGTGTGTATAGCTGGGATTATGTTTTCCAATGTGCGTTACTTTGCATTTATCAACATTTGCCCAAGGTCACAGAGGAAGTCTGTGGTAAAGTGCATAATTGAACTTGGGTCTCCTGAGTCTTGGGCTAGCTTGGACTATGCTTCCTCCACATGGATACACCCACTTAATTTCATAACTGTCCTTCCCCACTGCCCGTTTGGAAAATTGTGCATTGCCTCTGCTGCTTGCTTCCCAGTCCAGGGAGATGTATCACCAGATGCCATGGCGGCTCATGAAGAGGTGAGAGGTCGTGGTGAATGACCCAACAGCTTGAAGGCAGATCAAAGGCCAATATAATGTGACATGGATTTGTAGGGCAGTGGGTTCATACCCCCAAGTGTCCCTGTTTCAGATGCAACTGCAAACTTCAAGTGGAAGACAGTGGAAACTGAGAAGTTTTGCATAGTTTCCACATGAAGCCATAAGCTGATATTCTTTACCAGGAATCTCCAAGAAGCCTTGAGTTCTATCCCTTTCCCTTTTTCTATTTTCAGGAGGGATCTGCTGAGATACATCCACTCTTTCCATTCCAATATATTCAGCAGTGGCTGGTTTGTCTGCTTCCCTATCAGGAGTCTTTGTATAGGGGGCAGCAAGGAGACTCCATTTTGCTTATCCTGTGAACTTCCATATCATCATGCTGTTCAAAATGGATGCAATTTTCCTCTCAATGTTCCAGCCTTTGCTTAAAATATTTAAGCCTCAAATGAGGCAAACAGTGTTTTATCAGAGAAGAAATAAGTGTGTGTGTGTCCTATCTGAGCAGACATCTTGCCCAGCAAACATTCAGTTTTTAGACACCCTCCGTTTTCGATGTAAATTTTCACAGACACCTAAGTATGCACAGCGAGAGTGCACGGATATCTGACACAGTGGGAAGGATAAATAGAAAAAATCACATATAAAAAGCAAGATTGTGCCAATAAACATGGCATGTCCGTCAAGGGGAGAGAGTAAATGCTTGCTAGCTGTGCGGGTGCCAGGCGCAATGTGGTCCTTACACACTACTAACTGCAAGGATTATGCAAGACCATTGCTGACCTTAGTTTCTCCAAAGTGGACTGGGATGGGTCCATAGAGCCATTTCCCTTCTGAACACTCTTTTATAGTGGCATAGCAGCCACGTACCACCTGTACAGCCCACAGTTCTGCAATGCTTTGTGACTAATCCCACATGGTGTTTCCATTGTAGCAATGTGGCTTTTCATAATCCCCAAGGCAGGGTTGTACCTTTACACGTAAAACTGGGAGTAAAATATATACAGGTTTTTTTTCAAGAGCCTGTGTATTTAGTTAAAACACGGCCCAGTCAGCTTTAACTTGAGCAATCAGCACTTACACAGCTGATACCTCAAGGTGCCATTGACATTGGCACACTAAGCAGAGTCATTGTAATAGGAGGTTAGGCAGAATAAGTAAGGAATATATCACTTTTATTTAAAATGATCACTGGTAATACAGTTCCACGCCACCACTTCTGCCTCGGTTGCCCTGAAAACAGCTTTACAGTGTGGAATATTGCCTGACTACAGATACTGCTGTAGAAATATAATCATGGGTACCTGCTTCTCCAGTGTGATGATGACACTGATCTATGTATCTCAATTCTCAGCTGATGCCGCCACCACCACTACTAAGATGTCAGAATGCCTAGAAAAGATCAGCCCTTGGACGAAGAGCAGCTGGCTCCGGCTGCTCCCAGACTGAAGTGATGTTGTCCAAAAGGGGACATGCTTGGAAGAACTAGTAGAGATGCTGTCTCCACCTTACATTGAAGGCATACCGCCCTCATTCATCAAAGTGGTGAAAGGCCTCAGGATCGTGTTTGACTTCTCGCTAAGCTTGGATGACCAGGTAGCATCAGTATTTAAAAGTGTCTTCTTCCATTTCCAGATTGCTAGAAAATTTCATCCATTTCCTCAGACAAGGACCTGGCCCCAGTGATCCATACATTTGTCTCCTCCAGGCTGGATTACTGTAATTCACTGTATCTGAAGCTGGATGTGAAGATGGAACCCGGACCCTAGCTAGTATAGCAAGCCGCTGCCCACCTTCTCTATGGTTTAGGCTGCCATGAGTACATCAGGCCCACTCTCAAGTCCCTCCACTGGCTCCCAGTCAGCTTCCAGCTTTGGTCCTAATCTTCACAGCAATTAATGGATCACACCCCTGATACATTAAAAGCCAAATTTCAATCTATGACCACAGAGACAGCTGTACTCCTCTGGGACAATGCACACACAACTGGATCCCATTCTACCAATTACACCCTTACCAAGCAAACTAAAACCTCAGATTCCACCCCAAGGAGAGTTTTTTCCTCAAAAAGAAAGAGGAGTCAGAGACTCCATGAAGTCTCCTACAGACTTCGCTATTGCTATTGATTTTACCTGGAAAACGCTCAGTGATAGAGGTATAAACCCATAAGAGAGAAGGATAGATAGATATACCTAAAAACTCCATGCAGAAAAAAATGATATTTTAATGGTACTGCAGCTCCGACTGACAACACTGCACAACAGGGTGATAGTCTATTTTTAGATTAGCCCATCTCTACTCTTAACTAAAAAGGTTTGACACAGCACAGAAAAATGAGTCAGAGGAATATCATTCCTCACCCATTTGTTTTCAAAACTTGTTAAAGATGCAGGCTTGCAGCACCCACCTGCCACTGATATTGAAGATGGACTAGGAATTTCAAGATAATTCCCAGAAAAGAATGGAGAATGATAAACCACAATCTTATCACCTGTTTTCTATTGTCCTTGACCATCACATGAACAATGGAAGCAACAACATACTTGGGGTCAGAAGTGGACAAGAAGTACATCTCCCACCATGCTACCCACACCCTTGCAAAGGAGCTGGCCAGAATCCCAATGGGGAGTATTGTCCTTTCTCCCTCCCAGAGACATGGTGGGTACTAGATACACACCATGAAAGGTGTGGAGAGAGGTAGGGTGAGGGCCGGACCATTACTGTCTCCACCATTTAAACACATCTGATAGAGGAACATTGCCCTCCCATGACTTAGCAGGAAGTAATACCTCTCTCCCACCACTGGGAACAGCTTGGCAGATGGACTTTCAGAGGAAACAGAGACACAAGGGCCTGTCAATAAACTCATACAGGCCAGATTTCACTATAAAAGCTGATTTTTCCTGGGCATCAACATCTAAGGTAATGTGCCGATACCCACGAGTTAAATCCAGAATGCTTATGAATTTTGCATCCCCCAATAGATCCAGTAAGTCCTCTATCTAGGGTGTGGGGTAAGGGTTAGGTTGGGTGATAGCATTTAAAGTCCACACAACTAAATTTCAAGGTTTTATCCCTTTAGGTACCATCACAATAGAAGACACCCAGGAGCTTTTTGATTTAGTAATCAGTCCCATATGCAGCATGCTTTCCACTTCCTCTTGAATCTGTTTCTGCATTTCCCTTTATAATCCTGTCCTCTGATAGGAGCAGGATAGGTGCTGTCGTTTCAATGGAATGCACAGTCTTGTCAGTTAAACCGTCTGGTTGGAAAAACCTGCCTGTGGTGTTTCAAAAAGCCAACATCTCCTGCTTTTAGGTTGGGTTCAAACCCTCCCAAATCTCAATGCTCTCCTGAGAAGACTCTTGCTTATTCTCCCTGGCCAAATCAATGAAAGAGGCATTACTTGTTCCCTCGTCAGCACAACAAATCATATTCACTACCACCTCCCTTTTGTGTTAAGCTTTCAATCTATTGACATTGCACTGCTCCCCTGCTAGGGGGTTTCCTTACATCATAAATGACATCATTCACTGTCTCTACTACTTCAAATGGTCCTTCACAACAACCTTGCATTTTGTTCTTCCTCACTGGAATCAACACTAACACCAAATCACCTGTTTCCAAAGGCCTTTCTTCAGCATACTAAGCTTTCTGGTATGCCTGACTCCTTTCAAGGTTCTGATGTGCTAAGTCTTTGAATTCTCTTTAAATTGAGTGACATATTCCCCTACAGGCTGTTCTGTCTCTTCTGTACTCCCCTCCCAAGAGCATCAAATTAAAACCAGGAGTCCCTTCACTTGTTTCCTGTAAAGGAGATCAAAAGGGGTGAACCTCATAGACTCTTGAGGTACCCTTCTCCACATGAATAAAAAATAAGGGAACAACACATCCCAGTCATTCTCTCACCTGGTATCATATCAGCATAGCCTACAATGTCCCATTGAATCTTTCTAATAGACCATTAGTTTCTGGATGACAGGAGGTGACCTTTATGTCCCTCACTCCACGTGATGCCCATAACTTTTTGAAAACTAGAGACATGAAATTTGCACCAGTCTGACCAGATTTATTCTGCTAAAAATGGTAAATAGCACAGTAGCCACAGTTTCAGCTTCTGTATTAGATAGACCTTTGGCAGAATCCACCACAATAAGTTTGTTTCTTTCTCTCCTGGAAGGTTTGGAGAGGGGCCTTACAATACCTACAGACACTGCAGCTCGGCTGGAGCCCAACCCACTCACTAGGCTTCAGAGCCCAAGCTGCAAGATCTAAACAGTTATTTTTAGTGCCATAGCATGAGCCCCGTGAGCCTGAGTCTGTCAACCTAGGCTCTGAGACTCACTGCTGCTCACTGTGCAAACATTTCCTATGACCCTTAAATCATTTTCAGACTCACTGCTGTCCAGGATACTGTCCCCCACTCTCTGGGTATTCTTTGTTCCTAGGTGTATGCGTGACCCTAACAGCATCCCAGTGCAAGAGGGCAAGGGGCTCACTGGTATCTGGTCCTGAGTTTCAGCTGCCCTGACCCATTCAGTGTACCCCAATTATAAACTATATCTGATATGCATCATGTAAGGTATCATTGGAAATAATCATTTATCATTAATATTATTGTGTGCTGTATGCACAGTAAACACCCAAGGGGCCACACAACTATGAAGGAAATGTGAAACTAAAATGTGTCTACCAAACACATCTGGGGAGTGGATAAACATTTTCTCCTAAAGGACAAGCTGATGCCTACAGCCAGGTGTCATCAGAGTCGATTAGTAATAACATGGCAGGTAGCCATTCATTTGCATTGGAGAGGGCAGGAACTTGCATTTTAGCAAACCCCAGTGGGGGGAAGAAACCAGCATGGAACTTGCTTCAGCATAAGTCTCTGTCTCTTTCCTCATAGCTTGAATAAACTTTATACTGGGGGATAACCTTCAGAAGAATCCATTTCAGATGTTCACTGGATTATAAAAGAGAGGGGCAAAGAACCCCAAGTTATCTTTTACCTGAGAAGAAAAAGAAACTGAGCACTTTGGACTTTGTGGGAGATTCTGACCAAGGAGGTGGTCAGTCATCTTGCTGGAAGGAAGTTTAGTAGGAATCTTACCTTGAACCAATACTGTAGTTTTGTTAAGTCTTAGTATCTAGAAAGTGTTTTTCAGGTTTATTTGCTTGTAAGCATCTCTACCTCTATTTCTTTTACTTGGCATCACTTAACCTATGTACTGTTGTTAATAAACTTGTTTTATTTTAATCTAAACTGACTCAGTGGTGTATTTGGATTGAGATGCTGGGTGTCATCTCTTTAGAGGAGCAAACAAACCTCATTATTTCTCTGAGTGGTCCAGGAGAGGGCTAGACATTTTAGAGCAGACAACTCAGGGGAAATTCGAGACTGGGGTGTGTTGGGGTCATTTGGCTAGTAATGACCAAGGCTGGCGGAGACCAGAGTGTGGCTGTGGCATAACAACTGGGCTGCTGGAGTCAGAGTTGCTGGTCCAGGACTGCTTACCACACAGACACTCAGTGCATACTTGTAGGCTGGCTGGGAGCACCCAGACAAGGGAGCTACCACAGGAGAGCATTAAGGCATCCAGAGTTGCAGGGCACGTGGAGATACAACCCCCCACTGGTCTGGATTATGCCCCAGAACAACCCCATTTATGACCTTGCAGATGGCTGTATTAAAGTGCATTTGGCTGTGCTTCTTTATATAAATGAGGGGTGGACAGTCGCATTCTACACATGCTGTAGTCTGGAGAGCTGAGACTTGGGGAGTCATTAGAGAAAGCAGTTGCCATAGTAAAACTGTAAACTATGAGGTGGTGCTTAAAATATGCCATGGAAGAAATGTTTGCCTCTAGTGATCAGAAGAGGTCAATAGTTAGCAAGTTGCTTTTTGAGTGATACTGCAGCACTGCCAGTAATTGAGTTTTCCATGCACTTAGCCAGCCAGTCTTTATCACCAGTGCTTGATTATGAAGATGGTGTCCACAAATCCGATTTGAATCCCATTTGTCGAAATTGCATAATCTAATAGAGTGCCTGAATTTGTTATGCAGTGTGAATATTCCCCCTCACTTCCTCGTCATTGCTTAATGCAACAATAACTAATTAAGTCCCTTTGATCAGATTAAAAAGGAGAGTCAACAGTTTAATTCAATTTTCCAAATACTTTAGTGTGGGGCGTTTCAGCTATCCCTGGCAGGCTTTGTTCAATAAAAATGCAAGCTCATCTGGATAAACATGAACAACATGAACTTCCAGAGCAATGCTTTATAATTCAGTAAGGGTGATTAGTCAGGTGTTGTTGTTTTTTTTCTTACCCTGAATTACTGTGAGGTGCATTAACCCATCTCTGCCTTTCAAAATGGCCTTTTGCTTATTTTTGATGACTGTTCGTAACAATCATTTATTGCAAGCAATGTGAGTTTTGCAGAAGTGATGCTACTTGTTCTTGGGTGCCAGCAGGAGAGAGTCAGCTGCTGTGTTGTAACAATGTCTTTAGAAAAATTAGGGAGATCAGCACTGCTGTTGCCAGAGGGAAGCTGTCCTCTTACCTTGACAACAAGCAGAGTACCGAGGAGAGTGGGAGAGGGCAGATAAATGTACACAAAATTCTAAGCATTTAGCAGATTTTTTAGTAGCTGGATTTTCTTTCCCTCCAATTTGTTTCTGTTGGCGCTTGGGGGGAAGAGGCAGAATCATGATTACAGGGAATGGTCAGAATAATTCTTTTATGAATACTGCAGCTCCACCTTTGGATGGTAAAATGCAGCACATGCCAAAGATAACATTGTCTGGGCACAATTATTCTGGAAGGTGGTTAGTCACTCACAGAGATCTGAAGGGACCAGCATAATCTAAGGGAGGTAAAAGGGCTGCAGCTTTATGAACTAAGTATAAAATAAGGGGGTTATATTTATTTTTTGAACATGTCTAACAACACTCCAGTGCCATAATAATATGATGGAAAATATCTCATCTAATACAACGTGAGGGGCTTCCTTCCACTGGAGTTCCTGTGTTTGCAGAACTTAATCCCGCATTTGAGTGTCCCGCTCGCTATATACGTATATGCAACCTTTCCAAAACACAGCAAACAAAAACAGAATACGCCAGGAGTCACTGATTGATCTGGAAAGGTTACTACAGTGTATGGATATTATGCAAATGTGGTAACCTTTCTGAGCTGTTTGCAAACTGGAGGAGACACCACTCAGTAGGACAGTCTAATTGCTTTAGCGCTGTTTAATGCAGTTCTGTGGGAAAGAAAAATCAAAGAGGGTTTTAATGGAACCTTCGTTCTTTGAAAAGGTCCAAATAAAGGACAGAAAGGGCTCTTCCCCCCTCCCAGATAATTCCACAGAATTTTAAAGTGAAAATACACAAAGCAAAGACATGCTTTGAGTGCTATATGTACCAGTAAAGCTATCCAGCTATGTTTACCAGTGTGCACAGATTATTTAACGTGAGAGAGAGCTCTCTTGTAATAAAAGCTGGGGGCAGAGACAAAAATGCTGTTTTCCCTAGATAACTTAATAATTGTCCTCTGTGGAAATGCAACTTTAACCATAAATAGCTTGAGATTTTTTGTGTGTGTCATAAAATTAATTCATGAATTTCAAATCAACCAAGAAGAGTTAACACTTTGACTAGCACATTACGTGCTCCTCTGGTGGCAGAATCATTTTAAAGTCCCATGGCTAAAGGAAATCAGGAGATTTTAGATAATGCAGTATTTTCTACTGAGAATGCTGTGGGTGGAAGGGGGAGTCCTATTTAAATATATTATTGAGAAGATTGTAATGAATGATGTCTTTATGCATTCTTGTTCCCACTGTACCATGTGCTCTCATTTCAATAGCAATTGAGGAAATCTTTAACTAGGGTTTTATTCCTGAATGTATCCTACTTTCACTGCTTCATAAATCCCTCATTCTCCACTGCTTCTGGAGCCACTGTATATATTTTTAAATAATCAATTTTCTTAAAGCTTTCCCCAGCACCCATTCTCTCCATTTATTCATGATCTGATGACCAGAAGAAAAGAAGAAATATAAATAACCTTGCAAATGTATGTAGAGAACCATTGCATTTGTTGCTAGGAGAAATGTGAAAAAAGAAAGGTGCATTCCACCAAGTCTGAGAAGGTAAATGCTGATATCTCTTCTGGTAAGGGTCCAATGGAGGGGTCGGTGCTCCCCTTAATGAGCTCTTTTCTCCAGCGCACAGGAAGAGGAATTACATGCCTATGCTAAGAGTAGGACACATATATTAAAAACAATAAACCTACATATTAAAAGAAAGTATTCTTATTTATTAATAAAAATATTGCAGACAAGCAGTGACAGAAAACCTCTCGTTTGGCCACAATGGGTTAACTAAACAACCTTTTTTCCTCTGGCAACCTGGACTGAAGTTTGGTTGCTGCTGCGTATGGGAGTCTGCAGAATGCCTGTTCACATTATTGGCTAAATCCTAACCTCTGCTGAGTTAAGTGCATAAGTAAAAGAAGTGGCAAGGCTAAATATGGTGTGAGAATCTCCCATCCAGTCTACTAGGAAGAGTCTTATCATAGGGCTGGAGGCCTAGCTAATGGCCTGCATGCAACATCTCCAAGAGAATATTATCCACAAGGAGAAAAGCATTTCCAGCCACCCAGGAAGACAGTGTTTCTGCAGCCACCACATGCAAGCTTTAGCTTGCAGTGATTAGGGAGTCCATGCAGCTCTGGAAAAATAAAAACCTACTCCCTGTGTCCTAGTTATGCACTGGATTGGCTGACTGTGAGATATCCTGTCCAATGACAGTAGTATATGTCAAATTGTGATCATCTACTCACCACTATTCCCAAACATGTGGCTATTTTTGCATATAGCAAGATTTACTTCCTTTCTCTAGTGAGTTCTTCCAGTTCTTCATTTTCACAAGCACAAAGATTCCCTCCATATGACATGTATAAAGACAGGAGGGAAAAGAATGTGAGATGCTTAGGGACAGCACATGCACAACAGTGTTACAAGTCAGGGGTTAAATTATCTCCTTTGATACATAGATGCTACTTAGGGCTGTCAATTAATCGCAGTTAACTCAAAAAATTAATTGCGATTAATCGCAGTTTTAATCACACTGTTAAACAATAGAATATCAATTGAAATGTATTAAATATTTTGGATATTTTTCTACCTTTTCATATTCTGTGTTCTAATTGAAATCAGCGTCTATTATTTTTATTACAAATATTTGCACTGTAAAAATGATAAAAGAAATAGTATTTTTCAATTCACCCCGTACATATGAGTACTGTAGTGCAATATCTATGTTGTGAAAGTGCAAATTACAAATGTAGATTTTTTTGGTTACATAACTGCACTCATAAACAAGACAATGTAAAACTTCAGAGCCTACGAGTCCACTCAGTCCTACTTCTTGTTCAGCCAATTGCAAAGACAAACAAGTTTGTTTACAGTGACAGGAGATAATGCTGCCCGCTTCTTATTTACAATCTCACCTGAAACTGAGAACAGGCATTTGCATGGCACTTTTGTAGCCGGCATTGCAAAGTATTTATGTGCCAGATATGCTAGACATTCATATGTCCCTTCATGCTTCGGCCACCATTCCTGAGGACATGCTTCCATGCTGATGATGTTTGTTAAAAAAAAAGTGTTAAATTAAATTTTTGACTGAACTCCTTGGGGAAGAATTGCATGTCTCCTGCTGTTTTACCTGCATTCTGCTATATATTTCATGTTATAGCAGTCTCGGATGATGACCCAGCACATGTTGTTCACTTTAAGAACACTTTCACTGCAGATTTGACAAAACACAAAGAAGGTACCAATGTGAGATTTCTAAAGATAGCTAAAGCACTCGACCCAAGGTTTAAGAATCTGAAGTGCCTTTCAAAATCTGAGAGGGATGAGCTGTGCAGCATGTTTTCAGAAGTCTTAAAAGAGCAGAACCACCAAAAAAGAAAATCCACCTTCTGCTGGTGGCATCTGACTCTGATAATGAAAATGACGATGCATTGGTCCACACTGCTTTGGACTGTTATCGAGCAGAACCCGTCATCAGCTTGGACGCATGTCCCCTGGAATGGTAGTTGAAGCATGAAGGGACATATGAATCTTTAGCGCATCTGGCACGTAAATATCTTGCGACGCTGGCTACAACAGTGCCATGAGAACACCTGGTCTCACTTTCAGGTGACACGGTAAACAAGAAGCGGGCAGCTCTATCTCCTGCAAATGTAAACAAACTTGTTTGTCTGAGCGATTGGCTGAACAAGAAGTAGGACTGAGTGAACTTGAAGGCTCTAAAATCCACAAATATTTAAATAAATGGTATACTATTATTGTTTAGCAGTACGATTAATCACAATTAATTTTTTAATCGCTTGACAGCCCTAATGCTTCTCCAGATGACTTCAGTAGGAAGTGTGTGAGCAACACTGAGTACAGGATTTGACCCCAAATCACTAAAGAGAAAACGTTTTAACAAAATAATTCATTATATTACTCCTAACACAAGAAACAAGAACCAAATCCTATTGAGATCCATCTTCTTATCTTTCAAATAATGTGAAAACCTCTCTGAATTTACTCATTGCAATTTATAGTTTGGCTATGTTTAATCCAGATGGAGACACCACATTTTTTTTCCAGCATACTATGGTTTGCTATAAACGTTTTTTTTCCCCAAAAGAATTGTTTCTCTGTCTCATTTAAGGATGAGATGATAGCCAAATCTTGCATGAGAGAAATCTCTTGAAGATCGTTACTTAGTATCTTATAGAGCCTATTTCTTTCTCTCAATATAGTTGAACTATTGGGAATTACCAAGGAAGATGTCCCAAGTCCATTTTCTTGTCCCAGAATTTCAGTCTGTATTATTATGTCCAGAGCTGGTGGGAAACTGGAATTGGGCCAAAAGAAACCTGATGAGGTTCAATAAGGACAAGTGTAGAGTCCTGCACTTAGGACGGAAGAATCCCATTCACTGTTACAGACTAGGGACCGAATGGCTAGGAAGCAGTTCTGCAGAAAAGGACCTAGTGGTTACGGTGGACGAGAAGCTGGATATGAGTCAACAGTGTGCCCTTGTTGCCAAGAAGGCTAACGGCATTTTGGGCTGTATAAGTAGGGGCATTGCCAGCAGATTGAGGGACGTGATCATTCCCCTCTATTCGACATTGGTGAGGCCTCATCTGGAGTACTGTGTCCAGTTTTGGGCCCCACACTACAAGAAGGATGTGGAAAAATTGGAAAGAGTCCAGCGGAGGGCAACAAAAATGATTAGGGGGCTAGAGCACATGACTTATGAGGAGAGGCTGAGGGAATTGGGATTGTTTAGTCTGCAGAAGAGAAGAATGAGGGGGGATTTGATAGCTGCTTTCAACTCCCTGAAAGGAGGTTCCAAAGAGGATGGCTCTAGACTGTTCTCAGTGGTAGCAGATGATAAAACAAGGAGTAATAGTCTCAAGTTGCAGTGGGGGAGGTTTAGGTTGGATATTAGGAAAAACTTTTTCACTAGGAGGGTGGTGAACCACTGGAATGGGTTACCTAGGGAGGTGGTGGAATCTCCTTCCTTAGAGGTTTTTAAGGTCAGGCTTGACAATGCCCTGGCTAGGATGATTTAGTTGGGAATTGGTCCTGCTTTGAGCAGGGGGTTGGACTATATGACCTCCTGAGGTCCCTTCCAACCCTGATATTCTATGATTCTATGATTCATCCTGTGGGAAAAGCCCAACATTTAGGGAGGGAAACCATTCTGAATTGCATCCCACAGGCCCAGATCCACACAGGTATTTAAGATCCTAATTTCCATTGAAATCAAGAATTAAGGCTGGGATTATGGATCTGGACCGAAGAGGTGAAATTTCCTGTGAAATGAATTTCTTTTTAAATCAATTTGGGAACATTAAAACCTGTCATTTCCATGAGGTAAAAACATATCATTTCAACTTATCATTTAGATTAATTTTATTTTGACTTTTATTATATTAAAATATAGTATGTAAAATGACCTTTCTTTTGGCTGTATTAAAATGCATTTTGTTTGAAAGGGCTGAGTTTACCAAGCAATCCAGATTGCTCTGTATGGTTGCTCTGTTACTATTATTTGTCACTCCACCCAATTTGTGCCATCCATATGATTTATGAGCAATGATTTTATATTTACTTCCAAATCATTTATAAAAATTATTGAATACATCAGGCCTAGAAGAGATCCCTTAGGGACCTCACTAGAAACACCTCTATTCCAAGAGGATTCCTAACTGACAATTATTTTTTGAGTTCTGTCAGTTAGCCAGTTCTTAATCCATTTAACATATGCTTTATTAATATTGTATAGTGCTAATATTTTAATCATAATGTCATGCAGTGCCAAGTCAATTGCCTTACAAAAGTCTAAGGCTTCAGATCTATTCCTTACCAAATGCCTTACATCTATGCAGCTACCATTATCAACCAACCTTGTAATCTTGTCAAAAAATGAAAGCAGGGTTTGACAAGAGCTATATTCCATAAAATAGTGCTGGCTGGCATTAATGATATCCCCATACTTTAATTCTTTATTGATTGAATCCCATACCACCTTTCATTTGTTTTGCCCAAGATTGATATCAGGCTAACTGGTTTATAATGACCTGGGTCATCCCCCCGAGTGCCTGGCGAATTAAAAGAAAATCCATGACAGTGAAAATGAAGCGTCCTTTGTGTTTTAGGCCTGGAAGTCTCATGCTAATTAAGGCTGTGATTTTCAACGGAAAGCCAATGGGAGTCGAGCACCTGAGACACCCTTAACAATCCTAACCTAAATGTATTTGAGTCTATTTCCAATAAATAATTTAGCAACCTTTCTAAGGGGGGGGACAGAGGGCTAGCTCAGTGGTTTGAGCATTGGCCTGCTAAACCCAGGGTTGTGAGTTCAATCCTTAAGGGGGCCACTTGGGGATCTGGGGCAAAATCAGTACTTGGTCCTGCTAGTGAAAGCAGGGGGCTGGACTCAATGACCTTTCAGGGTCCCTTCCAGTTCTAGGAGATGGGATATCTCCATTAATTAAAAATTAAAAGTGGCTTTTATGAAGGCTCACAATTCCCTGATGGACTAATCCACTGCTTTATCTGGCTGGCTGGTGATTTTTTACAATAAAACTTATATATGGGAATAGGACTTTGCAAAGATAAGTAAATATTATTGTCCTAATTTTTACAGATATGCACTAAGAACCAGATTTCCAAATGTATTTAGTAGCCTAAAAATGCATATAGCACAAAGTGGATTTTTAAAAGAGTCTAAGGAGATTAGGTTTCAGAGTGGTAGCCATGTTAGTCTGTATCAGCAAAAACAACAAGGAGTCCTTGTTGCACCTTAGAGACTAACAAATGTATTTGGGCATAAGCTTTTGTGGGCTAAAACCCACTTCATGAGATGCATGGAGTGAAAAATACAGTAAGCAGCATAACTATTACAGCACATGAAAAGATGGGAGTTGCCTTACCAAGTGGGGGTTCAGGGCTAACGAGGCCAATACAATTAAGGTGGAAGTGGCCTATTCTCAACAGTTGACAAGAAGGGGTGAATATCAAGAGAGGGAAAATTACTTCGCCCATTTCCAACAGTTGACAAGAAGGTCCACCTTGATTTTATTGGCCTCGTTAGCTGCTCTTGTAGACCGAGATGGGTTATGATTAGGGCTCTGTGTCTGTCCTGGAGGTCATGGAAATCATGGATTCCGTGACTTTCCGAGAGCTCTGTGACTTCTGCAGCGGCCAGTGTGGCTGACCCAAGGGCTACCCAAGCAGCTGACTTGAGTAGCTCCACAGCCATCTGCTCGGGCGGCCCTGCAGCCAGCCTCACTGGCACTGCTGGAGCGGCCCCAGGGCCAGCTGCACCAGCCTCTGCTTGGGCAGCCTCAGGCAGCTGGCTCCAGGGACCACTGAGCAGCGGCCAGCCTGGCTGGCCCCGGGGACTTCCTAAGCAGCGATCTCGGGGGAGGTGGGAACAGCTGAAGCTCTGTGGCCCCCATCAGCTGAAGCAGAGGCGGGTGGGCAGCCCTGGGGGCGGCTGAAGCAGCCGCTGCTCAGTGGCCCCCAGCAGCTAGTGCTGCTGGCCCCTGCCCTGCCCCGCAGCAGTGGACCTCTGCCCCCCTCCAGCTATGATTTAGTCAGGGGTATGTATAGTACAAGTCATGGACAGGTCACAGACCATGAATTTTTGTTTATTGCCAGTGACCTGTCCATGACTTTTACTAAAAATACCCGTGACTAAATCATACCCATAGTCATGATAGTGACACACACACCTCATGTCTCCTGTTCTGCCCCAAAAGCAAACTTAACCCTTTTGCCCCCACTGGGTAGCAATGCAAAGCACAGAGGGAAACTGAAGCACACATTGGCTTCATAAAAATATTACAGATAATTCCCATTTCATCACTCCAGGCCACACAGCAAATTAGTGGCAGAGCTGGTAGCTGGATGTCCAGACCAGTGCTAACAGTCCACAGCTTTCCCATTTTTAAGTTTTCTTAGACTGCCCAAGGAAAAATGACTTTCCCTTACTAACTGTATACAGGTTTATTTTGTAGAGAAAGAGAAAAATATACAGTTAGCCTGTCCTAATTCATCAAGAACGGGTCTATGAGACAGACTCTCAGGATTCGTTCTGCTACTGATTAATTTTCGGCCTTGGGTCAGTCATGTCACCTATGTGTGTCTCAGTGTAAAATGGGGATAATGTGGGTTACCAACAGCACAGGACAGTGATGAGGTCTATTTAACATTTGCAAAGAGACATCTAATTTCTAGTAATATAACCCCCAAATTATTGAAATTAGTAAATATTGCTTTGTTTACAAAAAGCTCTATTGAGGCACTTACAGGTGTCAGAGGGAGAATGTGAGCCCCAGCAAGCAAGAAGATGCAGAAAATGAAAAAGGGAGTCGATGAATCAAAACGAATGTGTCTAGGTAGATTTTTTCCATCTGCTTCTGTTTAAGAGCAAGATGCAGGGGTAATAGGCTGCGTATCTGTGGTACAGGCAGGGCCAAATGTGGAAATAACAATCATCTCACTATTCTCCTGCTCCTGATTCAGTGCTGCTGGCTTCCTTCCTTTTTTGTCTCCTCCATGCCAGTGTTTGCACAAATGAGTGCCTCCAATCAGACTATGCACACAAAGGAGCAAAGACAAACAGCAGTGGCAGAGCAGTTGCTACAGAAGGTGCATGAAGTCCCGTTTATTACACTGATGACATAACTAACTTTTTTGGTAGAGAGAATATAGAATAAGAATGTGGACCCATCTGTCTCCCCGCAGCAGCAGGGCATTGCTTTAGGCAAGGGGCATGCTGTTGCTAATTTTTGTTTATTTTGTTGCTCAGCTCGGTTTGCTTCTGTGGTTCACCTAGTTGTTGTGATAAGCAAATCAATTTAGTTTTGTTTTGCAGACTGCATACATGGCTCTTTGTACCGTGTAAAGGGCCAGCTGTGAACTCAAGTGATTCACAATGACATCATTATTGTTCATATAGTGTCATAGTTGAACATGGCATTACACCATTAGGAGAACTGTGTCAGACAAATAACAGCTGCCCAGCTGAGGAGCACTTACAGTCTAAGGCTACACTACACCGCACACCTCTTGCAATAGTGTGCAGGGTATGTGTAGTTCCGGGGTGAAAGTAATTGAGGACACTTACAGGTACGGGGCGGGGGTGGCTCTGGCCCCCAGGAGGGGCGGGGCCTCGTGCAGAGGGGGCAGGGCTGGGGGGGTCAGCATCCCCCGCGGGGCTCCCGTGTTGATTTAAAGGGCCCGCAGCTCCGGACGCCCGTCAGCGGCCGGGGGAGGGAGGGCAGCAAAAGGGGCAAGGATGTTAAAGTGCTGCAGGGTCCTTTGCCACGGCAGTGCTTTAACGTTGCTGACCCTTCCCCCCCCCCCGCCCTGGCGGCGGCCCTGCCGGTACGGACCCTACCGGCAGGGCCCTCGACAGGGGAGGAAAAAGAGGCAGGGACATTAAAGCGCTGCCATGGCAGTGCTATAAGGATGGTCCTTTGCCATGGCAGCACTTTAATGTGGGCTGGGTATGGGCCGGTGCTGGTTCTTACCGGTACGGAGTACCGGCCCGTATCGGCTCACTTTCACCCCGGTGTAGTTATATGTTGCAGTGACAAGCAGGCAGCATCCACACAGCAGAGTGTAGCTACATGTGTCAGTGAAAGGTTCTGGGATGGGGGAAGTAGTGGGGAAAAGCTCCAACAGGCCTCTGCAGCAAGGAAAGGCTCCAGCAGCAGGGAGGTAGCTGTGGGACACTACACTGCTAAAAATAGCAGTGCAGATGGGAAGGCACTGCTTGGGTGAGTAGAGAGCCATATAGGGTACATAGCCGCAAGGTTCAGGCATGTCTTTACTCTATTCAGCTAAACAGTGCCTCCCCTTCTATACAGCTATTTATACCTGTGCTACGGGGGGCGTATTGTATGTATGCTACAACAGGACTCTAATCCAGAAATATATGTGGTTAATATGCATGTGCATTGTTCCATTAATGTAAGCATGTACATCAAAGTTTGCAGGCTCCGTGCCTACAATAGTATAAATGTTATAAAAACCAATTGTTCCTTTATACCATAGCCAGGAACAGTCAAACTATGTTATAAAGGAGCAATTGGTTTTTATATAATTTGTACTACTGTAGGCGCTGAGCCTGCAAATTTTGATGCACATGCTTAACATTAATAACATCAATGGAGCAATTCACATGCATGTTAAGCATGTGAATGCCAGGATCGGAGGTTTGTTTTATTATTTGTATAGTTTTAGTTAATCATAGAATCATAGAATATTAGGGTTGGAAGAGACCTCAAAGCAGGACCAACCCCAACTAAATCATCCCAGCCAAGGCTTTGTCAAGCTGGGCCTTAAAAACCTCTACGGATGGAGATTCCATCACCTCCCTAGGTAACCCATTCCAGTGCTTCACCACCCTCCTAGTAAAATAGTGTTTCCTAATATCCAACCTTGACCTCCCCCACTGCAACTTGAGACCATTACTTCTTGTTCTGTCATCTGCTACCACTGAGAACAGCTTAGCTCCATCTTCCTTGGAACTGCCCTTCAGGTAGTTGAAGGCTGCTATCAAATCCCCCCTCACTCTTCTCTTCTGCAGACTAAATAAGCCCAGTTCCCTCAGCCTCTCCTCGTAAGTCATGTGCCCTACCCGCCTAATAATTTTCGTTGCCCTCCACTGGACTCTCCAATTTGTCCACATCC
This sequence comes from Terrapene triunguis, assembly GCF_002925995.2. Classification (NCBI taxonomy): domain Eukaryota; kingdom Metazoa; phylum Chordata; order Testudines; family Emydidae; genus Terrapene; species Terrapene triunguis. Next base: position 1,451,417 of record NW_020664489.1, on the reverse strand, counting down.
CTTCTGTAGTGGGGGAACCAAAACTGGACACAATACTCCAGGTGTGACCTCACCAATGCCAAATAGAGGGGAATAATCATTTCCCTCGATCTGCTGGCAATGCTCCTACTAATACAGCCCAATATGCCGTTGGTCTTCTTGGCAACGAGGGCACACTGCTGACTCATATCCAGCTTCTCATCCACTGTAATCCCCAGGTCCTTTTCTGCAGAACTGCCTCTTAGCCAGTCTGTCCCCAGCCTGTAGCAGTGCATAAGATTCTTCCTTCCTAAGTGCAGGACTCTGCACTTGTCCTTGTTGAACTTCAGCAGATTTCTTTTGGTCCAATCCTCCAATTTGTCTAGGTCACTCTGGACCTTATCCCTACCCTCCAGCATATCTACCTCTTCCCCCAGTTTAGTGTCATCCGCGAACTTGCTGAGCGTGCAAGTAATCCCATCATCCGGATCATTGATAAAGATGTTGAACAAAACCGGCCCCAGGACCAACCCCTGGGGCATTCCGCTTGATACTGGCTGCCAACTAGACATCGAGCCATTGATCACTACCTGTTGAGCCAGACAATCCAGCCAGCTTTCTATCCACTTTATAATCCATTCATCCAATCCATATTTTTTTAAACTTGCTGGCAAGAATGCACTGGGAGACCATATCAAAAGCTTTGCTAAAATCAAGATATATCACATTCACCGCTTTCCCATATCCACAGAGCCTGTTATCTCATCATAGAAGGCAATCAGGTTGGTCAGGCAAGACTTTCCCTTGGTGAATCCATGTTGACTGTTCCTGATCACCTTCCTCTCCTCCAAGTGCTCCAAAATGGATTCCTTGAGGACCTACTTCGTGGTTTCGCCAGGGACTGAAATGAAGCTGACTGGTCTGTAGTTCCCTAGGTTCTCTTTCTTCCCTTTTTTAAATATGGGCACTATATTTGCCTTTTTCCAATTGTCTGGGACCTCCCCTGATCACCATAAATTTTCAAAGATAATGGCCAATGGCTCTGCAATCACATCAGCCAACTCCTTCAGCACCCTCGGATGCGTTAGATCTGGACCCATGGACTTGTGCATGTCCAGCTTTTCTAAATGGTGCTTAACCTGTTCTTTCATCACTGAGGGCTGCTCACCTCCTCCCCATACTGTGTTGTCCAGTGCAGCAGTCTGGGAGCTGACCTTGTCTGTGAAGACCGAGGCAAAAAAAGCATTGAGTACTTCAGCTTTTTCCACATCATCTGTCACTGTGTTGCCTTCCCCATTCAGTAAGGGTCTCACACTTTCCCTGACCTTCTTCTTTTTGCTAACATACCTGTAGAAACCCTTCTTGTTACCCTTTACATCCCTTGCTAGCTGCAACTCCAATTGTGCCTTGGCCTTCCTGATTACACTCCTGCATGCTCTAGCAATATTTTTATACTCCTCCCTAGTTATCTGTCCAAATTTTCTTGTAAGCTTCCTTTTTGAGTTTAAGCTCATCGAAGATTTCACTGTTAAGCCAAGCTGGTCACCTGCCATATTTGCTATTCTTTCTGCACGTCAGGATGGTTTGTTCCTGCGCCCTCAATAAGGCTTCTTTAAAATACAGCCAACTCTCCTGGACTCTTTGCCCCCTCAGATTAGCTGCTGCTTCCCCAGCAGCTCCTTACAGGTGACTGGATTCCTTTAAAGAATGATTTTCTATTGGAAAAGTTATTCTTGATACAAACAACAAGAATAGTAAATGTGCTGTGAGGACAGGGAATGGTTTTGAACACAGAAATTGCCATTGCATTGACAGTTTTGTAAAGCAAACCTGAGCTGTCCAAATTTACAAAAATAAAATCCCTGTCTTTTAACTTGGATTTGAGGGAGGAAAAAGAAACCTTTATGACCCTTTCAGGAGTTAAAGCTCCTACTGATGGGCTACTAGCTGGATTACCTTTTTCAATCCTGTGTCAATGTTGAGCTCCTGCTCTCCATTAGCCTCTCAAGCGATGGAGAGTTTAACTTTGCAGCACTCATGGAAAGGTTTTTTTTTCCTTCTCCTTCTTTTAAACTGAATTTAATGTTTGGGAAGTGCCAGATTGACAGCCTTAGAGACTGAACAGCAGTGACTGTTCTGTTCAAAGTGGTGGAAGATTGAGTCATTATAATTTAGACTGCTGCGGCAGTGCAAACTTGCCCGTAATCTTCCCTTAATGTGGCTGAACCCTGCCTTGGAGGGAATCATTGGCTTCTCTGCTGAGGCTGCCAATTGTGATGACCATAGTGGTGGTTTTGTGATGTGAACACCTGTCTCTTGCAAACAGGTCTTTGACAACCAACTCATTTCACATACTGTGAACAGCAATCAGAGGATAATGACTTTTGAACACTGCTAAACACAGCTGCATTCAAACCAGTGATTTCTAAGTGAAAGGTTCGATATCCCATTACTGATTGCCTGAGCCATCAGCCCCACTTCAGTGAGGTTTGCTCCTTTGCTTACTGTGATATTCAACCATCTCCCTATTGTAAAGCAAAAGGAAAGTGTCAAAAATATATACCTGCTAAAAACAAATCCCCCAAGTCAGGTGGCTACTTAAACACAAATTTCAGAGTCTAAAGGGCAGAACATGATGCAGAATATGTATCCCTTAAGCCAAACAGGATAAGGATAGGACCCAAATTATATCAAAATACAAATATGTTCTTGCCATCAAGAAGGGGAGCCCTGAGGCAGCTTGGAATGACTAGACCTCCATGTCTCCCATCTGCAGATTCCCTCTCTTGTGCTTCCCCCAAATTTCCCTCACTGAATTATATTACCTGTCCCATTTTGACATTTTCAAAACAAAGTTAGGATTTTTTGAGTAAGGACAACTTGTTGTTTAGATATGTTATTACATTTAAACTACAAAAAATGTGAAAAAAAATCAAAATGAAAACAAAACATTTCAAAACAATTGAAACAAAACATTTCAATTTACCCAAACTGTTTTTTAATTTTTTTGGGGGGCAAAACATTTGGGGATTTTGACATTTCATCTTGATTCAGGATGGGAAAACTTTTTGATATTTCAAACATTTGCACAGAACAGGAAAACTATTTCCCACTCAACTATAGTGAGATGGTTTGTCTGAAACCTAAGCAGCACATCTTGCTGCTGCATTTTGGACTGAGCAATCAATTTTCATGAAAACAAACTGGGACATGACTTCCTAGGAAGGAGTACTGCGGAAAGGTATCTGGGGGTTATAGTGGATCACAAGCTAAATAAAAGTCAACTGTGGAACACTGTTGCAAAAAAAGCAAACAGCATTCTGGGATTTATTAGCAGGAATGTTGTAAGCAAAAAAAGAAGTAGTTCTTCCACTCTACTATGCGCTGATAAGGCCTGAAGCATTGTGTCCAGTTCTTTGTGCCACATTTCAGGAAAGATGTGGACAAAGTCCAAAGGAGAGCAACAAAAAATTATTAAAGGTCTAGAAAACATGACCTAGGAGGAAAAAAAGTGAAAAAATGGGTTTGTTTAGTGTGGAGAAGGGAAGACTGAGGAGGGGGGACATAACAGTTTTCAAGTACATAAAAGGTTGTTAGAAGGAGGAGGGAGAAAAATTGTCCTCATTAACCTCTGAGTATAGGACAGGAAGCAATGAGTGTAAATTGAAGCAATGGAGGTTTAGGTTGGACATTAAGAAAACCTTCCTAACAGTCAGGGTAGTTAAGCACTGGAACAAATTGCATAGGGATGTTGTGGAATCTCTGTCAACACCCTGGGCTTATTCTGAAATATTTCACTTTATCAAAGCCTCACAAAAGGACACATACAGCTACATTTAAAATGTGATAGAGCTGAAACCTTGATTTGTGGTTTATAGATGAAATATCTGGAAAATGAAGACTTTTGAATTGCATTGAAAAAGATCTTTATTGTTGTTATTTAACATTTATACCGGGTTGGGGCCCCATTGTGCTAGGCACTGTACAAACATATAGTAACGGACAGTCCTACCAAAGAGTTTGCAATCTAAAACAGAAGGCATAAAAGGCTGATGAGACAAACGAGTGAGCAGGGGATGAGGATGGAATAACAAAGACAATAGGCCTGTAGGTGTAAATCTTAGCCAATCAGGAGCAGTTATCAACTTGTCAGCTGCTCTAGCCATGATCACATGGCAAGTTTCTTATTTCAGAACTTTGAGTCTGAAAAATTAAGGAAAGTCTGGTTGGTTTGCTAACAAGCTAAGTATCCTCCAAACAGTGGAATACTCTCAGCCAACTTCTCTATAGCTACGGATGGTATTTCCCCAAGTGTCTTTTTCTTCACCATTAGAGTCTGATTTGAATCTGTGACCCAGGCAACACAGTGCGATAGGGAGAACCTTCATGGTGCTAAATGAAATGTCTTTTTATTCCCCTGTTCTCCCAGTAGCTTGCCAGCCATTATCTGTTCTATTTTATGTGATGGAAGTTTATTTTTTCCTGTGAGATATTTTATCTTGGTGGTGGGATGTGATCTACTCTACTGCTGTCCATGCTGAACATGTTCTATGGATAGATCTCTATACAGCCTCCAGTGTAACTTGGGTACCTTCATGGGTACTAAATATTGGAAATAAAATACTACAATAATTTAAAAGGTCATTATCATCTGATACATGCTGAGCATTTAGACAAAGAGAATTCCGTCTTGCTAACAGATACAACTGAAAAATAGAGGTATGACATTTCAAAATCTGTATGTAATCTCTGTGGCCTGAAGCTCCAGAGAGGAAGGACCTCTCTGACCCCATCTGTTGGTGAATTAGAGAATTGCAGCTAAGTGAAGGCTTTATTTGCATAAGCCTTCTACCCAGATGTAACGATGTGGGACTCACCCCTGCGGTGCCTCCTGCTGGTCTCTGTCGGGAATTAGCTCATCCAGCTTCCGGAGCGCCCTCTGCAGGCTGGTGATCCGCCTTACCACTGGCCCCCGTGTCCCTCCCAGGACCCTTTCTCTGGGGTGCTGCCCCTCTGGCAGTAACCCCTCAGTCTTGGGGTCCCCCCGCCTGGGGGAACCCCCACCCCCTATCCCCACCTTGCTTCAGTGGCTCAAGCCTTTATAGAGCCAGCTGGGCCCTGATTGGGGTGTGGCCCCCAGCTGAGGCTGTTTCCCCCAATCAGCCTCGCTGCTTTTCTCCTCCTACAGCCCTCCTCCAGGGCTGTTTTAAACCCCTCAGGGCAGGAGTGGGTGTCCACCCCACTACACCCCTCCCCTCAAAATCCCCATCCCTGGGGGTGAGGGGGTTTTTGGGCCTGGACCGGTCGCCCATGCGCCTCCCGAGCCGCCCGTTTCCACTCCGACTCCTCGAGCCGCTTATGCAAATGGGTCTCCTCTTCCACAACAACCGCATACTCGTCAGCGAGGTCCAGGGCTCTCTCTTCGGCCTCGCGGCAGGCCTGGTCTGCAGCCTGGAGCCGCGCCCTTAGGCCTGTGTCTCCCAGACCCTCCTCCCTCAGCGTCTGGGTCCATTTTGTCTCCTGTTCCCAGACCACCGGGGCCCCAGCCTCTTGCTGAGCCCACTCAGTCTGGGTTTCTTCACTGGAGACTGGCCCAGGGGCGATCTGGGTCCTGACCTCCTTCGGGGTCCCCTCTATCCCAGCTGCAACCATCTCCAGTTCTGGCCCTCCTGGTCCTACAGGCACCTCCTCCGGCCTCTCCTCAGTTCCCCTGAGGGGGCAGTGTCTCTTTATATGCCCGGGTGCCCGGCAGCCCCAGCAGGCATGTCTCTGTGCTGCCCCGGGCCTCAGCATCTTTCTTTCATCCCTCCGCAGGCCAACCCCCCCTGGGTTGCCCTGGGCCGTGTTCCTTGGGACGGGGCACTCCCACTCTACGTGTCCCCTTCGCCCACTGGCCCAACACGCCTGCAGCCACCTGGGTTCCCTTACACAGCGGACTGCTTGAAGGATTGGGCGCCGTCCCAGTTCGGGGTGAGGTCCCCTGCCTCCAGCCCTGTAGGAACAGTCCCATCTTAAGTTTCCTGTCCGACTGCAGGCGTAGCAAGCCCGACGCTCTGCCACAGGCCTCCTGGCCCTGGCGGTCAGTTCCTCACACCCTGCTCCCTGTTGTCGGCAGCTCCTCCTAACCTCCTGGTGGAGGAGTTTCACCAGGGCCCGCTGCTCCCTCGCCAGCTGGGCCAGCTGGCCATGGAGGGCCTCCCACGCCTCCTACAATCCCTCCTGGGCCTCCCGGATTCCCTGGAGGATGTCAGTCCCCTTCCTTTGGGGCACTGACCCCGGGGTCCAGTCAGGGATGGCACCTGGGCTCTCTGCATAATACACCCCAGCATACCCGGGATCTAACGTCCCCTTTTTCTGTCTCTCCATCATCTCAGGCAATTGTCCCAGTCCTTGCCCTAGCCCCTTGTTTCAGGGTGGACCGCACTGCCCACATTCTCCACCACGTGTAAGCGATGTGGGACTCACCCCTGTAGTGCCTCCTGCTGGTCTCTGTCGGGAATTAGCTCGTCCAGCTTCCGGAGTGCCCTCTTCAGGCTGGTGATCCGCCTTACCGCTGGCCCCCGTGTCCCTCCCAGGAACCCTGGTGCCCCTTTCTCTGGGGTGCTGCCCCTCTGGCAGTAACCCCTCAGTCTTGGGATCTCCCCGCCCAGAGGAACTCCCACCCCCTATTCCCACCTTACCTCAGTGTAAGGCTACTGCCAGTCACCAACTATCCCCGTTCCCTGGGGCAGACTGCAGTGTATGCCACTCATCCTGGCAAAGGGGGTTTGGGCCTGCTGCCTCTGTCTAGCCTTGGGCTGTCCCCTACAACTTCAGTACCTGTTTGGCCTTATACTAGGCCACAGCCTGGGGGGGTTTCTCGGCTGGAGGTCCCCAGCTCCCTTGGCCTTTCCCCAGCCCTGCTCCACTGCCGGTACCTTGTCTCTAGCTCCCTGCATCCAGGCCCGTCTCCCTCTACAGTGCGAGAGAGACTGTGTGCCTTTACTCCTGGCTCAAGCCTTTATAGAGCCAGCTGGGCCCTGATTGGGGCGTGGCCCCCAGCTGAGGCTGTTTCCCCCAATCAGCCTCGCTGCTTTTCTCCTCCCACAGCCCTCCTCCAGGGCTGTTTTAAACCCCTCAGGGCAGAAGCGGGTGTCTACCCCGCTATACTAGAATTCCTTTAATGACTCTTTCTGAGGCACTGTAACACACACAAACTCATAATTGGTTGGGTAGGGGAACCAAAGTGCGAGAGGAGAAAAGAGCCTCTATTATGTGTCAAGGATTCTGCTCAAGGGTTCTGTGTGCTACTGGTTCCCCTCTTCTAAGGATTCTATACCACTTGGGGGGCTCTTTGTTGATGTGGACAGCAGTAGACCTTAATGAAATCTGGACAGGCCCCTCCTACCCAGCCACTAAATAAAGCTGAAATCACTGTAGCTAGATTAGGAGGTGGAGCTTCAGGGCAGTACCAGGTAGCACTTCCGAAGGGTCTGGAAAGAGGCCTGGCCGAGTGCATCCCAAACTCTGGGACCGTGCTACCCACTGACACCAACCGTGAGTGGGATATAGCAAAGGGGGAAGGGATTTGGTAAAGGGACATTTGGTGTTTGAATGCTCACGCTGGCGGCAGCCGGGGTGGGGAGGGGGGAGAGGGAACTAACTGAGTTAAAGGACTACTGCTGAAGTTACTGTGGGGGAAGGAGTCTGGTGGCACCTTAAAGACTTATTTGCGCATAAGCTTTCGTGGGTAAGGCCTTGGCTACACTGGCGCTTTACAGCGCTGCAACTTTCTCGCTCGGGGTGTGAAAAAACACCCCCCTGAGTGCAGCAAGTTACAGCGCTGTAAAGCACCAGTGTAAACAGTGCCCCAGCTAATAAGCTGTAAACTAATCCCCTCGGGGAGGTGGAGTACCTGCAGTGCTGGGAGAGCTCTCTCCCAGCGCTGGCGCCGCGACCACACTCGCACTTCAAAGCACTGCCACGGGAGTGGCATCGTTTTGGAGTTTCGAGTGTAGCCAAGCCCTAAAAAACCTCACTTTTTCAGATGCATGGAGTGAAAGTTACAGATGCAGGCATTATATAATGACACATGAAGAGAAGGGAGTACCTCACAAGTGGACCAGTGTTAACAGGGCCAATTCAATCAGGGTGGATGTAGTCCACTCCCAATAATAGATGAGGAGTTGTCAATTCCAGGAGAGGCAAAGCTGCTTCTGTAATGAGCCAGCCACTCCCAGTGCCTATTCAAGCCCAAATTAATGGTGTTAAATTTGCAAATGAATTTTAGTTCTGCTGTTTCTCTTTAAAGTCTGTTTCTGAAGTTTTTTTGTTCAAGAATAGTGACTTTTAAATCTGTTATAGAATGTCCAGGGAGATTGAAGTTTTCACCTACTGGCTTTTGTATGTTACCATTCCTGATGTCCAATTTGTGTCTATTTATTCTTTTACATAGGGACTGTCCGGTTTGGCCAATGTACATGGCAGAGGGCCATTGCTGGCACATGATGGCATATATAACATTAGTAAACGTGCAGATGAATGAGCCCTTGATGGTATGGCTAATGTGGTTGGGTCCTCTGATGGTGTCGCCGGACTAGATATGGGGACAGTCACTATTCTTGAACAAAAAAACTTCAGAAATAGACTTCAAAGAGAAACAGCAGAACTAAAATTCATTTGCAAATTTAACACCATTAATTTGGGCTTGAATAGGGATTGGGATCTGTAACTTTCACTCCATGCATCTGAAGGAATGAGGTTTTTTACCCACAAAAGCTTATTCCCAAATAAATCTGTTAGTCTTTATGGTGCCACTGGACTCCTTGTTGTTTTTGTGGATACAGACTAACACAGCTACCCCCTGTTACTGTGTGGGAGTATTTTATTTACATTCATATAGCTAGATTGTTTCTGTACTTTTCCAAACTGATGCGGTATAAATTGGCCTCAACTACTAGCCTATTTAGATTAGGAGCTGAATATCTCCCTCATCAACACATCTGATCGCTCTCCAACATTTTGCATATGTTATATGAAAAAACCTCAACCATCCCACACTGAAATTCTCTGCATGATGACAAATATCCCAAAACTGTTACATGTTGTTAGCATGTCACAGTTGTGTGATATTTGTCATCATTTTATGGTTTGATCTTCAAATCATTGCTATTTCAAAGATTGTTCATCAAATGTAACTACTCTGCAAAATAGTTGTATTTTGTATTTGCTTGTTGTGAAAGAAGAAATATTGGGTGGAGGAACAGGTGAATTCAAAGAACTCATGTTTTTGTGCATCATGCGCTGAAAGATGAAACAGAAAGTACACAGACAGAAGAAACCTGCATTAGCACCTACATAATATAGATTGTGCTTAAATAACAGTCTTTTGACTGTCAAACCACTTGATTTTAGCATGATGAGGATTAGGTGATCAGGAACAGTCAACATGGATTCACCAAGGGAAAGTCATGCCACCAACCTGATTGCCTTCTATGATGAGATAACTGGCTCTGTGGATATGGGAAAGCGGTGGATGTGATATATCTTGACTTTAGCAAAGCTTTTGATACGGTCTCCCACAGTATTCTTGCCAGCAAGTTAAAAAAGTATGGATTGGATGAATGGACTATAAGGTGGATAGAAAGCTGGCTAGATTGTCTGGCTCAACGGGTAGTGATCAATGGCTCGATGTCTAGTTGGCCACCGGTATCAAGCGGAGTGCCCCAGGAGTTGGTCCTGGTGCCGGTTTTGTTCAACATCTTTATCAATGATCTGGATGATGGGATTAATTGCACCCTCAGCAAGTTAATAGATGACACTAAACTGGGGAGAGGTAGATACGCTGGAGGGTAGGGTTAGGGTCCAGAGTGACCTAGACAAATTGGAGGATTGGGCCAAAAGAAATCTGATGAGGTTCAACAAAGACAAGTGCAGAGTCCTGCACTTAGAAAGGAAGAATCTTATGCACTGCTACAGGCTGGGGACAGACTGGCTAAGCGGCAGTTCTGCAGAAAAGGACCTGGGGATTATAGTGGGCTAGAAGCTGGATATGACTCAGCAGTGTACCCTTGGTGCCAAGAAGACCAACGGCATATTGGGCTGTATTAGTAGGAGCATTGCCAGCAGATTGTGGGAAGTGATTATTCCCCTCTATTCAGCACTGGTGAGGCCACAGCTGGAGTATTACGTCCAGTTTTGGTACCCCCACTACAGAAGGGATGTGGACAAATTGGAGAGAGTCCAGCAGAGGGCAACGAATATGATAGGGGGCTGGAGCACATGACTTATGAGGAGAGGCTGAGGGAACTGGGCTTATTTAGTCTGCAGAAGAGAAGAGTGAGGGGGGGATTTGATAGCAGCCTTCAACTACCTGAAGGCAGGTTCCAAAGAGAATGGAGCTCGGCTGTTCTCAGTGGTGGCAGATGACAGAACAAGAAGCAATGATCTCAAGTTGCAATGGGGGAGGTCTAGGTTGGATAATAGGAAACATTATTTTACTAGGAGGGTGGTGAAGCACTGGAATGGGTTACCTAGGGAGGTGGTGGAATCTCCTTCCTTAGAAGTTTTTAAAGCACTGCTTGACAAAGCCCTGGTTGGGATGATTTAGTTGGTGTTGGTCCTGCTTTGAGCAGGAGGTTGGACTAGATGACCTCCTGAGGTCTCTTCCAACCCTAATCTTCTATGATTCTTGAAGTGTCTAAAAGTAGTTTCTCTGTGAGATATGGATATGGATTGCAATATTTGTGATGAAGGAAAATTGCCATTTGGAAGACATAAAATCTGGAATTTGGGTTGGAGTTTAGACAATCAATTAAATGGGTATTAAAAAGCTGTGTGAAATTATGCAGTTGGAGACAATATCATCATTGGAAGTAATTTCCAATGGCAGGAGACTGAAAGCCAGTGGACCAACCATGAATGTGTTTTGGGTCCAGGGTAGCTGGTAAAGAAAGCAACCTGAATGACACTATTGCAGCTTTAATGCTAGGGAGGTGGGATTTAGTTTATCTGATATAATAAAAAGCCTGTGCTCCTACTAACACCCCTTAGCCCAAACCACATGCACATACAGCACCAATTCCTGTCTTTCTCTACCATGTCCATAATGTATTCGTAGGAAAGTGTGTATTTGGGAAATCAATGGGAGTTAGGCAGTTAAATACCTTTATGATTCCCATCCTTTGTGTCTGCAACAACAGTGATGTGCTGCTGTGATCGGGTATATAAACCCCACGCAGGCCAGGAAAGGGTTAATGAGCTGTTGTGGGCTCAGTCAGCCTACCCTGCCATACTTGCAGTAGGTGTCAGATTTAGAGGGAGGTACAGGGCTGAATTTTGTTTTTACCGATGTGTGCTTTTAAAGAGGTGTGTGTGTGATGCCAGTTTTGGGGGAGGCTATTTTTAGCATATTTACACATTTCTTTCATATTCTAGTTATTGAATATGTGTCTATCATTGGTAACTTAATAATTTAATCATTATTAAAATAATAATGAACTACATAATTACATTATTATGAATTACAGTATATTAAAATCATTGCACTCACATACAAGCTAGGTTCACTAACGTCCCAGTTGAAATGCATTATGTCTCACTGTAGTTTTCTGGATGAAACTGTCAGCAGCATTGGGCTTGTGGGTGCGCAGTTTTCAATGGCACCATGGTACTAGGCCCACACAAAGAAGGGGCCCTGGCACCCGGACCCTAGCCCTGCCCCCTACTCCACCCATGCTCCATCTGAGGCCCCACCCCCACTTGGCCTCTTCACCCCGAGGTCCCACCCCCACTCACTCCTCTCCACCCTCTGCCCCCCTGCTCACTCCTCTCTGCCACCTCCCCCCTGTGCGAGCAGTGGGTGGGACCTTGGGGGGAAGAGGCCAAGTGAGGGTGGGGCCCCAGGGCAGAGTATGGGCAGAGTGGGGGGCAGGGCCATGGTCCAGGCACTGGGGCCCTCAAAAGATTAATCTGACCCTGTGGTTGCTGAGCACCCCATATTTTTTTGGTGGGTGCTTCAGCCCTGGAGCACCCATGGAATCAGTGCCTATGGAGGGTGGGGCTTAGAAGGGGAGGCCAAGGCTTACGGGGGGGGGGGGGGGGGAAGGGGGAGCTGACTAGGAAAGGGAGCAGAATTCCAGCTTGCATTCTGTGAGAGGCCTGGCTGGGGCCAGGAACTGCTTGAGATGCTGCTGCCTGTCAGTGCTCCTAAGGGAAGGTAGGCCTGATGCAGGGCTACTGTTTGGAATTGCTACCAGAGACTTGCATGAGACACTGCTGCCTACCAGAGCCTCCCTTGAGGCAGGTAGGGTAGGCCTCGTGTGAGCCTGTAGTTTATTACCAGTACCTTGCTTGAGTTGTGGGATGAGACTGTGGCAGTGGTGCACTTTTCTGAAGGGAGTTACAGCCAAATAACCCCACTTTTATTTCCTTACATGGGAATAAAGTCTCGGTCATGGCACATCCTGAGCCCAGGGGTGACTCAGGATCACAGCTGCCAATATTTTAATATGGGGCTCCCATAAAATATACACACTCATCCATCAATGTGATGAAATCCTTGAGGGAGGGGTGCATGTGCCATTTATTGAAATCTGGTCCATTCCAAGGTTTTTCAGGAATATCTTGGAGCCACAGGGATCAGTCATCTCTAGCAGAGATGATTTAACAGCATCTGTATTGGATATGAATGCCAGCAGAGGCATAACTATCATCCCAAATTGACCTTCAAATTACTTAAGGAATATTAACAAGAGGAACTTTGGAGCCCCTGCAAGCTCCCTTCAGCACATCAAACTGTTCTAAGATTTGGAAACACCTCTCTCTGGCAGTGAAGAGTGCTATGGAAAATTTATGCTCTCAGACTTTTCAATTTAACACAATGACACTGTTAAATGACCCACATATCCATTAGGATAAGAGTTTATTATACAAAGAAGTATGGTGACTTGTGCATTATTGTACATACAGCAGATTTTCCAGTTAATTTTTATGGTTGACATAAGGGTTGGATCCAAATGCCATTTAAATTAACAGAAAGACACCCGTCATAGATTCCAAAGCCAGAAGGAACCATTGTGATCATCTCGTCTTGATCTTCTGTATAACACAGGCCATAGTGCTTCCTCAAAATAATTCCAAGAGCAGATCTCTTAGAATTAAAATCCAGTCTTGTTTTAAAAATTGTCAGTGAGGGAGAATCCACCACTGCCCGTTAACTCCAACAGTCTTTGGATCACACACTAAAATTTCAAATAAGGAGGTTAAGCTTTGATTTCTTACATATTTAAATCTTGATATGAAAAAGGATCAATTTATAAACCAGATTACAAACCATTTGAAAAAAGAAATGTGAAACTATTAATATTCTCAAAATCAACACAGCTAAACCAGTAGGTAAGTGGTGTCCATAAATGACTTGCAGCTTCCCTGTTCTAGCAAGTCTCTGATCAGCTCCATGACCTATGATGCACCACAACAAATAATAGGTAAACTTTTAAACTGTGAGCTCTTTGGGGCAGGGATTGTCACTTCCTATACCTTTGTACAGAACCTAACACAATTGGACACCAGACGGGCTGAGGCCTCTTGGTGCTACCACAACACAAATGCCAAATAATAACAGATAGATAGATGGCTGATACAGTTGCACATGCTAAAGCAGATATTTGCTTCCAACTCTTAATCTAGTTCTATACCCCAAGTCCCCAAATGTTTTAATGCACAAATTTCACATGGTCAGATGGTAATGGAATGTGAAGGCTGCATTCCTCATACACAAATGAGGCTGTGATATAGTTTTCCCCTGGTTACTGGTGTTCAGTGCTATGAGGCACATCCTGTAAATGTTAGCAGCAGCTGCAGAGGTTTTTGAAATATGTGATTTAGAATTAAAGGTTAGAAACACACAGGCACAGAAATGTGTCTGGCTCTGCTGTACCTTTCTTGTTTTACAATTTGATGGTTAGGCTTGTGAGCAGAAGCGAGGCTGGTGCCTCATGCTCTGCTGCACAGAAATTCTGTGAGGATGGAGCTGCCAAGGAAGTGAATGGCATTTCCTGAACTGAGAGGAGGATTAAGCAGGCTTGTTTCATCAATAATTCTGTGAATGATCTCATTCCTAATTTCAAAGGAATTGGATGTCTGCTCACTGTGTTGATTCCTTAGTGGGAAAAAAAAGATGTTTTTAGGCCTGCAATATGAGAGTTTGATGGCTGATGAGCCCCTTAAGGGTTCTTTGGTTTGTCATAACAAATTTGTGAAGCTTCTCTGAGACCACTGAATTACTTACCTGCTTAAGTAATAACTTGCTTTCAAGTGCTCTAATAAGCAACCTTGGAGAGGAGTGCAGAAGGACTTCTTAACTCTCCCTAGGGGGACAAATATCTTGTAATTGCCAAAGCAGCTTAACCAGGCATAGATTGACAAAAAGATACCTCTTGGTATAACCTTGAGGCATGAAAGATGGAGCGGATACAATGCTGATAGATCTTTCTTTTGCACGAAGGACAGGATATGTAACTTCATCTCAGAATACAGTTGTCAAAATTGCATCAGAGGTCATCTTGTGGAAAAAAGGAGAAGGGATTAAGAGTAAGGGCTTGTCTACACTTCAAAGTTAAGTCAACATAAGGTAGTTTATGCTCTCTGACATAATAAAGTCACCTAAGCGAGAGATTTAGAGCTTAGGGTGACATAGTCAGAGTGATGCAGCGTTAATGTAGACACTGTGTTGCTTATGTTGAATTAATTGGCCTCCAGGAGGTATCCCACAATGCCCACCTGATCTCTCTGGTCACCATTTTGAACTCCGCTGCCCTGCAGCCAGGCACACAGGCACGTTTCCCTCCTGTTTTAAATCCCCAGGAAGTTTTGAAATTGTTCTTCCTGTTTGCTCAGTGTGGAGAGCTCATATAGCAACTGCCCAGCTGAGCATGTCGGCTCCTGCCTGGAGTACACAGGAGGTGTTGGATCTCCTGGGTCTGTAAGGAGAGAAGGCAGTGCAGGCACAGCTCCACTCCAGCTGCTGGAACTTGCTCGGGATATGGAGGGGAAGGGCTAAGTTAGGGACATGCAGCAGTGCCATGTAAAAATTAAAAAGCTGCAGCAGGCATAGCAGAAGGCAAGGGAGGCAAATAGTTGCTCTGGTGCAGAGCTGCAGACATGCTGCTTCTACAAGGAGGGGGCTGGGGTTAGGGTGGTGGTGTGTGGGTGGAGGGCTGGTCGGGGGAACAGTCAGGGTGGGGACTGTGGGAGAAGCTGGAGGCTTGGATCAGGGTGGTGGTATATGGGGGGGAGCAATCAGGGTGGAGGTCAAGGTGCTGAGCCTCAGGCTGTGGAAAAAGAGGGCATAGTTTTAAAGAAGAATGAAAAGAAACAGAATTAAAACTTTCCCTGGACAAGTAAAAACATGCACCACTGGTATTCACTTTTTCATATAGCTGTAAATTGCACAGGGTTAAATTACTGATGGAGGAAGGAGGTAGCACGGTGCAAACAAACAATGCCAGGCTCAGCAAACTACAGCAACAAACATTGCTGTGACTTATTGTTAAAATGCTCCTTCACAGCCTTCCTCAGCTAGATAGTCCCCCACCCGCCGTTGAGCTCCTCTTCTGACCTTGTGTTCATAGAATCATAGTACTGGAAGGGACCTCAAGAGGTCATCTAGTTCAGTCCTCTGCACTCAAGGCAGAACTAAGTATTGTCTAGACCATCCCTGACAGGTGTTTCTCTAAACTGCTCTTAATAATCTCTAATGATGGAGATTCTACAACCTCCCTAGGCAATTTATTCCAGCGTTTAACCACTTTGACAGTTAGGAAGTTTTTCCTAATATACAACCTAAACCTCCCTTGCTGCAATTTAAGCCCATTGCTTCTTGTCCTATCCTTAGAGGTTCAGAAGAACAATTTTTCTCCCTCCTCCTTGTAATAACCTTTTATGTACTTGAAAACTGTTATCATGTCCCCTCTCAGTCTTCTCTTTTCCAGATTAAACAAACCCAATTTTTTCAATCTTCCCTCATAGGTCATGTTTTCTAGACCTTTAATAATTTTTTGTTGCTCTTTTCTGGACTTTCTCCAATTTGTTTACATCTTTCCTGAAATGTGGTGCCCAGAACTGGACACAATACTCCAGTTGAGGCCTAATCAGTGCGGAGTAAAGCAGAAGAATTACTTCTCGTGTCTTGCTCACAACACACCTGCTAATACATCTCAGAATGATGTTCGCTTTTTTCGCAACAGTGTTACACTGGTGACTCATATTTAGCTTGTGGTCCATTATGATCCTCAGATCCCTTTCCGCAGTACTCCTTCCTAGGCAGTCATTTCCCATTTGGTATGTGTGCAACTGATTGTTCCTTCCCAAGTGGAGTACTTTGCATTTGTCCTTATTGAATTTCATCCTATTTACTTCAGACCATTTCTCCAGTTTATCCAGATCATTTTGAATTGTAATCCTATCCTCCAAAGCACTTGCAACCCCTCCCAGCTTGGTATCATCTGCAAATTTTATAAGTGTGCTATCTATGCCACTACCTAAATCACTGATGATTCGTAACAGACAGCATGATACTGAACAGCAGTGCAGGATCCATGCTTTCTGACACAGATGGCTGGCTAGCAGGTTATCAGGGAAGAAAAGTGGCTGGACATGTAGGATGCCCATGGAATGATGAGATTGAGAAATCTGCATCATGTGATGCTGAACTTGCCCTCATGAGGCATTGCTAACCCTTCTTATAACACCCTGAGTCCAGTTGCACAGTGAGATAGCTACCCACAGTGCACTGCTCTGTGTCGCTGCAAGAGCTGCTACTGTGGATGTGCACGCAAGGAACATAGTGTGGACATGGAACAGTAGTTTAATTACAGCAGTGGCATGATTCTTCTTTCATGTCAGTTTACATAGATGCTATTTCACTGATTAACATTGATGTGAGATCAGAATCAGACCCATGAATAAATGTCTCTGTGCTCTTGCTGTTCTGGGAAATGCATGACTCTTTTGAATTTATCTGCTGAAGATCAATGGGAACTGAATGGTATGAACCAGGCACAATGGAAGCCCTTGTGCTCCCCACTGTGGCGGACTACTCCAGGTTTCTGCTAGCACTAGCCTCCCTCAATTAGATAGAGAGGAGCAGATTACCTCAGCTTCCCCCTCTGCCCACATTCACTAGTAATCATGGAGATGAGGAGGGTGTACTGGCCTTCTTCTAAAGTGATAGAGTAGCAGAGCTCATCCAAGACTATTGTAGTCATTGTGCCATCATTAGTCATGATACCTCCTGGAGCTCCCATTAGGACCATACATCTCCATACAGTCTCCTCCTGTGGTCTGTGGCTTAAAGCCACAAATGAACCTTGGTTACCTGGACAAAAAATACTTTTTTTCTTTTGTCTTTATAGATAATAGGGAGCAATTTAATATCTAGGATTATGTGTGGTTTGGGGAAACTTCTTTATCATTGTCGGGGGCTAGGGGTGAGACTAGAATTTCTTTTCTAGACCAAAAAAGGCAGAACTTATAAAACAGACCGTCAATTTACCTATGAACAGTCAAAGGACAGAAAGGAATATAGAAAGGCTTAAACTAATTGTATTGATTTTTTGTTGAAAATTCCCTTTCCTGTTTTAAGCCCAATAAAATGGGTTCTGTAGAGGGGTACTCTATAGGGTTTGAGGAGATGGAATTCTTCCATTAGAATATGAAATGGCTCTGGATATTCTCCATGGCCACTACTGAAACCTCAGGAGAAAAAGAAAAAAAAAAAAACCAAAGAACAACCATACTCACTGGCAAGATATTGCAGGAGCGTGGGGAAGTAGATAATCTACTGGATATTACAAAATGTTTACCCAAAACAGAACATTTAGTTTTGTTTTTATTTTTTTAAACCTTTCTTAAAAATAAAAGTTCAGCAACAGATGTTTCAAATACGTCTTGTTTCAAAAATGTCAATAAAAGAATTTTTTTTACAATTTTTTAAATAATGAAACAATTCATCTAATTTGACCTGAATCCACAATGTTTTGGTCAAGCAGACTTAATCTGTATTTTTCAGCTGAAAAAAGGTTTTGGCTGAAAAACTTGAGGCAGCTCTGAGAACCTCAGAATTCCACTTGTTTTTCTTCCCTACTGTTCTTAATCTTATCTGATCAGGATGTATATCCAGTAACTCACATGATCTGATACTCCTTCTATGATTATTTTTGTCAATGATATATGTTAGTCATGTTGCTCAGTGCACAACTGGAAGGTACTCATACTACAGTGATGAACATAAGTATGAGAATCTACATACAACAGAACAGCATTTCCACCCTTCAACATTCTGAAAATTTAAACACCACTTGTTATAGGGAGTCACATGGTGGTGTTAGTACAGGCAGCCTTCTATTCTGTTTATCTGAATATATATATATATATATATATATATATATATATATTTGTTAGATCTTAAAGCAATGCTTACTATCAGCTGTGATGCACCTCTTTAGATGAGGAACATATTACTGCTAAAAGCTTGTTCTGTCTGAATCTCTTTGACTAAGAATTGTTCTTAGGGGAGCTGCTGTCTCCAGTTTATACCCATACAATCACATTACATGCTGGCAAAACATTACAGAATCTAAGAGGGGCAAAAATACTTCTAGACTGCTTAGTCACAAAATAGAGTCACAGAGAATCATAAAATTTAAGGCCAGAAGGGACTACCAGATCATCTAGTCTGACCACCAACACCACCCAGCACCCATACAACTGAAATTAGACCAAGGTATTACAGCTCACAGGAGACTAAACTATTAAGTGTCATAGGCAAAGAATAGAAGGGACCGAGATGCACCAATGCCCAAGGCCCTGGCAATGGCAGGAAATTGATTAAGAAAGATAAAATGTAGCTGAATAGTTATGTATTATTGAAGCGGTCAGATAGAGAAAGTCATCCTCCTTTAGGTACCTTCACTGAAAGTCTCATACCCTAGTCTGTGGAACCAAAATAAAATAGTGTAATACCATAGCTTTCTTCTAAATTAAAACTACTAGTAGGTAAAGAACTGTAACCTAATAGCACTGTACAAGACACAAAAGAAGACAGTCACAGACCTGAAGAGCTCAAAAAAATGAGAGAATATGATTCTTTATTTCACTAGAGGTGACACTGCTTTGTGTGTATTTATACACAATTGTAAAGCTTTACTGAATTATATATATTCTTTGTGTGTTGTCTCTCTTCTTTATTTCCTTCTTCATCGGTGAAATAGTAAAACTGTTTAAAATCACTTCCTTTATAAGCAAATAAAGAGACACATCTTTAAAATGAGTGTTAAAGGCCAGTATGCAATAGAGATCTCATAAAGGGCCTTTTTTCTTTGCCCATTATTTTTTCAGCTTACATCATGAGAGCAACTGCTATAAAGAGTGATTTGTTATCTGGTTGGTTTCCAAGAGCTGCCAAGGCGAATAAAGCAAAAAAAAGGTCCTTCTTATCTTCTGTGATCCCTGTCCCTTCTTACTGATTGTGCTCCCATCTCTCCATAGATGTCTGCAGGGAGCATAACAACTGAATCACACACATTAGTTCACAGCTAAGTTTTAGATCCTAGACAAGGTATAGATCATGCTCACAACAGCCTTATTCTCCTACCTGTTCTCTGAATTCTTGCTCTACTAAACTACTTACCAAACATTAATAGTTCAAACTTCTTTTTTAAGAGACCCCTTGTGGCTCCCTTCCCCTCCTGTGACCATTGATGGGATCTAAACATGAGCCAAAACAATCTAGTAAAGACCTAAATGAACCAAAACTCTGTAGGAAAGAAACAAATATGCTCAGAATTACAATGTGGATAAGTGATACTGCTACATTAAACATGACTTCTTTGAGCAAGGAAATGGAGCCAGCAGACTTCTAGTATTTCAATTAAGAAAACAACAGATTCCATCCAAATTATTTACAAAATTATCCATGCACAAAGTAAGACAAAACTGGAGGAACAGTGGAGTTCTTTAATTCTTACTTTGAAGACTTTGACAATGTGCTAGATAATGCTGAGTCAGCGATTGTTGATCTTCACCCAATAAATGTTTTGCATAAAAGCAATTTGGAAAATCTTAATGAGCAACAAATTGGAGAACTAAAAAAACCTCTTAAAATTATGAACATGAAAATGAACACTTTCTTTATTTAGAAATTAACAAAAATTCTGTCCCAGATATCAATAGGACCTGATTCATAGTCCACAAATGTCACGGGGAGTCTTCTTCTTGGTTCCACTGGGCTTTTGATTAGATGCTTAGTGCAGATTTTTATAAGGCATTCCTAGGGGAAAAAATGTCCACTTTTACACATAAGAGATAAATAGACTTTTGATAAATAGACTCCTCTCCATCTGACAATCAACAATTATAACGTTCATGAACAAAGAATAGAGACATTATATTTGAATTTTCTAATGTGACTAGTGATTTTGAGTGACCAACACCTTAAAGGGAACTAGATTTCAGAAAGCAGATACTCACCATTTTTGGGGAAAAACATCAGATCTCTTTCATGTGTCTCAAGTTGAATACACACAATTTTATATTCCTAAAATTGCTAATCTCAAAAATTTAAGTCAATTTTTGTTTCCCCTACAGACCCAAACTTTCACTACATTAAAAAATGGATAAGAGAACTGATTCTTATCATTTCCTCTCTCATTTTCCATAACTGATTAATAGAGAATCAGACGATAACATTCCTAAAGATCATAGAATCATAGAATATCAGGGTTGGAAGGGACCTCAGGAGGTCATCTAGTCCAACCCCCTGCTCAAGGCAGGACCAATTCCCAACTAAATCATCCCAGCCAGGGCTTTGTCAAGCCGGGCCTTAAAAACCTCCAAAGAAGGAGACTCCACCACCTCCCTAGGTAATGCATTCCAGTGCTTCACCACCCTCCTAGTGAAAATTTTTTCCTAATATCCAACCTAGACCTCCCCCACTGCAACTTGAGACCATTGCTCCTTGTTCTGTCATCTGCCACCACTGAGAACAGCCGAATTCCATCCTCTTTGGAACCCCCCCTCAGGTAGTTGAAAGCAGCTATCAAATCCCCCCTCATTCTTCTCTTCTGGAGACTAAACAATCCCAGTTCCCTCAGCCTCTCCTCATAAGTCATGTGCTCCAGACCCCTAATCATTTTTGTTGCCCTCTGCTGGACTCTTTCCAATTTTTCCACATCCTTCTTGTAGTGTGGGGCCCAAAACTGGACACAGTATTCCAGATGAGGCCTCACCAATGTTGAATAAAGGGGAACGATCACGTTCCTCAATCTGCTGGCAATGCCCCTATTTATACAGCCCAAAATGCCGTTAGCCTTCTTGGCAACAAGAGCACACTGTTGACTCATATCCAGCTTCTCGTCCACTGTGACCCCTAGGTCCTTTTCTGCAGAACTGCTACCCAGCCATTCGGTCCCTAGTCTGTAGCAGTGCATGGGATTCTTCCATCCTAAGTGCAGGACTGTGCACTTGTCCTTGTTGAACCTCATCAGGTTTTTTTTGGACCAATCCTCTAATTTGTCTAGGTCCCTCTGTATCCGATCCCTACCCTCTAGTGTATCTACCACGCCTCTCAGTTTAGTGTCATCTGCAAACTTGCTGAGAGTGCAGTCCACACCATCCTCCAGATCATTAATAAAGATATTGAACAAAACCGGCCCCAGGACCGACCCTTGGGGCACTCCGCTTGAAACCGGCTGCCAACTAGACATGGAGCCATTGATCACTACCCGTTGAGCCCGACGATCTAGCCAGCTTTCTATCCACCTTACAGTCCATTCATCCAGCCCATACTTCTTTAACTTGGCGGCAAGAATACTGTGGGAGACCGTAACAAAAGCTTTGCTAAAGTCAAGGAATAACACATCCACTGCTTTCCCCTCATCCACAGAGCCAGTTATCTCATCATAGAAGGCAATTAGGTTAGTCAGGCACGACTTCCCCTTGGTGAATCCATGCTGACTGTTCCTGATCACTTTCCTCTCCTCTAAGTGTTTCATAATTGATTCCTTGAGGACCTGCTCCATGATTTTTCCAGGGACTGAGGTGAGGCTGACTGGCCTGTAGTTCCCCAGATCCTCCTTCTTCCCTTTTTTAAAGATGGGCACTACATTAGCCTTTTTCCAGTCATCCGGGACCTCCCCCGATCACCATGAGTTTTCAAAGATAATAGCTAATGGCTCTGATAACAAGCTTAGTCTGTCTTGCGGAACATTTTCTCAATCTTGCCTATAGAGGACTTCAAAATTCATCCCAGAGCAAAGGGCTCCCACAATGCCCTGTGCACTGTTTAAATCCTCTTAAACCTTAGCGATGCACAGGGCATTTGAGAGACATTTTGAAATGAGGTGACTGTTACCCATTGGATCAAATATGGAAGTTCTTCCTTAAGCCTCAGGCAAGAGTCTCACTGAAGTCAATGAAAGTTTTGCCTATGTAAGATGTAAATAAAAACTAAATACTTCAGCATTTGGCTTATATAAAAAGGATCGGATAATTAAGAGTCTTATTTGTTTAGAAAAAAAGCTTCCAATTTTGTGAGTGCAAGTCTGTGGGTGCAGATGCTCTAGCATTTAGACATTTGCCTGATTGTGCTTGTTGACCAGGTAATTGGATGTTTAAGTGCTAATATTTCCATGGGCAATTAATTGTGCCCCAAATCAGAAGTCAGGTTGAGGCCCTTTCAAAAAGGTAGCCCACAATTTTTAAAAATCCCATTACCAAATGATGATATATCTTGATTAAAACTGCCATCTCATTCAAATGATATTGCCCAGAGACTTAGAGGTACAGTGACATGGATAATGCAATTCCCCAAAAATGTTCAAGAAAGGATACAGCTGAAAGATCAAACTGATTATATACCAAGGCTGTAGTTAAAACTACTGCACTTTCCTAATTAAGTTTTCCTATTTAGAACTTCACTAGTGATTCCTTGGAATTTTAAAGCTCTGACCTCACCTTGAAAGGATAGGGGTGAAGAGAAGAGGGGATACTCTGTGTATTATCTTCCATAGCTAGTTTAAAAGAAGAGAACTCATGTAGACGTAAATGAGTCATACATATACTGTTGTGCCATGTTCTGAAAATAATAATGTATAATCAGAGAAAATCAAAAATAAATTGGCTGTACAAATGCTAAGGATAGTCAGAGCTGCAGACGCTGTCAGTATAAGGGAAATAAACTCATTGGTTTTTATGCTATTAGCATCTTCTACTGAAACAATTTTTCACTGAAGTGTTCACATAGATAATGCCAATCCACATAGCCCGGGGTATTGTAAGAAAGCCAGGGTTAAGGATAAAAGAATGCCCTTGGCTTGCACTAGCAGAGATGCTTCTTTGGCTTGAAGGCAGGCTGCATACCTAGAAAACAACAGACTTGAATTTAAGCCCTTTTATTTATTTTCTACATCTGCTAAGTTTTTCTTCCAAGTGTGATGGGTGTAAGATGTTCTAAAGAGAAGCCGCGTAAAGCTTCAGGGGGAAGATAGTGTCACTTTTGTCTATATACTTTGACCCTATGGCTATCTTTGTAAGGGCAGCATGCTGTAGATGTAAAGTGTGTTTCAAAAGATCTACTAGTAGGTACCTTTTACCTCAGTAGGCTACCTGATGGAAATATTTTTCCATAAAATGTATATCTTTCTTAGCCATGCTGAATGTTAGCTTGGCAGAACTTTCAAGGCCTTAGTTTTAATAAGTTCTATGAAATATTTTGATATTTTTACTTAAGCTACAAAAATATTGGATCCCTTCCCCCCCCCCCCCCCAACACACAGGATTTCCCCATGGGAAATGAATTAAAATGCAATAAAACAAGGTTTTATATTTCTGTTCCACAATTTAAATTAAATAAAATATTACTACCAGACTCATACAACATGCTTCAGTGTGACCCATACAAAAGTTAGTCAGAAACTTTTTGACAACATTTTTCTGTCAGAAAATGGCATTTTAACAAAATCAGACTGTTGTATAGGAACATGTTGATTCCATCAAACCTTCTGATGGAAATGAGGCAGGTTTGCCTGCTTTCTTGCCAGCTCACCTGCTTCCCTGACAGGCTGCTGCAAAGCCAGGAAGCCCCAGCTCAAGCCAATCTTCTGAGGGCTTTTGCCCATAAAACGTTTAGGTACCTAGAAAATCACAGGAATAACACAGGGATCCACAGTGCCTGAGTTAGGCTCCTAGGCTCCCTATACCATGAAAGTGGTGAGAGAAAGGTGTATTAGAATGCAATCCACAAAGGTCAGCATGCTATACAAGGAGCCTCCTCGGCATCTATTGGCAAATGTAGGTGAGAGGAGTGTCCTAAGCCTTGCCCCTCTCATGCAGTTTGGCACCTATCTTTACCATCTGTATCAAGCTCTGTTCTTTAACTACAGAATAGATCACTGATTGTAAAGGGAGAACTTTCTATTTTTGCCATTTTACTTTTCCCTCAAAGCATGAGTTAATGAACTAGGCTCAGGAGTGCACGGCAAGACTGAAGGAGATAAAAACCACTGACAATTGCCAGGTATCGGCTGAGGCACTTTATAGCTGTTCCATGCTCCTGGAGCACTATAATATAGCAGAGCATTTTGGCTGGTAGGTTTATATCAGGGATCAGCAACCTATGGCATGCGTGCCAAAGGCAGCATGCAAGATGATTTTGAGTGGCACTCACACTGCCTGGGTCCCGTCCGCCAGCCCTGCTCACCCTACTGCTGGCCCCGGGTCCCAGCCACCAGTCCTGGGGGCTCTGCGGCCATCCTGGGGTCCCAGCCGCTGATCCGGGGCTCTGCTCCTGGCCTTGCCCTGGGGCTCTGCAGCTGCCCCCAGCTGTGGCCCACTGGCCCCAGCCTTGGGCAGTGAGGGGTGCAGACAGGGGCAAGAGGGGGCGCAGCCCAGCACCCCCACCTTAAATATTGTCCCAGCATCACTGTACTGGGATATTTTTAAGTCCAGATTTGCTGCTTACATCACTATCACATCACGTGGAACAGCGCATTGCATTTGACGTTGTGCGTGCCGTCTGTTGTGATTTTTTTTCCACTGTAAGTTGAGGGGTACATTTGACAAAATGTCAGCTCCTAAGAAAGCAAAGTTAGATGTCCATTCATTTCAGCCTTCTTGGATAGACACATTTGGATTTATTCAAAAGAAGGACCGTGCTGTTTGTGCTTTCTGTTGTGAAAGTGTTATTTGTTGAACATCAAGTGTTCGACGACATTTTCAAGCGAAGCATGAGAAAACCTTTCTTGACAAAGCAGACAAGACTGAATCGATCAAAAGGCAGTAGCAGGATATGAGAAGCAAAGCAATGTTTTTAAATGCTTAAGTGTAAGTAAAAATCAAGCCACAGAAGGAAGTTACAAGATTACACAGTGCATTGCAAAAAATCAAAAGCCGTTTACAGATGGGAAATATATAAAAGAAGTTTTTCTCAGCAGTTTGGAGGTTTTGTTCAATGATTTGCCAAATAAAGATGTATATCTAGAATAAAAGAACTGCCTATCTCTGCCAGAACAGTTGAGAGACGCGTAAGTGAAATGGCAGAAAACATTAACAAAAAGCAGACGACTGCATTAAATACACAACAGTGTTTAGCGTTGCAGTTGAGGAGAGCGTGGATATAAACGATGTTCCATGTTTGGCAGTTGTTGCAAGATATTTGCATCTGATGAAATTATAATATATAATTTAATTATATATTTATTATAGAGAGAGACCTTTTAAAAACGTTAAAATGTATTACTGGCACGCGAAACCTTAAATTAGAGTGAATAAATGAAGACTTGGCATACCACTTCTGAAAGGTTAATGACCCCTGGTTTATATAGTCATTCCTGAACTGCTTCTCAAATCCAACTCTGTGCTACCACTAAAGGAACACCTACAAAGCTCTCCTGCATGAACTCTTTGCAGCTGACCCTCCTTTTCAGGTTGTATAGCCGTGTGGAAGGTGCTGGCTTTGGAGTTTAATCAAGGACAAAGAACAAAACCAGGATCAAAACCATAAGTCTAAACTGAGAACTTCTGTAAATTGTCAGTCTTTGCAAACTGAGGGTGAAGAAATTGGAGACGATTTAGCTGAGTCTCAAGATAAGAGTTGCCACATATAACATGCCAATATGAGCACATGGGGGCTTTTAAATAGTGGCATGACAATACTGCTGTCCAGAGGACACTCAACGTAAGTGTCTAGCTGTTTTACAAATGGTTTTCCAGTACAAGGCTTGCTGTTACAGTTTTCTTACTTTGCCATCCCACAGTATCTGACTGACATTTCCCAGGTAGGTGCCACAAGTACTCCTGTTCTTTTTCCCAGGTACAGTGTCTCTGAAAAACTTTGGGTTGATTATCCCTTTATTCTACCACACCTAATGCTGGCATAGCAAGGACTCCCATGACACTGAGGATTGAGTACCATACTTTTTTAAAGACATGGTAACCATAATTCACCAAGCAGGTACATATAGCTGGAGTGACTGATTAACTACATGTTATGTAGTAGATAGAGACCAATAGCTGTTGTGGAAAAAACTATATATGTGAATTATAGCTTAAAGAAATAGATGGTAGTAAACTCGGAGCCTCCCTCTGCATTTCTACCCCTTGTGCCTCCATATCAGATGTGCACCAGTTTCACTTTTATCTGCATGAACTCGAGGCCTATAGGGAAAGATGGGCCTTGCTGAATTAGAGATGAATAAGGCATGAAAAACAAACTGAATTAAGGGTTTGTTCAAAAAGCTTATCAGTATATGCACAGTATTTTAAAGTTACAAGTTATCCTCCATGTCAAACACTAATAATTGCATCAAAATAAGACTCCTGGAGAATGATTCTCCTCATTCTGCATGGTTTTTATCCATATAATTAAACACAACACATCATTGTCTTCATCCCATTGTCCCCCCCCCCCAAATCAACACAAATAATGTTTCTGACTTCTTTGCTCCCTTATTCTAATATTTGCATTGACTTTCATCAAGTAACTATTGCTGTTCATAATAAACCAGGTTTTTAATCTATACGGTAGAAGTAAATCTTAAAGCACTTGGAGAGACCAAAATATCTAGAAGTATTTCAAAAAGTTGCAAATATTCCACATAATTTGCCAGAAGTTCAAAACTCAATTTATCAAAATGAAAAATAGTGGAATTTTTAAACTAGATTTTCTCTGAATTTCCTGGCTTTGTGGGTTTCAATTCTCACCTTACCATTACATTTATGTTGTGTTCCACACTGGAAAAAAATATTGTAAGACGTGATTCATTTCAATGGGAGCAATAGTAGGTGAATACTTTGGGCAAGATTTATCCCTTTCCTAATAGTTCCTAACATTCTGTTAGCCTTTTTGACCACTGCTGAGCATCGAGTTCAAGTTTTCAGAGAACTACCCATGGTGACTCCATGATCTCTTCGAGAACCCATCATTATATATTTTCTATTTGGGATTAATTTTCCAGTGTGCATTACTTTGCACTGATCACGGTTGAATTTCAAGACCAGGCAACTGTTCTGAAAGTTGCCAGACCAATTGAAAAACACAAGTATCAGCATGTCTCTTTTCACTAACTTTACTTAGCCTACAAGTGTGATACTGCCTATTAGAAAACAAAACAACGTGTCTTCTATGCTAAGGGGAAAAAGTTGCTGAAGTTTTTTCTGGGAGTTTTCATTTTTAACAGCTAGAACTTAGGTTGACATTCTTGGTTTTTATAACCTCTAAAAACCGCAAAAGATTTTTTTCCATTTGAATGTTATCAGGAAGTCTGTATCTTGCACAGTTCAGTCTTTAGCTTGCGTCATTGAATAACAAAGGAAAAAACTCCTTTCTGGTTTTTTGGCTACCTGAAGGCATGGGGAAGCTTGAAGACTGCACATACTTCTGATTATATAATAATGAATAAATACTTTGCTCTTATGTAACTGGGCTTGTGCCCAGTTCTAGCAAAACCTATTGTCTTATTTAAATCAAGCCCGGCTCTCAGTCTATCAACCCTTTATGGACTTCTGGTGAACTTGTCCCAAACAGGTGTAGACAAACATGTAGTGTTTTGGTGAGGAGACTGAATGTTGGCTCAGGAGATAGAGGGTCAATTCTTGGCTCTGCTGCAGACTTCCTGTGCAACCTTGAGTAAGTCACTTCTTGTCTCTGTGCTTCAGTTCCCATCTGCAATATTCCCTTTGTCTCTTGCCTATTTAGATGGTAATCTCTTCAGGGCAGGGAACTCTTATTCTCTTTATTGTGCTTTGCACAGTGGCACTGATCTTGGTTAGTGCTACCTCAACACTAATAAATCATTTTTATAATAATAATAATATTTAATAATTCCAACCAAGCAGAGTTCTAGAGACGCATACCTTGCTATGTTGGAGAACAGGAATATCAGTGGGTGGCATGAGATCACCTGCTCCTCTGAGTCATTGTTTGCCTTCAATTTTGCCTTTCACAAATCAGTAGTTGAAGCCAAAAGTCATCAGTCCAGCTACAGCTCAGGAAAACGTAAGGCCAAACAAATCTGCCAGACCAGTTATGACAAAAGAAACACTAAAGCCTGCCTTCTTCTCTAGAAAGGGTGAGAGTACGTACACAGAAACCTGACAGTCAGTGGCAGGCTACCATGTCAAACCCTCATTCCGGTGTGGTACACACAGAAAATGGAGGAGCAGCACATGTAATAAAAGACATCTGCTGAAATTACAGGAAGTTACATTTATCCATTTGGTTCTGATTATGGCTCAAGAAGTTCTATGTCTAGATTACAAGACAATTAGTTCGCCATAGACCTTTACCATCTTTGACCATAACTGACATTTTGTTGATAGAATCCACACAACATCCAAAAAGACACAGTATCCTAGGTTTTCAGAAGTGACTAGTGATTATGAGTGCCTCGATTTTTGGTTGCCTAATCTGAGAAACTTAAAAGGCACCAGATATTCATAGGGTAGTTGCTCACCACCTTCTGAAAATCAGGCCTTTAGAGGCTTCTTAATTTGGGCACCCAAAATCACTAGTCACATTTTAAAATCTTGGACAAAGACAATTTTCTGGACATATTATAAAACCACTTGAAAGACGAGCTGGAAACAGCAAGAGTCAATTTAGTGGAGTTCCCAACTACATGCATGAAAGGCTCAAGGAATAGCTAAATGCTACAGATTATAGAAATGCCACCAACCTGGGTAAAGTAAATGTAATAAAGTATATTGTACCCAGTTTAATAACTTCCAGATGAATTCTTACATTTGAGTTTATGTCCCCAGCGTATTTGCTTTAGTAACCTTGCACGACAGGCTGTTACACATGGATCATTTTTATTTCTGGCATCTCTCATGACTGTGTTTTTCTGTAATTTTCTATTTAATTCCCCACTTGACCTATCTGTGGTAGAAGGCTAAAAATACTGATTCTGGAAAACCTAATGCACTATCTCATGAATCAGGGTTTCTGTGCAATAAATAATTCTATAGGTTTTCAAAAATAATGCTGGATTCCGGTGAAGTACATAGGATCTCTACATGAAAATCAAAGGACTTCAGTTACATGATCCATGCTCTTTCAATGCATTCCCCGTGAATCATACCAACTGGGCACATTGTGTCATCCTTCAGTTAGATTTATTCTTATCACTACTTTTCTAGTCTACGCTATATACTATAGCAAGTGTGTGAATAAATATATCTGCTCACATATTTGATAATTTGATTTCAAAAACTCTGTGGCATTTCCTGAATCTTTTCAAATGCTATTCATTGTTTTGAATGTACAAATAGGTAAGCTATTAAAAGTGGGGCTTTTCATGAAAACACTGACGATAAGGGACCACAGAGGAATTCAGAACAAGTCTTAAATATGAACGTCCAGCTTTATGCTATTGATCCTCTTCCAGGTCCTAAGTTCTTCAAAATATTCAAAGCCTCATATTGTGTGATGCTGCAGAATTTGCCAAAGAATCTGGGGCACCCCAGCTGCCAACGGTGGTGGATGGAAGCTTCCAGGGCCTCCGGTGCACGTGATGGCTGGGAGCTGCGGAGCACCCATGGTGTCTGGGAGCTCTCAGGGGCCCACTGCCCACGGCAGCCGCAAGCACTCTGGCAGCAGCTGGGAGCTACAGGGAGCCCTACTGCCCGGTGGCCAGGAACTTGGGGTCTCCCCGCTGCCTGGGAGCTCTGGGAACCCCTGCCGCCCTCTGAGGCTGGGAACTCAGGTCCCCGCAGTTCCCAGCCACCAGGGGTGGTGGGGTAAACCAACAGCTCCCAGGCGCCGGGGGTCTCAAATCATGGAGGTCTCTGGAAGTCACAGTTTCATAGATTTCATAGACTATTAGGGTTGGAAGGGACCTCAGGAGATCATCTAGTCCAACCCCCTGCTCAAAGCAGGACCAATCCCCAGACAGATTTTTACCCCAGTTCCCTAAATGGCCCCTCAATGATTGAACTCACAACCCTGGGGGTTTAGCAGGCCAATGCTCAAACCATTGAGCTATCCCTTCCCCCCAAAACCTATTTTGACAAGGGCAACACTTCTCCAAATGTATAGATATACCTATCTCATAGAGCTGGAAGGGACCCTGGAAGGTCATTGAATCCAGCCCCCTGCGTTCACTAGCAGGACCAAGTCCTGATTTTGCCCTAGATCCCTAAGTGGCCCCCTCAAGGATTGAGCTCACAACCCTAGGATTAGCAGGCCAATGTTCAAACCACTGAGCTATCCCTCCCCTTTCCGTGACTTCCCTGACCTCCATGACAAAATCGTAGCCCTAATAATAGAATACAATTTATTTAAATATTTTTGGATATTTTCTACATTTTCAAATATATTGATTTCAGTTACAACACAGAATACAAAGTGTGCAGTGCTCACATTACATTATAAATATTTGCACTGTAAAAAAACAAAATAAATAGTATTTTTCAATTCACCTAATACAAGTACTTTAGTGCAATATCTTTATCATGAAAGTTGAACTTACAAGTGTAGACTTATGTACAAAAAATAACTGCACTCAAAAATAAAACAACGTAGAACTTAAGAGCCTACAAGTCCACGCAGTCCTACTTCTTGTTCAGCAAATTGCTCAGACAAACAAGTTTGTTTACATTTGCAGGAGATAATGCTTCCTGCTTTCATGTCACCTGAAAGTAAGAACAGGCGTTTGCATGGCACCGTTGTAGCCAGTGTTGCAAGATATTTACGTGCCAGATGCACTAAAGATTTATATGTCCCTTCAGGCTTCAGTCACCATTCCAGAGGACATGTGTCCATGCCGATGACGGGTTCTGCTCGATAAAGATCCAAAGCAGTGCTCATTTTCATTATCTGAGTCCGATGCCACAAACAGAAGATTCTTTTTTGGTGGTTCAAGTTCTGTAGTTTCCGCATCGGAGTGTTGCTCTTTTAACTCTTCTGAAAGCACGTTCCACACCTTCTCCCTCTCAGATTTTGGAATGCATTTCAGATTCTTAAACCTTGGGTCAAGTGGTGTAGCTATCTTTAGAAATCTCACATTGGTACCTTCTTTGTATTTTGTCAAATCTGCAGTGAAAGTATTCTTAAAATGAACAACATGAGCTGGGTCATCATCTGAGACTGCTATAACATGAAATATATGGCAGAATGCAGTTAAAACAGAGCAGGAGACAGGCAAGTCTCCCACAAAGAGTTCAATCAGAAATATAATTAACACTGTTTTTTAACGAACATCATCAGCATGGAAGCATGTCCTCAGGAATGGTGGCCAAAGCATGAAGCGGCATATGAATGTTTAGCATATCTGGCATGTAAATACCTTGCAATGCCATGTGCCACATGAACACCATGTTCTCACTTTCAGGTGACATTGTAAATAATAAGCGGGCAGCATTATCTCCCATAAATGTAAACAAACTTGTTTGTCTGAGTGATTGATTGAAGTAGGGCTGAATGGACTTGTAGGCGCTACAGTTTTACACTGTTTTGTTTTTGAGTGTAGTTATTCAAAAAAAAATCTACATTTGTAAGTTGCACTTTCATGATAAAGAGATTGCACTACAGTACTTGTAGGAGGTGAATTGAAAAATACTATTTCTTTTGTTTATCATTTTTACAGTGCAAATATTTGTAATAAAAATAATATAAAGTGAGCACTGTACACTTTGTATTCTGTGTTGTCATTGAAATCAAAATATTTGAAAATGTAGAAAAACATCCAAAATATTTAATAAATTTCAATTGGTATTCTATTGTTTAACAGTGTGATTAAAACTGTGATTAATCATCATTAATTTTTCAAATCGTGATTAATGTTTTGAGTTAATCATGTGAGTTAACTGTGATTAATCCGAAGCGAATACTGGATGTACAACAGACATTACTTTCCTCGAAACTCCCCTCCACATCCCAATCGAGAAAAGTATAAAGGAAGGAGATACGATTTCACCGAAACTATTTACCGCCTGCCTTGAAATGGTTATGAACAAGATCAATTGGAGGAGTGGTGTTAACATAAATGGAGAACAATTATCTCATCTCAGATTCGTGGACGACATCGTACTAATTGCTGAAAGCACCAGCCAACTGCAGAGCATGCTACGAAGATTCGACAAGAAAAGCAGTCAGGTCGGTCTGAAAATGAACCGCTGCAAAACGAAATACATGCGATCAGGCGTCTTACGAAAAGCCCGAATAACGGTAACAGGAGAAGAAATTGAAGAAGTGGAACAGTGCATATATTTGGGCCAAGAAGTTAATATGCACCAAGACATGAACGGAGAACTCTCGCGAAGGATTCAAGCAGGATGGTGTGCGTTTAATTCCATCAAGGATTTCCTCAAAGGAAAAATCAACAAGACCACACATACAAATATCTTCAATTCAACAGTGCTGCCAGCCATGCTGTTTGGCAGTGAAACGTGGGCACTGACGAAGAGAGAACAGCGGCTGTCGGTAGCTGAAAGGGCAATGGAATGAGCTATGTTGGGAATTTCCCTTCTGGATTGTATCCCAAATGAAATAACTAGAGAATGCAGCGGTGTGAAAGATATTGTCATGGAAAGCAGATATAATAAGAAAAGACCACCTGGTCAGCCTCCACGAAGATGAGAAGATGACATTGTTAAACATTTCGGACGAACGTGGAGAAGAAAGGCAAGAATGCGAGAAGAATGGCGGACATGTTATGATCGGCGCAGTCTTAACGACAGCTGAAGACCGATTGATCCAGGTGATCCAGGTGACCTCCTGCATATTGCAGGCCACAGAACCTCACTCGCTCACGTCTGTAATAGGCCCATAACCTCTGGCTCAGTTACTGAAGTCCTCAAATCTTGATTTAAAGACATCAAGTTAAAGAGAATCCACCATTTACTCTAGTTCAAACCAGCAAGTGACCCATGTCCCATGTTGCAGAGGAAGGTGAGCCCCTCACCCGCAGGCTTCCTGCCAATCTTACCTGGGGGAAAAATTCCTTCCTGACCTCCTGAGCATGTAGGTAAAACCCAGCAGCCAGACACTTGGGAATGAATTCACTGTAGTAATTCACAGCCCTCCTCATCTAGTGTCTCATCTCCAGCCATTTGAGATATTTGCTAACAACAGTCACACATGGACCATATCCAATTGTAGGCTGTCTCATTATACCACCCTCTCCATAAACTTATTAAGATCAGTCTTGAAACAAGTTAGGATTTTTTGCCCCCACTACTCCCCTTGGAAGGCTGTCCCAGAACTTCACTCCTCTGATGATTTCAAGCCTAATTTTGTTGATGCCAGTTTATATCCATTTGTTCTTTTGTCAGCACTGGCCCTTAACTTAAATAACTGCTCTCCATCCCTGGTGTTTATCCTTCTGATATATTTATAGAGAACAATCATATCTCTCCTCAGCCTTTGTTTGGTTAAGCTAACCAAGCCAAGCTCCTTAAATCTGCTCTCATGAGGTAGATTCTTCATTCCTCTGATCATCCTAGTAGCCCTCCTCTGCACCTGTTCCAGTTTAAAATCATATTTATTTAACGTGTGAAACCAGAATTGCACACAGTATTCCAGATGAAGTCTCACTAGTGCCTTTCAGAATGGTACTAACACTTCCCTATCTCTATGGCAATACTTTGCCTGATGCACCCTAGGTTTGCATCAGCCCCATTTCAAAACTTTTGTCATTTAACATAACCTCTTGTGTCTGATGCTGCCTAATATGTGTCCTCATACAATATATTCTCCATGAAACATTGTCCTTCTTCCTGGATTATTTTAAATTTTGGTGACTTTCACCACAAATTCAAACGTACATATTGGCAAAAAGTTTATCTGGGATGTTTTCAAATGTAATCTTCACAAGCAAACAGCAAAATTAAGTGTATGAGCATTTGTCACTATAATATCTGTCAGATATTTTCCTGCATGATCGTAATAAGACTACTTCTCTGTTTCTCGATCAGCATTTTCAACGCATGGTCTTGTTCCTGATGGTACTTAGCTAAAACACCATTATCAAAGGCTTATATAATGCTAGTATCTACAAAATTTAATTTGCTAAATGACCCTGTTTATTGTTCCCTTCATTACTGAAACTGAAGCCATTTTTACACTAGGGACTTTCAGGAAAAAAAATTCCATTGGTGTTAACTGAATGGTGTTAGACCCTAGTCCAAAGAGGGCTCCAGTACTTTCTGGCATTTTTTACCACCATCTCTGTTAAATATGCTTAGGAGTCAAAGCACAGATATAGGAGTTGGGCAGGTGCCTCCCATTTGTGCCTTTGAAAGCCTCCCCTCAATATAGACATGGCCCAAGTGTCTTTGTGCACTGCATGGTGATAGCATGCCTAAAGAACCCTTATTTTTTTAGAACTATATTGTAGAACATACAGGTATCTTACATTCCATCAAATGCCATTTATTGGAGAATCAAATGTGTGACACACCATCCAACCAGTTTTTCTTTTAATGGGGGAAATTCAGAAGTTCTCAGAGCAGAAAATCAGCCTTGCTTTTTTGTTTGTTTTTGTTTTTTTGTTCTGTAGCCTTGAGGTTTCATTTTATAAAAATCATCTTGTTTCTGATACTAAATGCAACTCAAGGCCTTTTTAAAGTAACACATCAATGAGCTTGTTTGCAAAAATAGAACATCTGATTGTTTGAAAGTAGCCCCAAACTGCTATTTAGTACACAAGATCACACCAGCTGGCAATGTTTGTCTGAGATGATATGTCTTCAGGTAGCTATGGAAACTCAACAATGATTCATTAGTACAGTGATGAGATTTACTTTTGTTTATGCTGCATATAAACACACAAACAACTGAAAAGATGAGTTTCTGCAGCATACTGCAGTACTGTGATCCCATAACATAAGCTGCAAAGGTCCTAAATTATAAAAAGGCAAGAACTGTATGATTGGTTTCTTAGGGCCAATTTCTGCCCCCATTTACAGTCATACAACCCTATAATTTCACTAATGCTCATACTTAAAAAAAATGAAACCCAGTTTTAATCAAGAACTCTCACCCTAGGACTTTGCTCAGAAATGGAAATCAGAAAATCTTGTGCTCAATAGTGATCCCTGCTCTGGTGTTTCTAAGCTACTTCCACAGCACAGACTAGCCAGAAAGTATCTATATCTCCCCAAGTGGGAATTCCCTCAGCCTGGGAGCATCTCCAGATGGTGTAGTGCCAGAGTCTCTAGCTCCTATACCACTCCCCTAACATCCACAGCACAGGGGATGTGTTGGGGGGTGTACCCAAGGGGGAAGCAAGCGGCATGACCAGAGTATTTTCCTATCCATCAGTTTGCACCTGGCATATGAGTCTTTGAAACAGCAGCCCTGGGTCGACACTAAACTATCCCACTTCCAGGATCAGGGAATCACAAATGGTTTCCCCTTCAGTTCTGCTCAGTAGACACTGAGCACAGCTGACTGAGGATGTAGGCTCTACTCCAAGCTCTTGCTGTGTGCTCATAGGGAAATCACTTCCTCCCTCTGTGCCATAGTGAAATAGCAATAATCATTAGAGGTGAGTGAAAGCGACTAGCTGTGGGTTTGGGTTTTTTGAAAAAAACATTATGCAAGCATCTTTCATTTACCAATTTTAGCGCCTATAATTGCAGAGCAATCTGATGCTGAAATTAAAAATGATGAATGCAAATTGAAGTGAAATCTTGAATAAAGCTACTTCACTTCAAAGAAAAAATTCATCTCCGAGTTTGGAAGACAGTGTAGAATAGTGGCCAGCTCACAATTGTTTTTTGTAGAGTTAGGAGTTGAAAGAGGAAGGGGCAAGGTAAGAAAGAAAGGGAGAGGTGTTCACATTCTCATTGACTTCTTCCCAAAGCCATTCATCACTGACAGCACGAGTAGCACAAAAAGAATGTTGTTGTCGGTAGACGGGGAGTGGAGGAGGGGGGGTTGATGTGGAGTCCTCCCCCTAGTCCATCTGTCCCCCTCCCCCTCTCCCCACCGCTGCCTCCTCCACCATCCCCACCTACCATCTGCCTCCGTTCCTCGCTCCAGGACTCAGATGCTTGCCGTGCCCTCCTCCATCATCTGGGACTATTGCAGCAGCCAACATAGACGGAGCTTTTTAAGCACACGTGGGCGCACGTCTCCCCCCAGCTTGGACTGCCCGCCCGCCCCTGCTGCTTTCGGCTGGTGGACTTTCCCACCCTCAGTTTTACCCACCAGCCTCCTTGCAGCAGTTTTTCCCCTCTTCCCCTTGTTGCCTGCCCTGCCCTGGCCCCTGGATGTTTGCATGCACCACCCTGGCCCCTAGGTGTTTGGTGGTCTCCCTATCCCACCCTAACCCTTACAGTTAGTCCCCCTAGCTTTCCTGCCTTAGCCCTGACCCATTTTCTAGCCTGACTTCAACTGATCTCCCTTTGTCCAGCCCCCTCGTTCCATGCGCCCATGTCCTCCTCATGCGCTTGTGCCCTTTCCCCCTTTATGTTGAACCCCTTTATTCACTGCATCCCCTATGATATTGTAGCTCTCCCCTTCCCAGTGCAGCCGAAGGAGCCGGTATTCCCATCACTTGTCAGTTTTCGTGCCCCCTGCTTCCCTGCCTGATTAAGGCATCTTGGTGCCCTTCCCCCCCGCATTAGTGCCCTCCTCCCCTGCCTGCAGCCTAGCGTGGAGGAGTGGCTGGCCTTTCCCCTTCCCCCCCTCACTGCTCATCTCCATCCCCTCTGAGTATGGCAGGGGAAATGGCGGGTGGTCCCCCCCGGGTAGATCCTGCCACCCGCCCTCCACCTGCCCCCCGCCCATCCATCCCTGCAGACCATCTGCCATCGCCCCTGCTGGGGCACCAATGGCGGCAGCGGGCATAGGTGCGGATCCCGTTGCTGCCATGTCGTCTGTCCCCTCCAATTCTGGGAGAACCTCTATGGCTGGTAGGAAAGGCCAGGGGAAGAAAAAAGGTAAAAGCCCTGTCAGGAAGGCCAAAACCTCTGTAGCAGGGACTGTCCCCTCTGCCTTGGCCCCGCCATTGGCCTCAACCCCTCCTGTCCCTCCCCTTGCCATCCCTTCCACCAGCTCTGGGGGTATCCCTCCCTTGACCTCAAGAGCGTACACCCAGGTGGCTGCGGCCCCTCCACCTTCCATCTCGTCATCTCTCTCAGCCAGTGCCTCCGGTTCCATCCCTGGCGGCCGGCGCCCCTTTCCCACTCTAACCAGGAAGCACGGCGTCCGTTGCCTCCTGGTGCCCGCCTCACCCCATGTAGAGACCTATGTGCGGGCGTTGGTGAGGGTAGTGGTGCCCACGGCCATGGTGGCGGCCTCTAAGGTGTACAGGAAGGTGGTCTTCTTCCTAGCATCACAGGCCGCTGCCCAGGAGGCAGTGGAGAAGGTCCTGGCGGGGGTGGTGGTGGTGGTGTACATCCCCCTTGAGCGCCTGGAGGACTTGGGCATGTGGGTGGTTTTCACCTCTGTCCCACCCTTCCTTCCCAATGCTGCCCTTCTGCCTTTCCTTTCCATCCTGGGGAAGCCCCTGTCAGTTATTAGCCCACTCCTGTTAGGCTGTAAAGACCCTGCCCTCCATCACGTCCTCTTGTTCCGCTGGCATGTGCAGATTCAAATGCTGCCACTGGCGCGTGACGGAGAGGAGCTCGAGGGGTCCTTTTGGTGCCCTATCAAGGGGCCTGTTACTGGGTACTCTATTCCTCGGGAGAGGCCCGGTGTTACCTCTGCCAGGTGATGGGGCATGTCCGGAGGGACTGCCCCCTGGCCCGGGATGGAGGGATACCTGGGATCCCCAAACCCCAGGAGGGCGCTGGCCCTGTTATCGCTGGTGACCCTGATTGTCTGGCCCCCACGGTCACTCCTCCTCCTCCAAAGCCTGCCGTCACCTCCTCTTGGGCCCCGGGGGCGGCCCCCCTTGTGTGCCCAGGTGAGCGAGTGGGCCCCGCTTCTATCGCATGCGGTTCAGCGGAGGACATGGAGGAGAGGGAGGCAGAGCCACTGCCAGGCGAGGGAGAAGGCCTGTCTCAGGGTGATTTTTCCCTTCCCCTCACTGCCCCTCCACTGCCTCCTCGACCCTCGATACCATCACCTTGCCTGCTGGCCAGCCCTACAATAACACCTTAGAGGGCTGGGTTCTCATTCAGGGGAAGAGGAATAAGTGGATGGCACAAACTCAACTTTCCCTCCTCGGTGTGGAGGAGGAGGAGGCCCCCCGTAAAACTATGAAGGGGACCGATGCTGCCGAGCCTTCCAGCCCGCCCTCTGGTGGGGCCCAACAAGTAGAGTCGGCTGGGGCAGTTGTGGCAGCAACGGGGAAAAGTACTGCCCCTCTTCTGGAATCCCTCCTTGTGGGGGCCTCGGGTGGAGCCCCCCACCCCCTTGTCATCTACGCCCCCCGTCGGCACCGAGGTGAGTGTCACCTCTGTTGCTGGCGGGGAGGACCCTGGGGTAGCAGGTGGGCATTTTTGCTCCATCTTTGAGGAGATTGAGGCCCTGGGTCTGCCTTGGTTATCCAGGGGGAGAACATCCCCCGGCCAGTGGGCCTCGATCACGCCGCCCCCTTCTCCCCTCTCTCCCCTTTCTTTCACTGCTGTCCCTACTCCTACTCCTGAGGTGCCTCCTGTCTCATCCACCTGCCCAGCCACAGACGGCACCTTGATCATGGCTACCGAGGTGACAGCCGGTGCCAAGCGGCCAGGCTCCAAGCCATCGGGAGCACCTCCTGTTGATGCAGGGCAGCTGCCGTCCAGTCCTGTTGGGGATCCTACCATTGAAATCTTGCTCCCTGATGCCATGGTTGTGGGCGCTGAGTCTGCTATGGTGTCCGAACCCGGCATCATTGAGGGCTCCCTTTCCATTCCTGTTCCCTCAACCCCTGTGGCTTGAGGTGCCACACCCTAGTGGGCTGGCTGCCAAGGTTCCCGATTCTGCTCCCATCCCCTATCCCGGTTCTGCCCCGATCCCAATCCTGTTCCCATCCTTGATACTGTCCCTGCCTCTCCTCATTCCACCGCCTGTTTTGTTGCCACCCCCAAGGTCGTCTCGTTTCCCCTTCGATCAGATGGCCCTCGGGAGGCGGCTTTCGTGTTCCACTCTCCTAACTCCTTAGGAGCTGCCACCCCCTCCTGTGCGAAGGTCCGAGACAGGCTGTGCAGCAATGGTAGAATGGGCGCCACGCCGATTGTCTGCCCCCTGTTTGCCTATCTCTGTAGGCCATGGGGCTGTCGTGGGGACCTGACCGGAGGATGCCCGGGGTTTCCCAATGCACTGTGAGATGAGCTGCACCTCTTTCTCCTGGATACTTATGATTCCAGGAACAAGGTGCAGCTTGCTCTCCAGCACTGGGGGGACTTTCACTGCATCCTCCAGGCCATGAGGGCCATTTTGGGGGAGGTTAAAGGGACCGGGAGACAGGCCACTATGGCCTACCAGTGGGCCTGCAGCTTCTGTGACTCCCTGATAGCTTTTGTGGTCGGTCACGGGTTGCTGCGGGGGCCATTGGGGGCCATTGGCGTTCCTGCCCATGAGGATCCCCCCTCATGGCACTGATCATCTTCGCCAGACTAAACACCCGGGGCTGTAGAATAGGCCTCCCGCAGGTGCCAGATGCTCTCCTTCCTTCGGGATGGTGGGTACTCTGTGGTTTTCCTGCAGGAGACCCATACGGCTCCGGCCGCTGGAGCTAACTGGCAGCTGGAGTGGGGGGACAGAGTGTATTTTAGTCATCTCACAGTTAATACGGCTGGAGTGGCCACCCTGTTCTCCCCTGACCTACGGCTTGAGGTGCTGGAGGTTGCTGAGGTTGTGCCTGGTCGCCTGCTGCATCTTCGGGTCCGTATGGAGGGGCTAACACTGAACCGTATTAATGTCTACACCCTGACATTGGGCCTGGAATGGGGGCACTTTTTCCAGCAGGCGTCCGCCTTCCTCAGCTCCTTGGATCCTCATGAGTGCCTGGTCCTGGGCAGGGATTTCAACTGTACCCTTGGGGAGCGGGGCTGCATGGGGACTGAGTTGAGCCCGACTGCTGCAGATGCCCTCCAGGAGATTGTAGATCACCATTTCCTGGTGGATGTCTGGCGTGACCATCATCCAGATGACGATTCTATGTTCATCTATGTCTGGGTGGAGGAAAATCGGTCATGCTATGGACCGCATTTACTTTTCTCGTCATCATCTTTTGTGAGCCCATCTTTGGTTCCATTCTCGGACCATCATCTGGTGGCCCTTTCAGCCTCTCTCACCTCAGAGAGGCTGGGGCCGACCTACTGGCACTTCAACAATAACCTGCTGG
This sequence comes from Terrapene triunguis, assembly GCF_002925995.2. Taxonomy (NCBI): domain Eukaryota; kingdom Metazoa; phylum Chordata; order Testudines; family Emydidae; genus Terrapene; species Terrapene triunguis. Next base: position 1,410,702 of record NW_020664489.1, on the reverse strand, counting down.
TGGATGTGGGCTTTGTAGCATCCTTCCAGGAGTTTTGGCTGGCCTGGCAAGGGTAGAAGTGCACTTTTCCCTCAGCACGATGGTGGTGGAATGTGGGGAAGGTGCATGCCTGGCTCTTCTGCCACGACTACACCCGGGGCACCAGCCAGCGGAGGGATGTGGCGATTGAGCAGTTGGAGTGGGAGGTCTTGGAGCTCGAGAGGCATCTGGCCACCAGCCCCGAGGATCCATCCCTCTGCCGAGCATGCCAGGAGAAACGGGAGGAATTCCGGGCCCTCGAGCATCACCAGGCCTGAGGTCCGTTCATTTGATCCTGCATCTGTCTCCTTTGGGAGATGGATCACATCTCCTGCTTCTTCTATACCCTGGAGAAAAAGACGGGGGCCTAAGAAGTACGTCGTCTGCCTTTTGGCAGAGGACGGCACTCCCCTCACAAATATGGAGGAGATGTGTGAAAGGGTCAGGGCCTTCTACGCCAACCTCTTCTCCCTGGATCTGATCGACACAGATGCTTGTAGGGTGCTCTGGAGCGAACTCCCAATGGTCAGCGCAGGCGACCAGGACCAGCTGGAGCTACTTCTCACTCTGGCCGAGTTCTTGGAAGCCCTCTGCCTCATGCCCACTAATTAATCTCTGGGCATGGATGGGCTGACCGCGGAGTTCTACCACGTGTTCTGGGACATTCTCGGCCCAGACCTTGTCACCATCTGGGCTGGGTTCTTGGGGAGCAGGGTCCTCCCTCTGTTGTGCCAGCGAGCCATGCTTGCCTTGCTACCTAAGAAGGGAGACCTCCGTGAACTTCAGAATTGGCATCCCATCTCACTCCGTAGCACGGACTACAAAGTCATAGCGAAGGCCATCTCACTGTGGCTGGGGTCCGGGCTGGCGGATGTGGTCTACATCAACCAGAACTGCACCATCCTGGGCCACTCCATCTTCGATAATCTGTATTTGGTCCGGGATCTCCTTGAGCTTGGGTATGGGGTGGTTTGTCGTTCGCTCTCTTGATCAGGAGAAGGCGTTCAACTGGATGAACCATGGGTATCTCCTGGGCACTCTGTGGCTGTTCGGCTTTGGGCCCCAGTTCATGGGTTTTCTCTGGGTGCTGTACGCCTCCGCGGAGTGTTTGTTCAGGCTCAACTGGACCCTGACCGCTTCTGTCAGCTTCGGGTGAGGGGTACGTCAGGGCTGTCTGCTGTAAAGCCAGCTGTATACTCTGGCCATTGAGCCCTTCCTCTGTCTCCTCTGTAAGAGGTTGATGGGAATGGTGCTCCATAAGCCAGAGATGTGGCCGATCCTGCTGGCATACACTGATGACGTGCTCTTCATGGTCCAGGACCCGGACGACCTGGTGTGGGCAGAGGCCTGTCAAGGGGTTTACTCGGCAGCCTCTTCTACCTGGGTCAACTGAGTCAAGAGCTCTGGCTTGGTGGTTGGGATGGGAGGCAGGCGAGCTCCCTCCCACCCGCACTTCAAGCCAGCTGGTGAAGCGCGGGTCCACTGCTCTATCTTGGCCATGTCTATCTTTCTGCCACACATCTGTCTCCGATGGAAAACTGGCAAGGTTTAGAGGGCGCGGTGGCTGAGCGGCTACAGAAGTAGATGGGACTGCTCTGGTGCCTCTCCCTTTGGGGGAGGGCACTGGTGCTCAACCAACTGGTCCTATCCATGCTCTGGCACCAGCTCAACACCCTGGGTTTCCTGGCTGATCTCCAGAAGCTGGTACTGGAGTTCTTTTGGCCAGGACCGCGGTACTGGGTCTCTGCGGGGGTTTTGCATCTGCCCCTGGAGGAAGGGGGACAGGGCCTGCTTGTGCACGCAGATACATGTCTTCTGCCTCCAGGCCCTGCAGAGACTTCTTTATGGTGCAGGTAGTCTGGCATGGAGCACATTGGCGCATGCCTTCCTCCGCTGTTTCCGAGAACTCCGATCTGACTGGCAGCTCCTTCATCTCAATCCAAGAGGTCTTCCGTGAGACCTCTCTGATCTGCCGATCTTCTCCTTCTCCTTCTCCTTCTCCGGACTTGGAAACTGGCTTTGGCCACCAGGTCTGTGGCAGCCGCCGAGGGGTCAGATCTTCTTGCGGCGCCCCTGCTACACAATCCCCAACTCCATGTGCAGGTGGCGGCGTCCCCCTCAGTGCGCCAGAGGCTGGTCCTGGCTCAGCATATAGGGCTCTCCACCCTTCATATTCCCCGGTGTGAACTTCAGGAGGTGAGGGCAGCCTTGTTGCCCGCTTCTCAGGCTTACCTCAAATAGGTCCTGCAGGAGGGTGATCCCCACCCACCTACACCCCAGGCCCTCTGGACTTTTTCATAGGGCCCCTGCCCTGTGAGACCCCTCAGCCGCCCCATCCATATACCCCAAGCCGGCTGCAAAACTTGCCACTGGTATGCTTTCAAACTGCGCCAAGGGCACATCTGTATACACTTATGCTCCATACTCTTCATTTCCTCATCCTCGTGTCCCACCCTGACACTAAATGGTGGGACCTAATGCCAGAAACCCCAGTGGGCCAGCCTGTATTCCACCTTAGTCCCATGGCCCACCAGGGATATCGGTTGGCGGCTCCTTCACGGAGCCATGAGCATGGGTGTGTATGTGGAGTGGTTCACCTCTGTCCCTGATGCCTGTCTCTTCTGTGGCATGAAGGAGACCCTGACACACATTTACCTGGAGTGCGCTAGGTTACAGCCCCCATTCCAGCTGCTCCTAGATCTTTTATTACGTTTTTGGCTGCACTTCTCTCCCTACCTTCTCATTTATGCACACCCTATCCGTGGTCCCACAAAGTCATGGGATCTCCTCATCAACCTCCTCCTGGCGATGGCCAAAGTGGCAATCTACAACACTAGGGAGAGGATGTTGGCTGAGGGGGTTCTTTGCGACTGTGGGGCCTATTTCCAATTCCCCGTCCTTTCACACATCCAAGCAGAGTTCCTCTGAGTGATGTCCACTGGCTCCCTTGACACCTTCAAAGAGCAGTGGCCGCTATCCAGGGTTCTCTGCTTGGTGTCTCCTTCAGGTTCCCTTATTTTGACCCTTTGACCTTCACACCTGCCCTTGTTTTCTTTTTTGTTGTCCCCCGTAATCAATTGAGGTCCAGGCTCAATGAATCCTCCCCAAAGGCTGGGGGAGGGTCCTTTAGCTGTGTGCAGGCTTATGCCTGCCCACTTCCCTGGAATCCAATAGGATCACTCTCTTATAGCTGTACGGTCAGACTCTGTCACAATAGATATAAATATGCTTCCTTTTTGCTTCAATTACAAGGAAAACAAAATTGTTAAATAGGAGAGCGGTGACAAAATTGACCCCTGAAGGACCTTACATGAAAAATCCTTTGGGGCAGAAGATCAGTGCTTTAAGAGAAAATAGACCAACTAGTCATTCTATCCCATTGAACCCAATGAACCTAGCAATGGTCCACAACTGAGGCTACATCTACACTACAGCCGGGATCGATGCCCTGAGATCGATCCACCAGCGGTCGATTTAGTGGGTCTAGTGAAAATCACTCTCCAGTCGACCCCTGTACTCTACCCCTGACGAGAAGAGTAAGGTAAGTTGACGGGAGTGTAGACCCCGCGGTAACTTGACCTAAGGTCCATTGACCTAAGGTTGCGTAGCATAGGTTGAATTACCGTGGTAGTGTAGACATAGCCTGAGTGTTTAAAAAAAAAGTCATGGTCAACAATATCAAGGGATGCAGACGTATCTTGAAACACACTCATGGATATTAGTTGTTAGGGGCATGGATATCTGACCGGTGCTCGCAGATAGGAGTGCAATCAACCAGTGGAAGACTGATGCATTTTCCATGTCATATACAGAGAACAACAAGGCTGAGAGGAATAAACTAAATCTGTATGACTCAAAGACACCGAGGAGCTCAGATAACACCAAAGTTACCTGTCAGAACCTTCTCAATAACTCACCCTCATACCCAAAAGGATAGAGAGAGGATTACAATGCTGAGACCATGAGTGGCAAAAGGGGAGTTCTCAAACAATGTTCTAGCATCTGCCAGTTTAACCGCTGTGTTACATTAATGCCTAGAAATCATAGTCATGATAAGACCCTGTTATGGTAGGTGTTGTACCAACATGAAGTAAAAAGTCACTCCCTGACACCAGAAAGCTAAATCTTGTTCTAAGTCACTTCCTTTTGCAGGAAAAAATATTAATCAAATGTATAATTAGCACTGACCTGGTACTGCTCTGCTACCTTGATTCTTAGATCAAAGAAAGACTACTGCATAACTTTCTAACACTGTGCTTAGAAAACTTTTGTGATCTAAAGGAAGCTGAAGAAGACTACATGCACAGCACAAGAGATATGTGAACAAGTAGTTAAGCCATGAATAAAAGGAAAAAAACATTTAATGTACTAGAAACTAGAGGCTTCAGTGACCAGTTGCATCAAAAAATTGTTTTTGCCTACAAATCAATATAGGTTGTCCATGGTTGACGTTTACTGTTAGTTAAGCTCTCTATTTTTAAAGTTAAATCTGAAATACTTCCCAGGACACACAAGGGATGAGGAAAAAAGAGAAAACCCAGCAGGAGTCCTTTTTATCACTGCTCTTCTTTTATCTCATTTCCCTACGTTTTTGTAGGATTGTTTTTGTACTGTTGCAGTAGTGCTGAATTTTAATGATACAATACTTGGCCCAAACCAATACCTTTGGGTAATAGTTTTAATTACCAAATACTTGTCCAAAACCTCTGTGAATATTTTGAAACCTGCCACATCTAGCTCCAGTGTACAACTCATCAGCTATTGCAGGGTTTTTTGCATGTGCCAGATAACAGAAGTTACAACCTGCTAAAACATGGTCTGAGAGCAGAAGATTCTGTCGTCTCTAACTCCAATAAGAAGCTGCAAACAGATAATGAAGAAACTCAAATAAGAAGAAATTTAAGTCCCTGATTCAGCAAAGCACTTAAACACATGCTTAACTTTAAGTCGATGGAATTACTGTTGTGCTTAAATTTAAGCAGTTGTCCAGGCAGGAGATATCATCACAAGTTAAACTCACTAGGAAGTAGCACTCCTACTCCTTGGCGCACTCCTAGAAAGTAGCAAAGAGAAGTCACTTGGTAAGTAATTGTCACAATAAAATGAAAAACTTCTCAAAATTGATATTTTCTTAAGAATAAAAACTGGTCACCAAAAAAAAAAGTGATAGAGATGAACTTACTGAATAAAAATGGGCTCTTATCCAACCAAGCAAAGCTGTCTCACAAAAAGGAGGCAGAAATTTGATTTTGTTTATGTTTCCAGCAAGAAAATTGTGTGTGTGTTTGAACAAAATGGTGACAGAGAAGCAAACTGTGAGTGGTATGATATTAACTGAAATTAAATGACAAACATCTATTCTAGCACAACTGCAATATAGTATGGAATACAAATTACCTTTCAGCATGACTCCAATGGATGAAATCTTTCAGAAGCCATGCTGCCAATATCTCTGCACTACCCACTACCCCAGGTATCCTCATGGAGGGGAGATATCACAATATGGACATGGTTAGGGTTAGTTAATTATTATTATTCATATGTATTGCAGTAGCATGTAGAAACCCCAGTCGTGGACGAAGACTCCACTGTGCTAGGGGCTGTGCAAACAGAACAAAAATATGGTCTCTGCCCCAATGATGGATTTCAAGGGGGTACATGGGCTGATGCTTGCCTTCTATTGACTCAGAGCCCCAACTCCATGATGTACCCACACAGGAGTTTTCACAGGAGGGAGGGGACAGTGGAGGAGGAGTGGCAGTCCTCTGAAAAATCAGACCACTTTTTATGTGCCTAAATATTAGGGTTACCATCCGTCCGGGTTTCCCCGGACATGTCCGGCTTTTTT